>NC_044558.1:67400268-67736935 GCF_007565055.1 Rhinopithecus roxellana | reverse complement strand
GCGGTGGGCTCCATCCAGCTCATGCTTCCCGGCCTCTTTGTTTACACTGTGAGCTACTCAAGCCTCAGCAATGGTGGATGCACCCCCGCATCAAGCTGCAGCCTTGCAGGTCGATCTCAGACTGTTGCGCTAGCAGTGAGTAAGCCTCCACTGGCATGGGACCCACTGAGCCAGACACGGGAGGGTATTTCCTGGTCTGCTGGTTGCTAAGACTGTGGGAAAAGTGCAATATTTGGTCAGGAGTGTAACGTTTCTCCAGGTATAGTCTGTCATGGCTTCCCTTGGCTAAGAAAGGGAAATCCACTGACCCCTTGTGCTTCCTGGGTGAGGCGATGCCCCTCCCTGCTTCAGTTCGCCCTCCGTGGGCTGTACCCACTGTCCAGCCAGTCCCAATGAGATGAACCAGGTACCTCAGTTGGAAATGCAGAAATCACCCATCTTCTACAATCTTTCTGGGAGCTGCAGACTGGAGCTGTTCCTATTTGGCTATCTTGGAAGCAATCTCGGGTATTTCTTTATTAGCAGTGTGAGAACAGACTAATACAGATTACTAAATCCAGAATCCAGAGAACACAAGATTATATGTTCCTTGTGCTTGAGCATGTTCAGTGAGAGTGCTGCAGGGAGAAGGATGATGCATTCTGAGAGCCAACAGGGCTGGACTGGAAACTGGAGGAGGAGAAAGAGCTAGGGAAGGAGAGGAGTGAATTGGGGGTTGAGATGGCTGCACATGGCATATCATCCTGGGTCCAGTCTAACTCCCAGTGATCCCTACACAGATGGAGCCCTTGTCTAATGCCATTTGGCAGACCCTACTACTCGTTTTATTATGGGACCAGGGTTGGAGAAGCTCAGAATTCATGGACAGCAGGCCTCCACCATTTTCAGATTTAGTCTAAATATACTGTCCCATTGTGCCAGAGTGACTGCTTCATCCTCTCTGTCCTCATTAAGCCCCTACAGGTAAGTCTTGGAAGGATTTGGGAATTAAGGTTTCAGGGGTGATCATGTTGGGGAACTGGATGCTCTACTAGCATCAGTGCTGCTTTTCCTAAATGCACAGGGATGACCCTCCTGCCTACACTTCTCATCTGGATCTGTTGACAGGTAACAGGTACAATTGCAGTGCTTTCACTAGCTGGGAGGGCAAGTAGGAAGCCTTCTCTGAGGCCAAGCAAAATGAAGCTCCAGAAGGGACTCAGGTACCAGCCACTTCACCCCTGCTTCCCTCACTGTCTCCAAGTGCACCATCTTCAAGATGCCCTTGAACCTCATCAGACCTGGAAACAAGAATCCCAATATAGAAAGGCAGTTTTTGAATCCAGGTCTGTTGTTCCAAAGCATATCTGTCAAATAATAAAAAGACTATTTAAGCTAACTCAGACATTTTAATTAAGGCATTGCATGTTCCCTGGGCTGTAGGGAGGAGTTACATGAGTAGAAATCATATGGAAACAGTGGACTGCATAACCTCTGTGAGTCCCTCGTCACTTCCTCTCTTGCTAAAGACTAGACACTGTCCTATAGAGACACAGGAGGATGAATGTCCATTCTTCTGACTGGCCATGCCCTGGATCAGAACAAAAGCTGAGGCACAATAAGAGTAAAACCAGAGGGCTGGGCACGGTGGCTCATGCCTATAATCCCACAATGGGGAAGGCCAAGGCGGGCGGATCACGAGGTCAGGAGATCCAGACCATCCTGGCTAACATGGTTGAAACCCCGTCTCTACTAAAAATACAAAAAAAAAAAAAAAAAAAAAAAAAAGAATTAGCCAGGCATGGTGGTGGTTGCCAGCTACTCAGGATGCTGAGGCAGGAGAATGGCGTGAACCTGGGAGGCGGAACTTACAGTGAGCTGAGATCATGCCACTGCACTCCAGCCTGGGCGACAGAGTGAGACTCCGTCTCAAAAAAAAAAAAAAGAGTAAAATCAGAAAAGATATTTGGAGGGACGGGAGAAGATTCTGATATGATATTTTAAATCTCTCCCAAGTAGCAAAGCTACAGGGCTTCTGCCTCCTTTCAAGGCAACTGAAAGTAGTCTTGATAGAAAGGTGGACTATTTATTTTGTAAATTTAAATGGAAAACTAATCAGAAAAGTTAGAGTGGCTGGCAAGAGACATACCCAAATTCTTTGAGTTCCTTTATCTCCATCCTGGTCTGTGATTTTTAAATAAAGAGATGAAGGAAGAATGAAAATAAGCATGTTAGCAGATGTAACTCCTATAAAATAAGAAAAAAGAGAAAGTTTAGCATTGCTATTGTGAAATTTTCCCTCCAAACAGCTACTGTAGAATGAGAAGCACAAAGTCATGAAGCCATACCTACGACTCCAAAAATATCCTTCATGGAGGGTATGAAGATCACCAACAAGTTGATAACAACCAAGAGTATGCAGGTAACCACGATATGACGACATAAATTAAACTTTGTTTTCTTAGCCAGTTCAAATAAAGATGAACGAACCTGCAAGAAGAGAAAACAAAGATTCTGTAAATGCCTACAGCATGCCAACACTGACATTTCTCCGCAGAGTAACTGATTTATTGGTGCACACGAATTCATGAAATGTTTTGTAATGCCTAGTGAATTTATAGATGGTTTAACAGTTTTGGAAGTTCTGGGGCTTGACTTAAGAGGGAAGGTATTTTTATTTATAGAATAGTAGAGTTTTCTTTTGTGGGGGGGTGTAGTTTCTGTCTTTGATTTATCTAAGACTTGAGTGTTCATTTCTGTTTTTTTACATTCTCTCTTCATGTCTGACTGAGATTTGAACATTCTATTGTCATTTATTTGTAAAGAACAGGGTCAGATTAATTAGAATGGAGATTCACTGCATCAGAGGCTCCCTGATGCACTGAATGCCACTTGCTTTTCAAACAGCCTGAACTGAGTCTTGGGATCTTTCCCAGATGCAGATTCAATAACCCAGGAAAGTTACCTGGGGCAGGCTTTCTCTGCAATGGGCTCCTGCAGGCAGAAGGAAAGCCGAGACCTCAGGTTTTCTCATATTGCACCGAGGCCCTTACTCACCGTGAAAAATAACACTGGCACTGTGAGGATCACAGCAACAATGACAGCCAGCCGCACTGTCAGGATAAGAATGTCATTTTTACTCTGATACTTGTGAAGGAGGTCTGACTGGACGTTGTCTGAAATGAGGGAAAAGCAAGAGGGTTTTAAAGGGAGACAAAGTATATCAGTTTTTCTGAACAACAAAGAATGTGTAAACTAAAGGGCAAGAAAAGCAATGTTTTGAAATGTCTATTAAAACAATTAAGTTGGAAAGAAAAATCTCTGTGTAAGACATGCTCCACTGTGCATATGCAACTTAGCAAAGGAATTTAAAGTAATCACTACAAGAAGCTACATGGGGTGGGAATGCTTAATTTAGACTAAATTAAACCTAGCAGTACACTGGGCTTGAAAATGAAACATACAGTTGAAGCACGAAGCTGCTCTTAATCTAGACTTTCCCTCTGCTCTTCAAACCACGCCAAACTACCACAGGCTTGCTCAGGGAGGGTGGGGGTGGGGCTGGGGGGGTGCTACAAGCCACCTTGGAGCTTGTTTCAAACTCTTCTCTTGTTAAGTCAACTTCAAGTGGCCAAGCAGCAGAGGCACTAGCTGAAATTTCACCATCAGGAAATAATTCCACTCTTCCATGTATAGTGTTCTTGTAAAAAAAAGAAATTTAGTTTATGTACTACTCTGTGTGTGTGTGTGTGTGTGTGTGTGTGTGTTGAGACAGGGTTTTGCTCTTTCACCCAGGCTGGAGTGTGGTTGCCGTAGTGCCATCTTGGCTCACTGCAACCTCTGCTTCATGGGCACAAGCAATTCTCCTGCCTCAGCCTCCCGAGTAGCTGGGACTACAGGCGTGTGCCACCATGCGTGGCTAATTTTGTATTTTTTTTTTTTTTTTGTAGAGATAGGGGTCTCGTTACGTTGCCCAGGCTGGTCTCGAACTCCTAGGCTCAAGCTATCCACCTACCTAGGCCTCCCAAGAGGCTGAGATTACAGGTACAAGCCACCACACCTGGCCTTATGTACTACTTTGAACTTTTTCTCAACTCAGAACTTCAGAAAGTGTTATTTTAAAGACTAACAAAGCTAGAATGGCAGTCACATAGAGTATGAAGCTACTCACTCTTTTGACAAGAGATAATTTCCCCTCCTGTCTCCTGCAAGGGCTTCTCACTGCACCAGTCTTAAGGTTCTCAGCATGGAATTCAAATGCTAATCTGTACCATAGAGCTTGGTCTCAGTTTCCAAAACAGAACCATAAGTTATAATACGAATCTCACTAGTTCTAATTTCCTTAATTCAAAATAACTAACCACTTACAAATAGCTAAGCCTTTTTATTTAATCCAAGAGTAATAAAAGTGTTTGGTGTTCTATTCTATGTGAAAATAATGCATTTACAAAGAAAAATTATAGCTTGAACAAGACAACAGTGAGACTTCAACTAACATTAAGTTCTCTGCCTCTCTCTCCCTATACCCACTGCAGCCCTGCAACTCTGTAGGCACCTTAGCAACACCATTTTTATGTAAAAATTAAATATGGTATTTATGAATTCATTAGACAATGCTATTCTGCATTGCTAGTGAAAATGATAATAATAACATCTGTATAATCAGAGTAGCCTTTTTCTCCAGGCTGAATTAATAATTTTTAAATGTGCTTAATTTTGAGACATTTGTGTTTATGATAAAAGTTCCAAAGAATTATTATTTAGTAGAGAAGATTGTGAAATACATACAGATATATATATGTACACACACACATACACTTATATATACACACATATATATATTTAAATTAGGTCCCCAATTATAAAGATAATGAAAGGTATTAAATAAAGTTTCAGGATAATTTGAATAGGAGAGGATGAAGAAGCAGTAAAAGCCGGTAAACTGTTCATTCAGGGTCAGTAAAAGTTACATATGAAACCTTGTTCCCTTTTCAGATTTCATTTTTTAAAATTTTCTATATCATTCCTTCAGATCTTTGCAAGGCTCCGACTTCCAGTGAACAATTAGGAGTTTCATTTTTAATTAACTCAGAGTGTCATGAGTGTAGCACTCTGCTCTTTCTCACTTTCAGCATCTGTCTCTGTCTCTCCATTCTATTAATGGAATCTGACCCAATTTGCAGTGTCAATTAGGAAAGCCTTGTCTGATGTAGTTTTAAACCTTCCTCAGTAAAGTTAGCATGCTTCTAAAATGCAATTTCTTTTAAGGACACTGTTAGGAGAAAAAATTATAAATACTGTTTTAGTAAATATTTTATTCTGCAGTCTGCATGAACATGATAAAGATCACCATTGCTTTAAGTAGAAGAAAAAACTAGAAAAACCAATGGATAGCTTTGTTGCTTTCTTTGCCTTTCATGTTAAAAGTTATTTCAACACTGATTTTTACTAATTTGTTTACAAATACTTATATTTATGTACCAGTAGAAATTACTTACCATAGAATGTCAAGTAGCCAAAAATGGCAGTCAGGAAGTACATAACAAACATGGCGAAAAAGGAGATGTTTGAAACCATCTGCATTTTTTTCTGTGATCGGCTAAAAACAAATAAATGTTAAAAATTAAAAATCATATCACTGAATTTAAGTGCCAGTGTTAACATTGAAGAATACTAATTTAACTTTGCCTCTCTCAGGTTAGGGAAGATCTGAACAGCTGAAATTACCCCTGGCAGTTATGCCAGTTGAAAATAACCTCTCTTATACTGAATTGGTATAGATCCATGGAGATTCACGGAACTACACTCCCGTAAGTGTTCTTCCCCCATTCTTTTAAAAGAATATCAAGTTCTCATCGGAAGGGCAGACAGCATTTTTTTTAATATTTGGCCTTGATATTATCTCCACACTAGCTGGACAAAGGAAAACATGCAGAAAAAAATCAGTGCTGTTCTCCTAGCTCCAGAGATTAGCGGCAGAGCTGGAACTTGACCTAAGGTGTTCTGTCTCTAAAGCTGCTGTTTTAGGTTCTGATTTTCCCATTGGGTGGCCTCAGGGATGCACCTGGAAGTCTGCAGGTCTCCAGTGCACCAAGCGCCCAAGAGATCACAGCTGGAATGATGAAGGGCTCCATCTCTCAGGTCAAGTTCACTCTGGGGTTGGGATGACCCTCTAAGTTTCTTTAACTGCCCAAACAATTAATCTGCAAGACTGGTATTCAATAAATAACAGACCACAGATAGTCATAACATTTGATTATGTCATAACAAGGAATCTGGGATGCCATGGGAGTATGGAAACAAGAAAAATTAAGAAGGCAGGCCGGGCGCGGTGGCTCAAGCCTGTAATCCCAGCACTTTGGGAGGCCAAGACGGGTGAATCACGAGGTCAGGAGATCGAGACCATCCTGGCTAACACGGTGAAACCCCGTCTCTACTAAAAAATACAAAAAAAAAAAAAAAAAAAAAACTAGCCGGGCGAGGTGGCAGGCGCCTGTAGTCCCAGCTACTCGGGAGGCTGAGGCAGGAGAATGGCGTAAACTCGGGAGGCGGAGCTTGCAGTGAGCTGAGATCCGGCCACTGCACTCCAGCCCGGGCGACGGAGTCGAGCGAGACTCCGTCTCAAAAAAAAAAAAAAAAAAAAAAAAAAAAGAAGAAGAAGGCTGGGCGCGGCGGCTCACGCCTGTAATCCCAGCACTTTGGGAGGACGAGGCAGGCACATCATCTGAGCTCAGGAGTTCAAGACCAGCCTGGGCAACATGGTGAAACTCTGTGTCTACAGAAAATACAAAAGTTAGTTGGGCGTGCGGGCATGTGCCTGTAGTTCCAGCTACCTGAGAGGCTGAGGTGGGAGGATTGCTTGACCCTGGGAAGTTAAGACTGCAGTGAGCTGAGATCATACTATAGCACTGTAGCCTGGGTGACAGAGTGAGACTCTGTCTCAAAAAAAAAAAAAAAAAAAAAAGTAAAGAAAAATTGAGAAGTATACACTTGAGAAAATTAAAAGCTAAAACAAAAAGCTGAACTATTAAAAGATGCCAAAGACAAGGGCAAGAAACCATGGATTTCTCTTCCCCGAGGAAAGGCTATCCGCCTTACCATTGCTGAAGAGAGAGACAAAAGACTGGCGGCCAAACAGAGCAGTGGGTGAAATGGGTCCCTGGGTGACATGTCAGACCTTTGTATGTAATTAAAAATATTGTGGCAGGAAAAAAAAAAATGCCAAAGATATATTTAAATTCTCCAGAAAGAGGATCACAAACTAGGAGTGATGTATATACACATAGATGTAGATGGTTTAAAATTTAGCCATGTATCAATTAAATATGAAAAAAATGAGTGGATTCAATGCTAAATGACATCAACTTTGTTTCAAAATGGAAATAAATACCAATATTGTCTATCTTTTCTAAGTTTTTAAGATTATGCTATGGTGACTATTTTTGTTTATGTTTGATAACCGTAGGCTAAAAAGAGAACACATGAAGAAGTTTATAAGCAGGCCTTAATTTTCTCAAAACCAGCAATCAAAAATAAATCAATAAATCCATAGAATTTTCTTAATAGTTAAAAATGAACAGCAATATTCTCTTTTCCTAGTTTGTGGCCTTAACATTGATGTCTTACTGTCTGATTTACTAGCCTTTTCACCCAAACCAACAGGCAATCAGAGACAATGTATTTAGCAGTTTACAGACAAATCTGAAGATTATCACCCACTTGCAAAATACGCATACATAACGGAAAGCAACACAAATACTTAAACTGTCCTCGGTGATAACAATATTCGAAAAACCAATTAATGAAAAAGCCCACATGGTTGGCTACTTTTTATGTTTATGACCCCCCAAAATACTGTAAGTTTCTGATTTTTCTTGCTTTCTTGTTTCTTAAAATACAATGCTTGTTTAAGAATGGCAGGATGTGAGTAAATGTTGAAGCTAGGTGATGAATCCACCGACGTTCATTAGACAAGTCTGTTTATTTTAATTCCATACTTGTCTATTAATGAGGAGATGTAAAACGATTAAGATTAAAAAATTAAACAAATTTCTTACTCTTTAAGCTCACTGTAAATTGGCAGGACTGATGGGTGGCAGACAAATGCAAATGCAATGGTTGGTAAAGCATACACGGTCTATTTGAGAGAAAAGAACAGACATTAGGAAAAACACTTTTACCATAAAAATGACACAGCTCCAGTATTTCTGAGCTCTTTTCATCTGACAGCTCTTCAGAATCCCTGGATTATTTGGTTATTAGGAGGGTTTTGATCTCTAAAATAGAAGCAGCTTTCCTAAGAGAGCTTATCTAGCTCGAGCCATTAGCCACTTGTCACAGAGGGACTTTGGATTTGGCTCACCTACGGCGTATTTTATATACTCCAGGTATACAACACCCCTGTTTATACAGCATGAGCCAGTTACATGGCACTCTTCCTAGGATAGCTCACTGGGTCCCCACAGCAATCCCAAGCAGTAGGCAGACTATGGCTGTTCTCCTGGCTCCCTCCAACAGGTCAGGCGACTGGCCCAGCACTCCCACCTCTAGTTTATTGCTCTTTGCTCTACATCAGGTGCATGGAATCAGACTTAAAAGATATCCTCTGAAAAGAAAATCTGTTTCATATTGCACTACTTTGGTTATATCCTTACAATTAGAGAGAAAGAGAGAGAATCCAATCTATTTAGTTTTCTTAGATAAGGCTCTTTGAAACTCTCAAACTCAATCTAACTTCCTATGCAAAAATAAGTGAAAACTAGCCTATCTTATGCCCTAACTCTGCTGATGCACTATGCCAGGTGTATTCTAACAAAACCTTGTAAGATGCAGAATAGAATCCTTATTTTTACTCAAGAGGTTGGGTGACTTGCCTGAGGATTCAAATCCAAGCCTGACTGACTCTATAATCCTCTGTTTCCCATTGGTATCAACAATATTTTAATAGTATGAGAGTCTTTTAAGTGTCAGTTTGTGGTGGCATCTACATTTCAACTGTGCAAGCTGAGGAAGTCTGCAGTATTCCTTTCTGTCATCACCAGAACCAGGGGGCAAAGGATGTTCCTAATCTGTTTTTGAAGCATCACCTAGCACTCTACACAGGAAAAGCTGAGACAATTATCCAGAATGGGATTTTGACAGGGAATGCTTAATGGTAAGAGAGAGTGTAAAATACAATATTTGTATATTTCTCAAGGATCTCTACATAGATGTGTAATCTAGAAGCAATGGTACCATGTGTTCTTTTGAGAACTAACACATTCAAAACAGTGCAATTACAAGTATGAGAAATAGAATGCCCTTAATAAAAATGCTCATTTCATCTGCAAAGGATCAGGAAACTTACCTTTGAATTGAAGGTAACATATTTTGGCGTACACATGTCAGCATTTGTTGAATTAGCACTTATTGTTGAATTTAGCTCTGGAACAATGCAGGGAATCTGAAATTTCTTGTAAATAACCTGGTATTAAGAAGTATAGTAGAAGCAGTATGGACTTTAGTAAAGCCAAATAATGAATAATTATTACATGCCATTGTACCATCACAAAACCAAACCAGCCATTTCAATCAGCACTTACCACTATTAGGAAAAAAACCATACAGCTCAAGGAAAATCCACTAGTATAGCCAAGATACCCTTTAAAAAAAGTAAAAAATAATTATTTTTTTTCCATTTTTTAAAATTTTGGAGCTACCCATCATAAACTGTTATTATTTCAAAATTCATCACCTCATTTATTTCAATGCATTATTTCAAGCATATTTTAGAGCTCCAATAATAAACATACATGCCCAAGTGAATACAAGATTTATTATTTGACAGTGCTACTTTATTTGGCAAAAAAATGGGGCTCTGATTAAAAACATTATATTATGTGTTTTGATTCCAACTCTCCCTGCACACTAGAGAACACGGACTCCCAGAATCCAGTGGAAAAGAGCCTTCCAATTTTTGTTTTAAGTCTGTGTTGGTGGACTCTGATGGACTCCTATGGGCAAACCCATTTACTCCTTGATCCCCTCAATAGCTCTTTATTATACACTTATTGTGTGCATACTGAATGTCAGTTATAATACTTTTCTCCCCAGATGAGAGAAAGTAGATGAAGCGAATTTCCAGTGGTAAATTGAGTATCTGGGCATCTTTAGCTAGCTCCCCGTAGAATGCCTACTAGGTGATCTCCAATTGCCACCATGACCTCCAGAAAGGTAGAGTTAAGCAGCCTCTCAGGACTGCATTATTCTCAACCCTGGAGAAGAGCTTTTCTCTACTTAACTGAAAAGAGCTACCTCTATAGGTACAGAAAACACAGATGCAGAAACCAGAAAATTAAGTAGTTAAAAAAAAAACTATTTATAAACCTCACAGAACAGCTACAGAGGTCTGATATTTTGATCCAAAACAAAACAAAAAACTGAGGCTTATAATTATTGTTCGAAGAACTTTTATCCAAACTTTTGTTTGAATTAGCCCAGAATTAAAGTAAATACATTTTACAGGTTTTTGACTGGATGGCAGTCTGGCCACATTATTCAATGTATGAAATTTCCCTAACATCAGGCATTCTTGTCTTCAAATACAAGCATAAAAACAAGTAGTAGATCCAAGCCAAATGGATATGACTTGGGGATTATCCACCATTTCTGACTTTTGATTTATCTCTCCCACTTCGAAGAGAAATAATTGAGGCTGGCTAGACTCTCTAAATTTATAATACTTGTGGGTATAAATCTAGGCAGCTTTCGGTCTCCATACTAGATTTGAAAATATATTTATCTAAATAATGATGGTAGTTAAGACTTCGTATGAAGAGAATTCCATTTTTTGGACTTCTCTCAGAGTAGCATATAAGTTGTACTATTGAAAATAGCCCTGTCTGTTCTGGCCCCAGAACCTCCCTTCTCCCCTCCACAGCTCAGTAGAGGGATTGTTTAGGAGGTCACATACTGACTATTGTTTTTATGCCATATTAAAGTTGAGACCGATTAATACTTTCAATTTATCATGCACTTAATCTTTGAGCGCATGCAGAGGGGAAGCAGAGGGCAATGCTGTCCATTTTTACTCAGTTTCTGATTCACTTGGGCACTGCAGAATATGATAAAAACAAAATCTGTCCTTACCTAAGTTCTTCAAGAGACACAGAGGGAGAATTATGCCAAAGGTAACTATCACTACCAGAACTCGGCCATCCACGTACCAGGCTCTGAAAGGCATTTCAAGGGTTAGGTTATATTTTTTTAGAAAGTGACTTTTTCCCCCTCCAGTGTAAAATTTCATAATATATATTTTTATTAATTTTTACTATATCCATTAACTTTTAAAATCATTATTCAGATCTTATCCAAATACTTTAACCCAACCACTACTTATTTACTACAGCTTCACTCCCATGTAATGGAAGAAGGAATATTGTTGTTTTTTTTTCTTTCCCATTGGGTAAATGTGGCATTCTTTTGAATTATTTACATGGTTTCAAAACTGAATGCACACATTGTATTCTGTCAGATTACAACTTGTCCTACCAATTATTTAAAGAGAAAGCTCCTTTTTGTTTTGCTGGGATAGTATCAGCGAGAAACAAGTCAGCACAGGTAGGCATTTCTCTCTCCCTGATCCCTTGGATTTGACCTTGAATCCTGAGAACACTAGAAACTCTGGCTTCTATGATTCTCCCTTGAAAGAAAACAGAGAAACTAAGACTGACAAGAACTGTTAAACAAGAGGGAGTCAAAACACAATTGTGCCAAATGTAGCTGCAACATTTTCCAGGGTTATCTACATCTTTAGTGAGGTTGGCTCATGTAAATTTTGCTCCCAAAATACTATGTCCCTTCTTTAAGCAAGAGGCTAGGGTCTTAATTTTTTTTTTCATATTCCACTTTTGTGTTAAAAATATTCCATATCTGTTCTATTTCACCAAAACTAGATATAGATTTCAAGCTCTTGGGAAAATGCAGTATCCACCACTCACAGCATGACAGACAAATCTACTTTTCAAATGTTCATATTCAAATGACTCTCCTACTTTTTTCATTTATATAGCCCCAAAGAAATTTATTGTTGAAACAACAAACAAACAAAAACCAGCCTAGGAAAAACTTTCTGCAATATTCATAAAGCAAGAATTTTGATTTGCCCATATTTAAATTAAAAATATTTTAGTGATATCATTTAAAAAATGGTCTATCACTTACGAAAATGTCTCTTCCTTTCCCATTAGAAACTTTATGGCAGAGGGTAGTTCGTTTTTTACGATGAAGAGGTAGCTCAGCATTGCTGAAGGAAAATGAGAACTTTTTTAGAAAGAAGATACAAGGCTTACGTTGCAAGCTACGTAAAAAGTTATCAGCCCGTTCTTAGACCAACCGTCAATAAGACACAAAGGCAACTTCAGCTACTCTAGCAGGATTTGTGGCTTTAAATAAGTGACTGCTGTCTCTGCTTTACTTTCCCTGTGCCATTTTAGCAATGAGGATGATAACTGCTTGAATTATGTTAAAATTCATGCGGCCGCTTAGCCACCAGAATTAGTTTCAAGTTATGTATAGAAGAGCATGTTCTTTTTACCTCCAGTGTTCTGTAGAGAGGTGGCTCCAAAGATTACTGAACTTCCCTGTGGTGCCAAAGACTTGTTCCCCCAGCTTTTCATATACCATGCAGCCTATTTAAAAATCAAATTTGAGAACACAAGAAATGACAGGGTTCAGAAAGTTAAAATAGTCAAGATTTTGTCATTCTACTGACAGTTCCCCAAGGTACTGTGTGCCTTTCTCAAACTCACACAAATAGTCATTTTGGCTTTGCAGGGTTTAAGGTATCCTCATTACAAAACAAACTCTTGACATTTTAAAATGTGAGACGCAACCATCATTTCTCCTTTTTCAAGTTGGCTACCAGAGCATTACAATTAACCTATTAGGTCATAAGGCTTATTTTTAACTACCTCTACTTTACAAAGGGGAAATTCCTTCTGTGATCTTTGTCTTCAGGTCTGGTACATATCATTAAAATACATATTTGATTTAAAAAGATCCTAATAGTTGAAACAAAAAGATTCCTTTTGAATTAATGACTGATTAGGCTAATAAGGAATTATCTTAATAACATCCCATCAATGCCTCCAAGTTCTAAATGTAGTAACAAGCTTAGACACATTTTAATAACCACTACATACAAAATCTAATCATTCATAAAATGCAGTTCAAATACATGCAACTCATAAAAGAGAGTGGAAGACTAATCTGTCAAAAGCATAATTTGTCTGTAGCAAAATTTGAAAATGTTCAACTAGCTCATCTCAATAAATACTAAAATTCTAAAGTATTCGCTTTTTAAAAAGTGTTTTATTTCTTTATAACTGTTCAGTTCATATTTTCCAAAGGTTCATGGAGAGCAATATGGGGCAGGCTATAATTAAACCTTTGTTTAATTTCTCATAAGACTGGTGTTTAAACTAGTCAATGGTTAGCTCCTCAATTTATTATAAAATGTTCCAGTTAAATGGAGTCATGTATACATAATAATAGCTGGCCAGTGTGGTTTTAGCTAATGTAAAAGTCAAAGAATTACAAACATAATTCAGTGTCCCAGAAATAGAAAATAAACACTTCAGGTATTACACTGCCCAGAGTACTTGAAGTCTCTTCATAGCTTGCTCACTCCCACATTGCCTCAGGAGTAACATTTTCTGCTTGGTATATGCACAAGAGAATGAAAGGTCTGCTTACTTTTAAAACCTTGGAAGCTATAATATAAAAACATGGAATCTTTGTTCTGGATTTATAAAGACCTGAGAAAAAACTGAAGCTTTTAAAATGGAGTCATTTTAAACTAGAAAAATAGGTATATAATTGAGGGTTCACTTTAAGTGACAACATTATTTCCTCATTGTCCATGACAATTTAATTTATATTTTGCTGCAACTGTTTCTCTAGATAAATACTCCCATAGGTCTTCTAATCACTCTAGGTCAAATTAGTCTTTCTTTTTAATAATCAAATTGCTGTACAGAGAGAGATCATTTGCTCCATAACGTCACCATAAAAATAATTCACCCTGGTTTTAACAAAATCAAACATGTCCTCAGCTTACCTGTTTCTTTTGAACAGATCAATAGGAGGTTTATTGAATATATAGACAGCAATGTCACTGAAGTCAAAAGAACCCTAAGGCAAAGAAAATAAATCTTGTAATAACTAGAAAAGAATATATTCTGACATTACAGTTTAGAAGGGCAAAGTTTTATTTGTATGGTTAACACAATTTGTTAATAGTATCCAAATTTTGGAACCTATTAGTCATCCCTGTTTTAAAATCCTCAATAAAAATGTCCTACCAAATAAAGAAGTGCTCATTAGAATCTGAGTAACAGTTCAAATTCTTCATGTAATTCAAAGCCCAAACAGCTCTCTGGGAGCATTTCAGTTGAGATGACTTTAAAACAACAATATGAAAGAAAGCTTTTGTAGTCTATGTTGCACTCTCTGTTATATCCGGGTGAGAAAGTGTGAGAATGGGGTGGTAGGGCCAAAGGGAAAGGCTGGCAGTGACCTTAGGAGAATGACCACCTGACTTTGGGCAACTTGTTTAACATTTCCCATCTCTGGATTCCTTGCCCATAATATAAAGATACAAGCCAAATGATGTCTAGGGTTCTGTTCATCTATCACTTCATGGCTATTTTAACATCTATATATTGGGCTAATAATGTAATTTACTTTTTTTGCACCTGGTTCCTCTTAGCTGAATAAGCACCCCTTGCTAACTAGTGGGAACATTTGACAATCAAGTATAATGAAAAGACTTTTTTGAATGATGAACTCATGTTTTTGTTTTAGTACATCTGGCTCATTATCAAACCCTTCTCAAGAAAAAGAGCAATTAAAATGATGTGGGAGATTATATAGATCATTTCTGAAACATTTGGTTAAAACAGACATGATAATTGAAAATAAAGCCTATTTATTAAAAAACAAGAAAAAAAAATCCAGTCTCCAAATGAAACCACTCACTTCCTGATGTGGGAAAATATATCCCTAGAACAATACATTACTGCAATTGACTCTACGTTTGAGTCATTAAAAGCAATTATTTTTCCACCAAGTGCTGTTGAGAGGCACTTGGCACATCATGCAGTTCGCTCTGCGTGGGTTGCTTCCACCTGGCCCTTCCCCCTCCCAGCACACCTGTTGAAGGCTGCTCTAAGCCCCAGCTCATATGCTAACTCCTCAGTCGCCTTCCCTGGCCCCAGGCAGAATGACTGCTCCTCAGCTGTCTATGATCCTACTGCGTTTTGTTTCTCCCACATACGAGGCAGCCATGAGGAGATAAACCGGGTGTACAGAATGGTCAACAGCAGAACAGATGAACTGCCAGAAACTGGCCAGCAAGCAAATGAGGGGCAGAGCTCAGCAGAGGCAAAACAAACATTAGGAGAAAGAACAAAAGACCTAACACTTTGGGTAAAGGCCCAGCTGATCTGCCAATAAAGGGGAATTTAAGTTAAGATATGATTGATAAGGAAGTGCATTCAGATCTGGACTTATTTCCCTAAAATCCTTGAGTGAGAAGGCTGATTGATATGGTTTGGCTGTGTCCCCACCCAAATCTCATCTTGAATTGTAGCTCCCATAATTCCTGGTGGAAGATGATTGAATCATGGGGGCAGTTCCCCCATACTGTTCTTGTGGTAGTGAATAAGTCTCACAAGATCTGATGGGTTTTTTTTAATAAGGGGAAACCCCTTTTGCTTGTCTCTCAATTCTTTCTCATCTGTGGGCAAGTAAGATGTGCCGTTAGCCTTCTGCCATAATTGTGAGGCCTCCCCAGCCACGTGGAACTGTGAGTCTGTTAAACCTCTTTTTCTTTATAAATTACCCAGTCTCAGGAATGTCTTTATCAGGAGCATGAAAATGGACTAATACACTGATTAAGAGGGTAGGTCACTTATTATCTCTTCAGGTTGAGGGATGTGAGAAACGGAGAGCAAGTATTTATTAACCAACCCAGTAGTTCTGAGATATGTAATGGAACAGGATTTGATATGCTCTGTCACAGAGTAAGATACAGGACCTAATTGTGGCATGATTTTTTTTTTCCATCAAGTAAGATAAGCAATATTTATGTCAAAGAAGCAAGCTTTGGGTTTCCTGCAGAGTTCATTCGTGTTTTCAGGGACACAACACTAAGTAGCCACTTCTACATGAACATGTGACAGGCCCTAGAGGATTTCCGTGTGGCACAGAAGAGTGCAGGCTTCCTAGCGGGAATAAAATAAGTGATATCTTAGGATGAGCCAGATGCAATTCGGGAGTGACCATGTGCCCTATTGGGTCTACTCTGCTGGGACCAAAGGTGACCAAAGGGATTTTCTCATGGGCCCAAGTCTAATGTATAAAGAGTATGACCTTGTAGGAACTATCTATGTGCCTAGCAGGAGGGGATAATTATGAATATTTACCTAATGATTTACAAAAGGCCCTAACCCTGGAGAACTCAGTATTTATTAGCAAAAGAAACATTCTAAGGAAACATTTGCTGTGTTCCCTCAGTCAGTAGCCCCCGCAACCACATGGTTCTTGCACATGGCTGTGTCTTAACACAATCTATGTGTTGAATCTCTTTGTAGATGATGCTTGTGGCATCTGGCCCTTTGAGCACCATAAACTGCTATACCCCCTTTTCAAGTGGGAGAAAAGTGTTGATTAGGGAAGAGTTTAGTAGTGTTCACTTATCTTCCTCACCCCACTTAAACACAACAGAATGAGGTGCTCCCACAGTGATGCAAACAACCCCCTCCCATGTTTAAGAGACATAACATTGCACCTCAGAGTACTCAGAGTCTGACAGTTTTGCCTTTTACTGTCTGATCTGCAAAGACTCTCTTCTTAGTCCTTTCCCAAATGTAGATCTTCTCTTCTAAGACTGAAAACGACTATAAAGGAAAACCCCCTTTTCTATCAGATCACTAAGAGGCAAACTGTAAAAGTAAAATTCTAAGAATACTTTAGCCTATACCAGAATCTGGCATTAATAGGATTAAAATTTAGAAAGTTTGCCTCCTTGTTCAGATTCTTAGAAAGAAGGACTATGTTGTCTAGTTGACTCTAATAGATCCTAGACAGGGTTAGAAAAATCAAATCATAGATGTCTTGAGACACAGAAACCATGACACCTAAGAGAAAGATGAAAGAGGAATAACTGGACAGAACGTATTGACTTGTTTGAACACTTCTGTTTAGAGCATGATTATGCCCCTAATTGTCCAGGTAGATATCTGTACATATAATTATGGTTTCCTGGAAGAGAAACACATGCTGGGATTCCTGTGCTAACACAGAGGAACACAAGTGATTCCTTTTAAAAATTTCATCTGGATGTAATTTAAGCTTCAACATTGTTAGCTACCGACCACAAGTATTAATATGGCTGGGACAAAAACCGGTTGCTAAAAAAGGGGTACTTACATGGGGACTACAGCTCAGTGATTGATAATAGGGCTGCCAAGGTGTTGATATTTCAGACTTATGTTCATCTTTGAGGGGAAGATCTAGAGCATGTAACTGTACATGGGTCATGGGGAAGGGGTGGCAAGACAGTTAGAATTGCAAAGAATGTGGTCAGGAACCTTCAAGAGTCCTTGTGTCAGCAACATTATGAAAGATGTGGTGCAGGACATTCTAGTAGATTTTTGAGTCTCCTGAGAAGAAACTTAGAATTTTAGACTCCTGAAGCAGGGAGAGACTTTCAGAGAGGACCTAGTCCAGCACAGGGTTTTCACCCAGGACGGGAAACCCTTATACTCCATGCCAACACACAGGCATCCAGGTCTACAAAGTGTCTTTTAAAAGGGGACATATTATGCAACCCATTCTGTTTCTGAAAAGTTCCTTGCCTGGAACTGAGGCTCAGCTGAAATCACTGTTGCTACTTCTATCCTTGGGTCCTCATTTTACCTTCTGGACCTATTTGAATCTACTTGAAATCTAACACCTCTCCTACCTAACAGTCCTGAGGGTGCTCATTTTAAGATTGTGCTCTTTAACTCAAACATCTTTAATTCTTTGAACTGTTCATCATGTGATGAAGTGTTTGGGCTGTTTACATCTCAGCGATGGTCCAGTTCCTCAACCATCCTTTTTATGTGCTGAGATGAACACAATGCTATAACATCAGATTTGGTCCAAACAGTGCAAAGCATGATAGGATTTTGAAATTCTTTGAGTTGGACATCTTTTTTCTTTCAAGATGATCTATTTTGGAATTCATTTTTATGGTAACCACACACTTTTCATTCTTTTTGAGCTTCTGGTGTGAATGCTACTAGGCTGTCTTCCTAATTCTATCTTGTGTACTTTTTTTGTTTGTTTTTGAAGCTAAGTGCAAGACCTATATTTGTTTCCATTACATTTTATCTTTCAAGTCTCATGATCTCTTCTTAAATTGTTGATCCTTTTTACTTATCTATTAACCACTGCATCTAACTTCATATCTTAAGTGTACCTTCATCCAAGTCACTGGCATCAACTGTGAATAGAACAAGACCATCTGGAAATGGCCCATTGTCCAGTCAACTGCTTGAAGCCTGGAAGTTGACCTTATCTCTCACCCATTCCCTCATCCTTTATATCTAGTTCATTGGCAAGTGCCCTATCATTTCTACTTCCAAAATTTATCCCAAATCCACAGGCATTTTGTTCCCATCTCCACTCTAGTGTGAGCCATCATCTTTAATTTCTGGGTAACTGTGATCATCTTTACTTGTCTCCCTTTACTTGTCTCCTCAGATCCATCTTCCACCCAGCAGCCAGAGTAATCTTTTTATTTTATTGTGTTATTATGTGTCTCCATCACTAGATTGTAAGACAGACCATGACAGTTTAATTCACCTATTTACATTCAACATCAAACACACACATAACAGAGTCTTCACTGAGAATCAGTGAATTTACAAACATTAGAATCTCATTGGCAAGTTATGTGAGATTGTGCCAAATATCTTAACTAAAATCAAGACTCCCTCTATGAAGATAGTCCTGTGATCTACTTAGCTCACCTTATCTCAAAAGATGATACTAGTTTAGTGACTATTTAGAAAAACTCTGTTGGTCTCTACAGAGCAATGTTTTCTGCAGTCATTGCACATAAACAAGCCATTTAATAATTTTCTCTACACTATTTCTTGGCATCTACTTTTTGCCATTTTTGAAAGTTGGGATTAAATTAGCCTATTTCTAATCCTCTGGGGATACTCTTGTTTTCCATGATTTTTAAAAAGAT
This sequence comes from Rhinopithecus roxellana, assembly GCF_007565055.1. Taxonomy (NCBI): domain Eukaryota; kingdom Metazoa; phylum Chordata; class Mammalia; order Primates; family Cercopithecidae; genus Rhinopithecus; species Rhinopithecus roxellana. The sequence continues at coordinate 67,717,671 of NC_044558.1, read as the reverse complement.
TTCTGATAGTGTCTTAGACAAAGTGGCATGAGGAAAAAAAGAAAAAAAGAAAAAGATTTCTGACAGTGGTCCTAGATATATTTACTCTTTTTGCTGCAAGAAAATTTTGACTCATCTTTTCAACAATGAACATCTAAACATCTATTGAAAAAACGTATTTGTCAATGTTTTGAATCATATTAACAGAATTGTAATTATTTGGTCTTCCATAGTTTACCCAAAGATTGTATGAATAATGTTATTATTATTTTCATATTTAAAAGTACCATATGCTAATAAAGTGGAAAGCTGTGACAACAAATAAAACCAAAACATTTAATGTGATTGAAATGTTTTATACAGTGATTGTGGTGGTGATTTCACAACTGTATTTGGGTAAACTTAACAAATCTCACCCTTTAAATTGGGAAATTTTATTGTATATAAAGTATATCCCCAAACAAACAAACAAACAAAAAAACAACCAACAAACAAAAACCAACCTCAGGACACTTTAAGGGAGACAAGACTGTATTTTAAAAGCCTAGCTACACAGCAACAAATCATATGACATCCTCCCAACACAGCATCAGAGGCTTTGGTAGGGGTGGAGGTAAAACAGCCGTCACTGCTTCAGATCCAGAAATAGCTCAGATGGGGGTGTTTGGGGCTGCTGTGCAGCTGAGTGCTTTCAACTCCTCCAGGACCCATTCCTCCCCCAAAGAAGAGGGAACCGTTACCAGCAGCCCTCCCTAGCATGACTCTCCCTTGCAAAGTTGAAAGCAGCTATTCTCAAACTTTAATGTGTGTGCGAATTAGGATCTTGTTAAAATGGATCAAGTCATGGGTCAGCACCTGAGATTCAGCATTTCTAACAAGCTGCCAGATGCTGCTGCTGCTACTGGTCCATGGACCTCCCTGGAAGCAGCAAGGCTGCAAGTGCTGAGTTCTGGCCATGTGGCGTATACATCCCAGTTCTTTCTGTTTCTCAGTCCACTGTGCTGTGTGCATCATCTGCCACACTGTTTGTGGTAAGGTGCTGTGCCAACACTGCAGCTCAGTTACCTGTAAACACAGACCCCACGGCTACCCAGGTAAGGTGGCAGTGAAGAAATCACTTACAGCTTAATCATTCTCATTGCTGTGCGATGCTGACTAGCTTCCAGTATGAAAAGTAAGGTCTCGTCTACTTTCTTTGGCTGACTTCCTCAAGCATTACTTTTTTTTTTTTCCCCTTGAGACAGAGTCTCACTGTCACCCAGGCTGGAATGCAGTGGTGCAATATTGGCTCACTGCAACCTCTGCCTCCCAGGTTCAAGCAATTCTTCCTCAGTCTCCTGAGTAGCTGGGATTACAGGTACGTGCCACCACACCTGGCTAATTTTTGTTATTTTTTTAGTAGAGAGGGGTTTCACCATATTGGCCAGGATGATCTCGAACTCCTGATCTCAGGTGATCCGCCCACCTCAAGCATTATTTGCTTCAGCAGGAAATATATTTAAATATTATTTTCAACCTCCCCTCCCCCATGTTTCACTCCTTCCAAAAGGGATCTGAGGCTTACTAAAATATGTAATTCTTCCTCTTCTAAATCCAGTTAGAAGCATAAAACTTTTATTATCCTCAATTAAATAAGCAGGCTAGTACATATAAAAACTCCTTGAGCTGGGGTAAAAGTGGTCTTTATTACTAGTCCTCTTTTGATCTATCACTGTCTTCTGTTAACCCACAGCCCTCAATCCAAAACTTTCAGACATGCTGCTGGTTGAGGCAGAGTATTTACAAGAAAAATTTAGAATCCAGGACAAGAAACTCAGACAAACCATAGGAAATGCATCAGTTCTGGGCTAGTTTAACTATCTTTCTCCACTCCTCTCTGCTGTTGCTGGCCTCTCCCACCCCCAATTATTCTAGGGGAAATACCTGTATAAAGATTTGAAAACACTGTTGAAGAGACTAGAACACTAGCTGAAAATGATGGAGGGGTTGGACAGTGGGGAGGACCCAACTGAAAATGGAAACCAAGAATTTGGTGTCGCTCTGTCTATGCTGTTGGAAAGCTCAGCTTCAGGGGTTTTCCAGGCCAGTGTGACAGCCAGCCAGTGGAAACAGGAAGTAGGGCATGAGTAGAAGGTTTAAGTGAGGGACCAGAGGCTCTCAGTGAGGCTCAAGGACAGGAATAGTGGTTTCTGGCCCAGGGAAGCAATGCCAATGGGAGACTTAAGGGGTGAGGAAAGAGACACAGAAGAAGAATCCTGGCTGGGCATGGTGGCTCACACTTGTAATTCCAGCACTTTGGGAGGCCGAGATGGGTGGATTGCCTGAGCTCAGGAGTTCGCGACCAGCTTGGATAACATGGTGAAACACTGTATCTACGTATCTACTAAAATACAAAAAATGAGCCGGGTTTGGCGGCCTGTCCCTGTAGTCCCAGCTACTCGGGAGGCTGAGGCAGGAGAATGGCGTGAACCTGGGAGGCGGAGGTTGCAGTGAGCTGAGATCATGTCACTGCACTGCAGCCTGGGCGACAGAGTGAGACACCATCTCAAAAAAAAAAAAAAATCTTTTGTTTAATGAGAGCTCAGATGGAAAGAGGCAGGCCCAAAAGCGAAGAGAGAGGACAAGGTGTTCTGAGTCCCTAAATTCATATGAAAATGTTGAATAGTTTGAAAAATTCAAAATGATCTTTTATATGAAAATGGGTTTTGTCAAGCTCTTTAATTTACCTTAAGGTATTCAATATAATTAATAAAACACTTTCCTGATCATTAATAATATCAAATGCTGGGGTATTCACTATATGTCAGGCCCATTCTACGCACTTTTTAAAATGCTTCACTTATGAGTAGTACTATTACTATCCTTATTTCACAGATAAGGTAAATAAGGTAACCAGGGAGGTTACATATTTTGTCTAAGGTCACACAGCTAGTGTCAGAGCACTCAAACCCTGGTAGTATGACTCCAAAGTCCCTACCCATCACGTTGCATTGTCTGTTAAAGTCAAACATCTAGAGAGGAATAACACTGTAAAAAATAAGACCTAAGCACAAAACAAAAATCTTAGAATGATATACGTTGCAATGTTAATAGAGCTTGTCTAAGGTGAGCCTGAACACTCTGAACAGAGAGACTTTGAGTGATTTCTTTATACTTTATTTCATTTATTTTATGCATTTTCAAAATGGTTTAATGATTATCTTAGTTTTACAATAAAAATATAAAGAACTTTTCAAGTGACCATATTATTATTTTAACCCCTTTTTAGGGGAGAGTTGCATTTGTTTAAGTCCCAAGCTTATTAATATAGTCCCTGTTTGATTAAGGAGATCACAAAACACTTACAGAAAAGAGTAGAAACATATAATTATTCAGTCCCAAAGTGGACTTCTTAGTCACTAAATTCTGATCAAATTTCAAAATTCTGAGGGTCAGAAGACCAGCACACGGTGACCTTGTAGCATGTGATCATGTATAATGCTTACAAATTAGATTAGGGAATTAAATGGGTGGTTTTAAAAGGCCAGGCAGGAAACAGGTGGAGACTAATTATTTGTACAGTTCATTCCATTTCTTTCCTTGTAGGTAAATCTAAGTTTTGTGGCACAAAGCTTCTCTTAAACTAGCCTCACTGTCAGTTAGGTATTTTGTTTTGTCTAGAAAAAGAAATATGCATTGCTGATGGCCAATTCAAATAGTATCTAATATAATCCTAAAAAGAAAGAGGAATCTAAAATAAGTATGCCGGTAAAAATAGAATTTTAGTTTAGTTGGTTCTTTGTAAAAAAGTGAAAGACAGGTCTGAGCTTAAATGAGGATGTTGTACCAGTAAGAAAGAGAGCCATGTACCACTACCACTTCCTGTTTTTAACCTATAGTGGGTAGAGGGTTGTGGGTTTTGTGGGTGCTCCATTTATAACTCTTGACACTCTTGATGTGTCCTTGTTCCTCTTTTCCCATTCCATAAGGACAAGTCATTTCCCTTCTCAAACCTAAATCCTTACTCTTTATCATACTCTAAAGATGTTAACTCTTGAGTGACAGAAAAACCCCATGTGACTTGAAATAAAGGAATATGCTGTTCTCAATGGGACTTTTTTGTAGAAAGGTGGATTGGGGGTTTCATTCATATTTTCCCATTCTGTTTTTGTGGTAACAAAGCACATTTAAGGAGAAACAGGAGGCGTAAGAGGAGCACCCAATAGACTTGTTGCTCTCCTCTCCACAGATATCAGTCATCTTGGGCAAGTTACTCAACCTCTCTGTTAATTTTAGTTTTGTAATTGCCCAATGGGTTCACCTTGCCTGCTGCCTAGACAGAACCAATTTATCGAGAGACGGGAATTGCAATGGAGAAAGAGTAATTCACACAGAGCCAGCTGTGCAGGAGACTGGAGTTTTATTGTTACTCAAATCAGTCTCCCAGAGCATTCGCAGATCAGAGTTCTTAAAGATAATTTGGCAGCTAGGGGCATTGGAAGTGGGGAGTGATGATTGGTTAGGTTGGATGTGAAATCATAGGGGGTTGAAGTGAGATTTTCTTACTGTCTTCTGTTCCTGGGTGCGATGGCAGAACTGGTTGGGCCAGATTACCAGTCTGGGTGGTGTCAGCTGATCCACTGAGCACAACTCTGCAAAATCTCTCAAGCACTGAGCTTAGGTTTCACAATAGTGATGTTACCCCCAGAAGCAATTTGGGGAGGTTCAGACTCTTGGAGCCAGAGGCTGCATGACTCCCAAACTGTAATTTCTAACCGTGTAGTTAATTTGTTAGTCCTGCAAAGGCAGACTGGACCCCAGGCAAGGAGGGTGTCTTTTTGGAAAAGGGCTGTTACCAATTTTGTTTCAGAGTCAAACCATGAACTGAATTCCTTCCCAAAGTTAGTTCGGCCTATGCCCAGGAATGAACAAGGACAGCTTAAGGGTTAAAGCAAGACAGAGTCAGTTAGGTCTGATTTCTTTCACTGTCATAATTTCCTCAGTTATGATTTTGCAAAGGCGGTTTCAGTTTCTTTATCTATAAAATGGGGGTGATTAACAGGGTTGTTATAAAGATCTGATGGAACAATGTACACTTTATAACTATCTTTTCTTTTCTTTTTTAGAGTCCTTTATAATATTTAAAGTCATCAATCTTACCTAGCCAGCCACACAAAAGGAGGCTGCGGGTGGCTTTGGTCTGCAGGCTGTCCCTTGCTGACCCCTGATATAGATGTAGATCTTTGATATCATGTGCCTGACATAAGGTAAAGTCTGTGGCCAGAGAACAAAGCAAAACTAACTGGCCCACAAAGTAGCAGTTTTCCAATTAAACCAACTACCATTCCGTGAGTAATAAAAGTTCAAGCTAACCTTGAAAATCCAGCTCTCTGCACCATACTTAACCTGCTCTACTGTGCTAACACACACCTGGCCTACTGTAAACCAGACGAGTAAAGGCATTCTACAAATCATGAGGTGAATAATGCTGTCAAACCATAGCCAGTATAGTTAAGTTGTCTGTTGCAGGCTAAGAAAAATACACTGTACCAAAACAGAGGTCACACTGTTGTCCCTGTATAGGACCAAGGCACCTGATGCAACTCAGCATAAATAGGATTGAGTGAACTCAGGGTGTACGCTCTTGTGCGTGCACATGTGTGCGTGCACACACGCGCGCGCACACACACACACACCCCTACTTTTCTGGGGCCAAGAGAATTGAATTCTTGGAAGCCCCTTATCTGATGCATCACAGATGACTCATAAACTAGCAATAGCTGCTCAACTTCTAAAAACAATGGGTGGGACTCATCTCCTACGCATCTACGCATGCCAACTATTTCTGTTTACAAAATAGGCACTCATTGTTAGCGCAACACTAACCACTTTCCCATTTCCCTATTTCTGAAAAGCTTCTTAATCCAGTGGATTTCAATAGAGTTCAATGACACTGCCACTGTCCCTTTTCCATTATTTCAAATGTTGGCAAGCCTGAATGTGCCATTTCTCCCTCTCCCGGGTTATTACTCCCAAACAACAGACTCTGAGGCCAACGATTTTTGTTGCCAGCCAAAGGACAATTTTCTCTTCAAATCATTTCTAAGGAACCGTGACTATAACTCAAAGAATTCTAAAAACAAGAAACTGATTGGCAAGAGGAAAGATGAATGTGACTAGCCCCGTGGACCTCCTAGGATCATCCGGAAGAGCAGGGTTTCCTTATTGACTTCCTCTTAACTGCTGTGTCTTTAGATCACAAGGTCTGGTTTGGTATTTCCTAAGGAGGCAAAGAACTGCTCACTTAGGAATGCGCAGAGGAGATGACTTACCATTTATAAGGAATAACTTGATAAATAGCACACAGACCATCTTCGTTGCCACTGAGAGCAAAATTATTATCTTGGTAGGTGTCATTCAAACTGTTTGGCATATGTATAAAGTAATAAAGCAATAATAGCTTAAGAATAGGCCCAGTTTGTATAAAGGTATGCTGCAATCTCACTGCAACTTAGTAGAATTTGCTAAAAAATATTTAAGAGACATCAGAAAGTGATGCTGGTGCAGTTGGTTAAGGATATGATTCTCCTGATAGAATGAGAAGACTATTTTTTGCGATGGGATAATAAAGATCAAATTCCTATAATATATGAGCAAGGACTTAGGGCAATGTGCTGATGGATCTATAGTTCTAATTCTATTTCTATTTGCTCCTTATGTAGGCTCAATTGTAAAACACTAAATTTAAAGAGAGAAGGAACCTGGTAGTCTGATCTCAGTTTACACAGACCCTTATATTTTTAGACTTATCCTTACTGGAAGGGGTACTTACTGGTTTGTTTGTAAACATGGATCATAGACAATACAATGGTGCATTGTTTTGCTGGTAGGATAATTACAAATGGCCCACAAAGGCAAATATTGAGAGACAGACAGAGAGACAGGGAGGGAGAGAGGGCCAGAGAATTCACCTACAATTAAGTAAACAATCCACCAAAGTGAAGGTAATTGCTGTAACTGACAATGACAATTACTGTCCTTTTCCCAAATAGCAATTTAACAACAAATGCCCTTTTGCAATACCAACTTCATCTAGTATTTCTTAGTAGTCTCAGAACTATTTTGAATTTTCAAATGAAGGAGGCATTCCTAGGAAAGTAGGCAATGAGCAGCCAGTCCCATCCTGACTTTGTGATTATTATCAGCACATTTCCACAGCCTACTAAAATTTTGAGGGTGAACTAAATCTTTCAGTTGATGTTTTTCCTCTCTGATAAATTTGTAACAATAATGAGAATCACTGTTTTGCCCTAAAGCCTTGTTTCTGGTTTTGCAAAATCTAATTCTTACATATCCATTCACTCATTTCAGTAAAACTTTGCTGAGAAGCAGCTACATGCAAACGCTGTTCTAGAACTTGTTAGGGGAGGAGGATGATTTCAACAAGGAAGAATTTGGCATTAATCCTGCCCTTGTAGGACTCAGCATTCAACAGGGAAGGTAAAATGTATGCCTAAAAAATGGAAGTGATACTTACTATTAGAAAGATACAAATTACACCAAAAAGGAAAGGAAGAGAGACCTCCCTTTCACCTGGGAGGATCAGACAACCAGTTTTGGAGGAGATAACATCCGATCTAGGTCTTCCAGGACCATGAGGATTCAGAAGACAGAAATGAGACAGGGTAGGGGTGGGCTGGTGGAAAGACCGAGGTAAAGGTTTCAAGGCAGGCAGCTTGTACAGAAAAGGGAAGGTTAGTGTGACAGAAGCCGAGGTCATCTGAAGGGAGAAGAGATTGAAAATACAGTCTGGAACAAGTGGCACAGCATTGACAGAGTCCTCATTCTAGCTTCATGGGCTAACTATCTACATCAAAAATATATTTTCTCTCTCAAGTTTTTAGTAGGCAAGAGGAAAAGGAAAAAGTCTTATTGCACTGGTGTTAAGTTCTTCAAAAAAACCAATTTTTTCAACTAGCTTTTTTTCCTCTAAAAGCATGTTAAAATTAAATTTAAAGACTCTAAACTTTCCATCTCCACTCCACCTCTAGACTCTTTCTCACTCTCCAGAAGTAACCACTGTCAACAGTTATCTTGTGTACCCTCCCCAAATATTCTGAGCAATATAATGTATACACATAGACACACCCTCCTTCCATGCTCACTTCCACCCAATATTCAGTTTGTAATCATGTAATAGTACTGTGTTACACAGTATTAATAATACTATGCCACACAGCAACATAGTGTTACACACTATGTTCCCAGTTACAATGTAGGAGATTTTTCCTCACCTGCCCATATAAGTCTATTTTACTCTTTTAAGTAGTAGTCTAATACTCTATTTTATGAAAGTACCACGATTATTTAACAAGTTTCCTAGGGTTAGACTTGGTATTATTTGATTTTGCTATTACTTGGTGTTTAATTCTGAGTTAAAAAATGTTTAGTTACTTCTTTCAGGAGTTCAAGGACTCCTGAAAACAATGAGAAATCTTAAATTGCACATGCAGGAACCCACATGACAAATATGAAGCAGCTGAGAGATTTATTGGTTTCGCAATACACCTTAGGCATACATTTACTTGTGAACAGGAACCTGACATTCTCAGTCTACAGTTTGGTACACTTGATATTGCCAAGCTGTTTTCATGACAATAAAGGGGGTGGTTATTGGTGGAACACTAGCAAGATAATTCAGGAACACTGGCTGATTTTATAAGGTGATTTTAAAAGTACATTATATTGGAAAGTAAAAGGTAAGTACTAATTTGCAAGCATCCATTGATAAGAATAACGTTTTTCTCAAGTTGTAGAGTAATAATGCAACTTTGGTGTCTGAAGAAGGCATCACCAAAGGTGGTACGGTGTTTTAGATCATGCTGGCTCTGGAGTCAAGCAAGTCTGGATGGGATGCTGACTCCCCTGCTTTCCAATGTGTGATCACAGGTAAGTTATTAAGACTCAGTTACTTTACCTGTAAAATGGGGCTAATACCTACCTCATAATGTTGTTGGTGGGGATTAAGATAGTGTAGCATATATAGATACTGTTCAATAAATGTTAGCCATTATTTAGTGACTACCTAATACTAACTGTAGTATTTTAACAAATACCTACAGTGTGTACTATGCACCACACACTACTATCACTCTCTCCATCTCTCTTTCTCTCTCACATTCACACACACACACACACACACACACACACACACACACCATGCATGTATTCCTCCTAGCAGCTCTATGCATTGGTACTAATAAAAGTCTTCTTGCATACCACTTTTCAAAGTCTGTTTTTAGACAAATTATCTTTTTCATTCCCACAACCACAGCACAAATGAGTTGGAAAATGGAAAACAAGAATCCAAAAGGTCTGGTATTATAATCAACCAAATAAAATTTAAACTATTGTTTTACACACATTGTACTTTTGTTTCACAATTAACATTTCAAAGAGATTGTTCACAAACTCAGTGTTAATAATAAACTGATATCTCAGAAGTGTCGTGAATTCTACTTTCAGTTTTCATGGTTTTCAACTTAAGGTCTACATTATTAAAATAAAAAAATAATAATACATGCTAAGAAGTTATAGAAAAATAAAAAGCATTTATTGCTTTATCACATTCTGTGTAGTGTAATAAATGTCACACTTACCTAGTACTATGAGATGTGTTATAGAGATTAATTTCCTATAAAATGTATGCCTGTAATAGAAATCTCTAGAAAATGTAACAAAATGTAACAAAACAAAACCTACCATTCTTCCATGTCAATATTGAGTTTTAATCCCTACTTCTGCTATGCTGGAGTTATGGGTAAGACTCAGATAAAGAGGAAGTTATGGTGGCAGGAAATTCCTTTAGCATCTATTACCTTTTATTTGGGTCCTCACTCCTAGGAAAACAGCTCAATAGGTACTCTTTACCCTGAGGTACTTGTGCCTCAGTACATCCCTGACTTGCAGCCTCAGGGTCCAGCCCCACTTTGTTTCCCATAGAGGATATATACCTGTAGAACTATGATAAATTGAGAGTCCTCACCAGCATCCTCAGAATTCAGAAAAATGCAAAATCCAGCACCACTCTTACAACAGGACAGGACTCACTGAATCTAACTGAATTAGAGTGTGTTAAACAGGGATGACAGCCATTATGGATAGGTTTTAAAAAAAATGAGCCACAGACTCATCCAAGAAAAAGAAATCGCACCAACAAGTTTCCAGATGACCTCAGAGAAGACTCCACACCCAGCCTCAGGGAGACACCAAGGAGCCTTCCCAGCTGCTGGTCCAAAGAAGCCTGGACAGTCTTGGACTCCTTTCCTATGTTGGCCAATGTGAGTCTGGAATGGAGCCCTGTACCAGATGGAATATCCTGATCCTGCCAACTGCTTCTTGGCTTTGAGCAGCTGTAGGAGCAGCTGGTTTTACAACAGTCACAGAGTGAGTCCTTGTCCTGAGGTAGGAGAGTTCTAAGTTTAGTGAGAAACTTAAAGTTTGAGTCTCTGTACAACTACCTTCATGAGATTTAGCCTGAAGACTTGGTGTGTTGCGCTTGTTATCCATGCATCTTACAAATAACTAAATGATCTATAATAGTTTCATCCAGGAAACATCTTCCTTCAACTACAAAAGCAAATTTTTACAATTCCCTGCTTTAATCAGACACTAAAGTGTCATGAGATACGGGATCAATTATCCCTCAGCCAGTATAGTTAAAAATCAATTGAATTCTAGGAATAGTAGACTGAATACAAGAACTTACTCCCTCTCCCTTGATATCTAGTAAAAATATATTTTTTAAGGCATAAAACTGCTAGGATAAAATATAACAGTAGACAATAATGAAATTTTGAATGCTGGAAAGCAGACAGACCTGAACCATAAATCGGCAGTGGAAAAAGCCAAGACCAACTCAGTTTACCTCTCAGAATCTCTAAAAGGCACTGCTGGCATGATCGAAAGTTGGGGATAATGAAAGGGGTGAGCTAAAATAGTGAGGATCTGTTGAACTTTTTTCAAGAAATAGCTAGATTCCCCAGACCAGGTCCTACTCCATAAAGCTGACTGGTTGGTCCTCTCCCATCCTGACAACAATCTGAATATATGTTCTCTGGAAAGTATACGATATATGTTTCTAGGTGAGAGACAAGGCACAATTTGTGGGGAAGAGGCATACTCTAATGAAAATTGGGAACTGAGTGAACACATGCCTGTTGGGATAATCATTCCAGCCCTTTCCCCCTACTTGGTTCCCAGAAAGATGGTGGTGAGGTCAAGGCCCCCAGAACAGGGGATTGGGAGCTGTTCTCTGGGTGATCTGAACAGCCAAAGAAGAGGGTCCTAGACAAACTGACCCTGGTGGTTCCCAAGTAAAGGGCTCGAGAGTATCTTAAGTGAAGCTATTGCGAACAAGCCCCACTCATGTGTCCCAAGCTCAAATCAGCCTTGTTTTCCCCCCATTCTTGAAGATAGCAGATAAAGAGGAATTATCTGACATCTCAGCAAAGAGTCTAAGGTGAAAGACCCCAAAACAAACAAAAATCAGCTTGTACCTCAGGGACACAAACAGCAAAATCCAGATTGTGGAAAACTTTACACAAATGGCCCAGTTTCTTAAATAAATGGCACAGAATAGAAGGAGAGAAATGGGAAAATATAAATTAAAAGTCTTAAAACACACATATCAACCAATTGCACTGTATGAACCTTATTTGAGTACTGATTTGAACAACTCAAATGTTTACAAACATAACATAAACAAAGCAATTTAAATACTGATTGTATATTTGATGATATTAGGGAACTGTTGTCGACTTGTTTCTAGGTATGACATATTGAGTTAAAAGAGTCCTTATATTTTAGCGATATATACTAAAATATTTAGTGATGAAATAATAAAATAGCTGAGATTTGCTTCAAGACAATCTTGGTGGGGGATTGACTAAAACAACCATCCATAGAAGGAATTAAACATAAAAATCTTTTTCTACTATTCTCTCTACTTTACTTTTTAAATTTTTCATAATGCAGAAAAAAACTATCATTAGAATCCTCAGAGAAGATATTGAAATCATGAAACAGAACCAAAATAATATTAAAAAGAAACATTCTTAGAGTTTTTAAGCTCCTATAAATAAAAAATAGTAACAGAAATAAAACATTCAATAAAGAGGGGAAAAATTGAGGACATATCCCAAAAATTACAGTGAAACATTATAAAAATGAAAATAAAGGAAAGATTAAAAAACTAGAGGGCTAGTCTAGAAGGTCCAAAATCTGGGGGTAATAGGAATTCATCAACACAAAAATTCCCCAAACTGAAGGCCATGGATCCCTCCCTCCCTCCCTCCCTCTCTCTCTCTCTCTCTCTCTCTCTCTCTCTCTCTTTCTTTCTTTCTTCTTTCTTTCTTTTGAGACAGAATCTTGCTCTGTCGCCCAGGCTGGAGTGCAGTGGCGCGATCTTGGCTCACTGCAACCTCTGCCTCCTGGGTTCAAGTGATTCTCCTGCCTCGGCCTCCTGAGTAGCTGGGATTACAGGTGCCCACCCCCACACCCAGCTAATGTTTTGTATTTTCAATAGAGACGGGGTTTCATCATGTTGGCAAGGCTGGCCAGACTGGTCTCAAACTCCCAGGTGATCCAACCGCCTCAGCCTCCCAAAGTCCTGGGATAACAGGCATGAGCCACTGAGCCCGGCCAAAGCCATGGATATCTGAAAGAAAAGATTGCGCCCAGTGCCTGACACAATTGATGAAAACAGGCCCACCTTAAGGCATGTCATGTGAAACTGCAGGATATTGGGAACTAAGAGATTTGACAAGTTTCCTGAAAAAAAAAAAGAAAAAAAAAAAAAAACTAACAAAACCTGGATATATATAAAAGATCAGGAATCAGAAGCATATAGGACTTCACAACAGAAAAAAGCTAGAAGGAAATAGAGCAATACCTTCAAAATTCTGAATGAAAATTATTGCTAGTATAAAGTTCAATATCCAACCAAACTACCAATCAAAGGTAAAAGTAGAATAAAAATATTTTTCAGAAATAAAGTTCTAAAAAATTTTATTTTCAGTCACCTTTTCTGAACAATAACAGCACATAAGTAAATCCAGAAAGAGGAATAAATGGAATATAGGAAACAATGGATCTAGCAAAGAAGAGAGGTAGAGGAAATCATCAAAAGGGTGATCAAGAGAGATTCCAAAAGTAAAGTTATCCTTTATGCCTCAGTGCTTTCCTTGTCTGTAAAGCAGGAAATTAATGATAGCAGCCACTTCGTAGAGTTATTGTAAGGATTCTGCATAAAACACTTGGAGTAGTGACTGGCACTACTAGTTACTACTTGTATCTCTTGTAGAGATACAAGAGTTACTGTTGTTACAATCATCAAAGAATTGACTTTTTACACTAGGTTAATTTATAACTTGATATGTTGCAATAACTTTAACAAAAGAAATCAATGTAATACACATTCTGAACTGAACATATTCCCAGCTTTGGAATGACTGAAAATAGTCACAGAACCATAGCGTTTTGGAGGTTGGCCTGGTTCTGAAATTTTTCTTGCACAACTTCCTTGTTTTGAAGAGGAAGGAACTGAAGCTCAGAGTGGCTAAGAAACTTGCTTAAAACTACATAGCCATTTAGAAGAGGAGTTGGGAGTAGCGCTCGGGTGTCTCATGTAAATGCACTGAAAACCAGAAGTGTAGCTCCTCAAGCTGTCTACTATACTCAGAGAGTCAGAATTTCACATATACCCCCCAAAATCACCATAGAAATATGTTGTCCAATTCTGCCATATTACCCTAAAACCTGACACTCAGCTCAAGCAGAAAAACAACTTAGAAAGATGCATTCAGGATGATCAAGAGAGGAGGCTAGAGTTAGGTTCACTGAATTAGGCTGACGATATGGAAGACAATGTATCAAATTCACCATCTTACACAGTCTTTTAATTTTAGAAAGGATGCGTTAGTTTACACATAAAAAATATTAATGCCTAATACAGGGTAACATGGATGGGCATTTCTGTTTCCTGAGTAACGGAATGGGCAGTAATATTCTTTTATCTCAGTTTTTGATGCATTTTTAAAGGATATCCACACTTTGTAGGATTAGTAACCATTTCGGTCACTGCTTCTAAGGAAATGATGCTCCTGTCAAAAGGACATGGCAACAAGGACTATCTAGCCAGGCCAATGAAGAGCATGAGTTTCAAGTCAGGGAACAAAAGGCAAGATCCTGGGAGAAGTGCTTTCTCTCTCACCTCACCATTAACACTCATGTGACATTTGAGAGGGAATCAGGCTGGGCGAGAATTTTCTTAGTACAAATTCTATCATCTCTCTTAATCTTGTTCCAACTAAAAATAAGCCCTCCATACATACATTTGCAGAAAGTCCCATTCAACAGTTTGAGATAAAGTTATTTAAAAAGAAAATTGCCCATTTTGTTTTCATTGAATCTCAGCGGGAAAGTACATGCTAATTTCTCATCTTCAAAATACTGAAAATTTCTATGCTTCTTGAATATTTATTACAAACAAATTTGTAATTGCACTTCGATGTAGTACATGCTTCATAGCAATCCAAATGCCAAAGTGGTGACTGGCTGGGGTTAAACACCTCTTAATATTTTAACTGAGATTTAAAGTTACAGGTAGACTCCAAAAATACCCAAAAAAGTTATTTTCAAATGTTTTAATCCTTTTCACAAATACTTATTTCAGTATTTTTGATTAATAAAACGATTTTCTCCTTCCTCCTTGTTGTAAGCATTAGGTACATTTTGGAAAATCACTCAAGCAATAAATATCAAAGTATGTACGTGTAACTTAGCCAAGTTAATTTAAAAAACTTATTTATAAATATTTCACATTTCTTCTATGTAATAACAGAAACATACAAAAAGTTCAGTTTTAAAATGGAAAGTACCGGCACGTCAGTACTCACAGAAAAAGTAGGATTCCAGTGTTTGCCAGGGCAAAGGCGAGTCCCAAAATCCCACTGCCCATAATGGCGTTGCTTAGATTAAAAACAGACATGCCTAAGGAGGTTGTACCTGGAATCTGAACAAAGAAACAAACATTGACACTAAGCAAAATAATCCCCAAGAAAGTTCATCAAGCCAAAGCCTTTAAGGCACTCTCAGGAACCAATATGGAAATAAAATTCAAGGAAATCCATTCTTAGTTGTCTAGTTATTTCCTTGAATGGATTTCAAGAGAAAATACATAAGGTATGAAGAATATCCTGGTGAATACAGGTAGTTTTGCTTTTGGTGTTATGCTACTTGAATTAAAAAGATTTGTCCCAATTTATATGATTAAAAAAAACATACTTCATTCTAAAGATACTTACATAGTCATCACATTTCTTTTTTTCCAAATGGCTGTTTGTGAGACTTCTTCTACTTTCACGATCAGAAATAAACTTGCTGTAAAGACATGCGTAATATATTTAACCTTATGATAACGATTTGAAGTTTGACATCTCGACTAAATGATTTATTACTCACCAAAACATACATGAGCAGTTACCAATCAGCTCTCTAAGAGTTTATAGCCCTATTCAACCACCAACTCCTCCCAATTTTTTTTTTTTTTTTTTTTTTGCCAGTATGGGTTGTCTATATTCTCGTTTTACCACATAAACTGTAAGTGCCCTAAGGGCAGGCACTTTGCCTCATTCATTTTTATATCCTGCACTCTACCTAGTACAAAACAATGCCAATAACAGGTGCTCATCTTGAGATGAAATGAAAGGCAACTGTAAGTCAAAAACAGCTATACATTTTGAATCATTTTAATAATACATTTAAACACTATATACAACAAATTAATTTTTGTATAGTTTTTTCTCTAAGTGGAAAATTACATAATATCAAGACTACTATAAACCTGGTATTTAAAAGGATACTAGAGGCAGGTTTTCTTTTGAGCTCAGGTTCTTGGACTACAAAATCGTTAAATAGAAATTCCCTTTCCCTTGGAGAAAAGAAAACAACTGTTTCACCATTAAACATTCCTTCAGCACCTGCTATATGCAAGTCACTGGAACAGGCATTGGGGAGACATGGGGGTATGTAATAAGTGATGCAAACAGGAGGCTATGGGAGTTCAGACTAGGAAATTATGGTGGGGAGGCAGGGCATATGGTCCATGGTGAGAGTCAGAGCCAGAGCTTTAAGAAAGCAAAGGACTTAGAACTTGAGTTCAAATCCTCACTATCTCTGAGGGCCTGAGCATGCTACCTTTGTTTCCTCATCTAGGAAACAGAAGTTAACACTATTACATTATCTTATCAAGTTATTGGGAGAATTAAATGAGAGAGCACATGTTAAACATCAGTCCAGCCCTTGGCACAGAGTAACAGCAATAGATGTTAGACAGTCCTCTCCATGGGGGAAATGGGACTTGAGATGGGAACAATTCAGCCAGGCTAAATAGAGTAAATGATGTACAAATATACAGAAGTAAGAATTTAAAATGCTTTAAGAATCATCAAATATATTCGGGGCGAATATCAAAACTTTATAGCCTAAATTCCTAATTAAAAAAAATTCTCGATTAGAAAACAAATGATTTTGTCAAAGAAAAGTCCAACAACAGATGTTGGTGAGCATGTGGAAATAAAAGGAACGCTTACACACCATTGGTGGGAACTTAAATTAATACAGTCTCTATGGGAAACAGTATGGATATTCCTCAAGGAAGTAAAAATAGAACACCATTCAATCTGGCAATCCCACTACTGGGTATCTACCCAAAGGAAAGGAAACTATTAAATCAAAAAATACCTGCATTCATATATTTATCACGGTGCTATTCACCATGGCAAAGTCATGGAATCAACCTAAGTGTCCATCAGCAGATGACTGGGTAAAGAAAATAGAGTGTGGATGTACACCACGAAATACTATGTCACCAAAAAAATTAATAAAACATGTCATTTGCAGCAATGTGGATAGAGCTGAAAGTCTATACGAAATGACTCAGAAACAGAAAGTCAAAACCTGAATGTTCTTACTTATAAGTGGGAGCTAAACAATGGGTCCACGTGGACAGAGAGAGTGAAATAATAGACACTGGAGACTCCAAAAAAGGGGAACGTGGGAGGCGGCAAGGGATGAAACACTACCCACTGGGTACAATGTTTACTATTTTAAAAGCCCAAACTTCACCACTATGTACTATATTTGTGTAACACAACTGGACTTGTACCTCCTAAATCCATAAAAATAAAAAATTAAATAAAATTAAAAGTCCATGCATAGGCAAACTGCTGCATATATTAGTAAGATATGTTAGGGATGCTTTTTGGCTCTTCTAGTCTGGAAATTCAATTACCTGATCATGGTTAGAACTAATGACAGTGAATTTTTCATTAATAAATATAAAACCACTTGAACTGGACTAGTTTAATGAAGCATGACTATTTAAACTGTACATTAGATTTTCATATACTTTTTTCTGAGACAGAGTCTCAATCAGTCACCCAGGCTGCAGTGCAGATGTTCAATCTCCACTTCCCAGGCTCAAGTGATTCTAGTGCCTCAGCCTCCCAAGTAGCTGGGATTACACATGTGCACCACCACGCCCAGCTAATTTTTGTATTTTTAGTAGATACATAGTTTTGCTATGACAGCCAGGCTGGTCTTGAACTTTGGCCTCCCAAAGTGTTGGGATTACAGGCATGAGTCACCGCACCCGGTCTCATACACTTTTTTCAATGATGCTGTATATCACAATAAAATGTTTTTAAATGAAACATATGTATTATTGATGTTAATTTTATTCATCAATGTTTTTCATCTTTATCCAAGGGATCTGGTTCTTTTAGGCATGATTTCTCCAAGTTTGTGTTATTTCACCAGGATATACCAAAGTTAGGCAATACACTTATTACAAACTTAAGCTGGGATCATTACTTGGTATAAGCTATACAATCTGCGGACACTGTTTTCGGCTAGGACCTACTGGGAATCAAAAGGATGTGGAAGAAAAACCTTGGTCTCCTGAAACACAGGAGCTGACATTCCGGCCAAGGAGTGACCATACCAGCTAATACCAGTATAAGAACGTCAGGCTGTGCAGATTAAGATGAGGTAAGGAGTCCAGAGAAGGAAAAAACAGCATAGACTGGGATTAGCCAGAGAAAACTAAAAGACAAAAGCCTAAGAAATAATATAGAGCTTGCAGTGAGCCGAGATCGCGCCACTGCACTCCAGCCTGGGCAACTGAGCGAGACTCCATCTCAAAAAAAAAAAAAAAAAAAAAAAAAAAGAAATAATATAGAATGTTCTTAGCAAGAGATTGACATGATAAAAGCAATATCTTTGCAGGCAAACTCTGGTGGTTGTATATAGCATTGCTGCTAATGACTGGTTTGGTTTTTCTTTTATCTTTAAAGTTTTGAATCTTTCCACAAAACTAAGATTTACAGATCTGGCTGCAGAATGTCAGGGGAAAGCAGCCTTCCCTTTCACACAGGCAGCCCTAAGAAACGTGGGCACTGAACTTTCCAAAATGAAATTGGCTCAAAATATTTAAGTGTTGTTGTCAAAAGACTGTACAATGTCCCTTAGTATTTTTAGGGCATTGGTTTTAGGATACCCCTCTCTCTTCTGAAGATACTAAAATCCAAGGATGCTCAAGTCCCTAACATAAAATAGCTGTAGAATTTGCATATAATCTATGCATATCCTCCTGTATACTTTAAGTAATCTCTAGACTACTTATAATACCTAATATGAATGCTAGGTAAATAGTTGTTATAGTATATTTTAAAATTTGCATTTTTTTTTTTTTTTTTTTTTTTTTTGAGACGGAGTCTCGCTCTGTCGCCCAGGCTGGAGTGCAGTGGCCGGATCTCAGCCCACTGCAAGCTCCGCCTCCCGGGTTTACGCCATTCGCCTGCCTCAACCTCCCGAGTAGCTGGGACTACAGGCGCCCGCCACCTCGCCTGGCTAGTTTTTTGTATTTTTTAGTAGAGACGGGGTTTCACCCGGTTAGTCTTGATCTCCTGACCTCATGATCCGCCCGTCTCGGCCTCCCAAAGTGCTGGGATTACAGGCTTCAGCCACCGCGCCCGGCCTAAAATTTGCATTTTTAAATTGTCAATTTGTGTTTGTTTTTTCAAAGATTTTCAATCCTCAGTGGAATCTGCAGTTGCAGAACCCAAGGATATGGGCAGCCAACTGTATTTCATCAGGCTAATTTTTATTATTATTATTATTATTATTATTATTATTATTTTAGAGACAAGTTCTTGCTTTGTTGCCCAATCTGGAGTGCAGTGACACAATCATAGCTCACTGTAACCTGGAGCTCTTAGGCCCAAGCAATCCTCCTGCCTCAGCCTCTCAAGTAGCTGGGACTACAGGCACACACCACCACGCCCAGCTAATTTTTTAAAAAAATTGTGTATGGATGGAGTCTTGCTATGTTGACCAGGCTGGTCTCGGACTCCTGGGCTCAAGTGATTCTTCCAATCTTGCCTTCCCAAAGCACTGGGATTACAAGTGTGAACCACTGTGCTTGACCTAATCTGGGTAATTTTCATAACCAACTCAAGTCTACTAAGTCTATCCAGCAATTTCCATCTGTCTTTCCTGTGGAGGGACTTGTTTTCCAGAGAGAATTTCCATTATATTTAAATTAATAGAAAAGCCTAAACATTTTCAAACAAACCAAACAAAACACCAATAAACTGCCTGTTATGGAAGATCTAAATTCCAGGCCTGGTAACACTCCCCTGGGTTGATAGCAAAGCATAGGTGAGCAGAGAAGAAAGAGATCCAGGCACTGTGACATGAAGGTGCATTCAGCCAGGTCAAACATTGTGCAGTTGAAGCGGATAAAGAGTAAGTCCCTGTGTGACTGCCAGCTGTTTCCTGCAGAACTTCTGCAGAATGAGAATAATGATACTGACTGACAGAGCCATAAGTAACCATTAAATAGCACATTAAAACACATTATTTGTAGAGTGCCTCCTTGATTTTGTCTGTTTCAGTCCACTTTCTGCAACAAGACTTAATAGGTTTTCCCAAAAATCTCCATTGGCTCCCCCAGTGAATAAGCCTCAAGCACAAATTCCTCGCCCTGCAATTCCAGGTACTGCTTAATTTGATTTTGCCTCAAATGTTCCAATCTTAGCTTCCCCTGCTCCTCCTGAGAGGGACTGAGGGCTGAGATAAGACCAGCAATATTCTGAGAGCAGAGAATGAAAAGCAGATGGCAGTAGGAACTCACTTTCCCTTGAGGAGGTCCTCTTTCTTCCTCTCAGCCAGTCTTTCCCTATCAATTCAAAACCCTCATCATCCACAAGTCTTCCACACTCTGGTTTGGAATTTTTGGACTGTGACCTACTTACTACTTTATCTGTATCGCACTGTCAACACTGCACTCATCTTGAATTGTGATTGTCCAGTGCCGTCTCTCAGCTCCTTCTAATATGTACCTACCCATACATTAACAACTCAGAGGAGCTCTCATAAGCTGAATAGGCATCTTCTGTTTAGAAATTAGGGAGTAGCTTAGGCTGGAGGGAAATTTAGCTCAATAAGAATGAAGTACTTAAAGCCTCCCTATATGGTGTTTCAACTTTTTCTTCTCTTTAAGTCTTTACATCTTTGCTTTGTATTTCTATACATTTAAAAAATATATAAAACCAACTTTTTGTAATGGAAAATTCCATTCAAAATAACTAGGTCAAGCAGCTTCTCACAAGTTTCTGTTATCTCACTATTTAAAAGATGCGCTTGCTTGTTACAAAGCACGACCTCTGGCAATATACTTGACGTAATATTTCTCTTTATTGACTTAAAATATGCTATGGATGAAGGTGCCTTTGACATGTGATCTCAGGATGATATAAAGTATTATTAAAAAAGAGTTCTCACTGTGTCTGTACCCATAAAACAGAATCTAATTAACCATTAGGTAGCCAATTGCTCTGTGAACAAACAAAACAAAACAAAACAAAACAAAACAAACTCTACAATGGGTGATTGGATGACCCTGAACAGACAAAGCCTTAAAAATGATGTAAGCTATTATACTCAGGTACATTGTGAAGAGAGGCAAGCAGCAGAAAGCTGTTATTTAAAACCAGAAACAAATCAACAGTAACAATCTAATTAAGGATGAGTTGTACAACAGAAAGATAATCTTCCTATTTTAATCTCCTACCCATCAGGTTCTTACTAGATTATACTGTTTCATCTGAGGAGTCATAACATAAAAGAGATGAGTGGTTGAACTTAAATGACCTTTCCCACTCCTTTCCCTGAAATGCTAACATTGTATTAAAAAAGAGAAACAAATGAAAGGGAAGAGGCAAGTAACAAAGAGATTGGAAAACATGAAAAGGGGGAATTGAAGAAACAGGAACCTAAAGAGAAGAGAAGACTGAGAGGTAAACAAAGCCTTATTTGATGGACAAATTCCACTGAAAATAGGGGGAAAAAAGACTTTAATTGTAACAGGAGAAATGAAAGCAAGAGAAGGATTTCCTGACATGAAAATTGAATACAGGGAGAAGTTATGGAATCTTCTTCCCTAAGGTATAGAAAACACAGAAGAAGAAGAGGGATAACTTTTCAAGGGTCCTCTCAAGTGATAAAAATTTAGCCCACAAACTCCAAAAGATATATAAAGACAAGTGGATTCAGGGTGTAGTGACAAGAGTTGCCTCAAATTCTTTTAAAAACAAATCTTAATGAAATAATATCAAATTTTGTTAAATAGTTCCTGGGTCATAATAGCAATAACTATACAGAAAGAGCAATAGCAGATAAATATTAAAATACGTGCATATTTTTCGGGGTATACTTAGAATAATCTACTAATGTTTCACCAAATTTAAGAAGCAAAACCAGCAATCATCCAAAACCTAGAGCAATGTTACTGCTTCTTGAGGTGGAGAAGAAAGAAGTGCTTGCCAAAGAAGGGGGACTGCATTTTTACTGATAGACTTTTCTCATACTAAGAGGCTTACTATTGCCAGATACTGTGCCAAGTACTTTACATGGATTTCCTCATTTATTTTCATAATAATTATATGTGGTTGGTACTATTTTTAGCCCCAGTTTGGGAAAATTAAGTAACTTGACCAAAGTTACATTACTATTAACCCATTTATGCTGGAGGTTGCATTTTTTTGTGTGTGAAAAATTAGGCCTTGGCGATGACCTTGAGCAGTAGGATATAAATAAGTCCCACAAGCTCAGCGTTCCAATAATGGAACATTAGGAATAAATAGGCTAACTAACCTGTTGTGGCAGGGTTTGAACATAAGCAGGCTAAGTGGAGAGCCTATGTTCTTAACCTACAGATAATAGTACATTAAATATTCCCCAACAATCCCGTGAGGTAAGGTATTATTATTATCCCCATCTTAAAGGGATGGGATTGAAGCTCAGAGCATGAGATCAGTAAGATCTATGATAGAGCCAGGATTCAATGCAAGTCTAAATCCAAAGCCATGTACTTTACTCTCTCTCTCTCTCTGTCTCTCTCTCTCAGTCAATACATAATTTGTAATGTCCACCCTGTAGACATTACCTAGACACTAGGATAGGCAGTCCACCCTGCCTAGACACTAGGATAGGCAGAAGGAATATAAAGATGATTAAGACAGTCCCTTCTCACAAGAAGTTCACATTTAGAGGAAGAGTCTAGAGCTTTCTACTCAAAGTTTGGCTCATGGACCAGCAGTTATGGGTGTCACCTGGGAATTTGCTAGAAATCAGAATCGCAGGCCCCACCCCAGGCTTACTGAATCAGAATATGCATTTAACGAGGTTTCCAAGTGTTTCATATACACATTAAAACACCAGTTGGCAGCACTGGTCTAATGGATATTTTAAAAGGTATTATCATTCCAGGTATAGGTTTCTATGACTACAGCCGCAAAATTTAGGCATGAAATAAAACAACTGAACTGGAATAAGGGCAGATGTCTGAATGTTCAAATGACACTACTCTTATTTTCAACCACACTTAAAAGAATAATTCTTATTGTATCCAATTGCGAAGTTTCCAGGCAGAGCTATCAGCTAGATGCCAAGTAACACAACGTCAATGTTTGTTTTCAACATTTTCTCCAGCTTCCTAAAAGTTCACTGTTTGGGGAGAAGTGGTTTTCTTAGATTCATATAATTGGACCTACCCTCCTCTCACAAATTTGAGAAAGCCGTAGGAAGAATGAGGGGTATTTAGGTGTAGTTTTTGCAGGAATCATGGACTACTAAAATATGCCAATACAGTAAGCCAGATAACCCAATAGGGACCTTCAATAAAACTGGCAAGGATCTTTTTCTTTATTAGCTTCATGCTAATGTTGCTTTTAATTGTCTTAGAGCCAAAAATGAAACAAGAGTCATGAACTGAGTCAGAGAAGGAGGGGAAAAAAAAAAAAAAAAAAACCTCATCACACTGCATTTGCAATACAGGAACCAAAAGCCAATAGACCTCCCTCTGTACCACCAACGCTTGCCCTGGTCAGAGCCTATAGGGAAGTGAGTTCATCTGGGCAAGGCGCCTAAGTCACGGGTGAGAATGGATGTTTCTCCCATCTACTGCAAGTGGTAGTCATCTAAAAACTTGGCATTTTTAGTAAGTGACACTTTTAAAAATCAAGTTGAGATTCTAAACTGACTATTATAAATGACTCCCACTTTTAAGGCCCTTGAGGTTTGGATTGCTTTGATAATGGATTGCTTTGATATTTTTATAAAATCACAATGTCCTACTTGTGAGAATTCCTTCCACTGTTCAGTGGAGGTCAGTAGGGACTACTGAACCTTCCAGGCGTACAGCACATAAAATGGCCCTGGTAGCATTTAATAGAACTATTAAAGACTAGCTTTTTACCAATGCCCAAGCATTATAACCAGAGGGAGGAGAGTAGAGTAAAAACACACAAATTTTAGACAGACCTTTGTGTACCCTTGGATAAGTTATTTTCTTTCTCTGAACCTTAGTTTTCCTTATTTGTAAACGGAAATTTTACATTTTTCTCATTTGCAGAAGAATACCTGCTTTGCATGGCAGTTATAAGGATATGTGGTAGCATATGTAAAATACCCGGCACTCAAGAAATGGGTATTATTATTAATAATTACTCAAAAAAGGTGAAAGAAGTAAGTACACTTGAGTCCCATAATAAGAACCATCATCTAGCACAGTTGACAGTACTTGGATAATAATGAGGAAGAATGTCTGAGTTGAGAACTTAACCTCTAAGAACATTTAAAGGAGGAAAAAAGGAGAGACAAGGCTGGAACTTCTGAACATCTGTATTAATAAATGATGGTAGCTAAATCCTATGCTGGACTTTTAATCACACATTTTATCAGAATGTAGACTATCAGAAATGATTCCTACAAAGATGCCTGGTTAGTTGACATAATATTCTTATCCTTTCCCACCCCAATTTCCTTTTGACCCTCCCAAAGTATAACATTGTAGGTGTTCTAACGGTCCTGCATATGCCACTCTTTTTTCCTAATCTTTTAGGAGGCTATGCTGCTAACTCCCAAGCTGGAGGGCTTCCTGCTAAGCCAGTTAGACAATCAGTGGGTCTAAGAATGCCCCAAATCATTTTTTAAAAAAGACATTCGGTTCTACTCTTGTAACGTAAGCAATAAAGACCCAAGGGTTGGAAGGACTTGCCTGAGGACACAGCTAGTGGCTGGGAGCTTCCAGGCCAGCACTCTTCCTACCCTGACCCTCTACTTCTTCCCCATTGCTTCTCCCTTCAGTCGTGTTCACTTTCCTTCTCTTTCTCTTTTATGTACTATGTTTCTATTACAGTTCCTCATAGAGTCATTTGGGCTCAACCATTATTATTATTTAAAATCCATACTACAAATGATGCTTATAAGGATGACACACTTGTAGTTTAACACAGATTCATTAGCAAATGCAACTTTGACCATTTCTTGATTAAAATATGTACAGATGACTGTAGTACACATTTGGATATGGGATGCAGTGAAATTCCAGTAGTCTGTTTAATTCATAACAGAGAGCTTGGTTGGGGTTCAGTGTATTCATACATTTTTATTAGTCTCAATTGAAAGATTTTAAAAGATGAATAAATTACTTTCCTATTTGCTTCATCTGCTATTGCAGACTATGCCCAACAGATGTCACATAAGAAATTCAAATTGCATCTTCAAATGGAACATAACTTTAGTAATGAATAATTCAACAGAATAACTAAAAATCAGAATAATTTTTATAGCCGTTTCTTTTTCTTTACTTTTTTTTTTTTCTTTCCGAGACAGAGTTTCACTGTCGCCCAGGCTGTAGTGCAGCAGCATGATCTTGGCTCACTGCAACCTCCACCTCCCAGGTTCAAGCGATTCTCCTGCCTCAGCCTCCTAAGTAGCTGGGAATACAGGCATGCACCACCAAGCATGGCTAATTTTTTGTATTTAGTAGAGACGAGGTTTCACCATGTTGGTCAGGCTGGTCTTGAATTCTTGACCTCAAATGATTCACTCACCTCGGCCTCCCAAAGGGCTGGGATTACAGATGTGAGCCATGAGCCATTTCTTTCACTTGGCAGGAAGTGTTAGTGGAAAAATACTCACCTATTTATCTGACCATTTTCTACTTCGGTGAAATCATTGGAATCATTGCTAATGTTATCATCTTCAGGCACTGTCATGTTTTGCAACTCAGTTAATTCGAGTCCACTTTTGAAATGCATCATGATTAGAAAGTATCTGTAGTTTGAAAATTAGTCCAAATTTCTACTGTTCTGAGTGTATTTAGAAGTAGATACCAAAAATGGAAGCTTGACACCCCTAAAATATAGCAAAATAAAAAAATAACTAAACATATGAAAACACTACTGATTAAAAATAAATTGCCACAAATAAACAAGTAGTTAATTTACTGATTATACAACTTTTACATGTTGCTACTAGATGCATTAAAGCAATCTTTGTCTATCAAGTTATGGAGGTGTATCTAAATTTTATGCCTTTTATAAATTTCCTTCCATTTTAAACTATACAGTGAATCATGTCCCATAATCTTACTGATCAGGTTTATAAGACTATCATGCTAGCTGTAGGTAACAGAGACCTCCTTTTATGATATGAAGCAGTGTTGTTGTTGTCGTTGTTGTTTTTTGAGATGAAGTTTCGCTCTTGTTGCCAGGCTGGAGTGCAATGGCACAGTCTCAGCTCACTGCAACCTCCGCCTCCCTGGTTCAAGCAATTCTCCTGCCTCAGCCTCCAAAGTAGTTGTGATTACAGGCATGTGCCACCACGCCCAGCTAATTTCTGTATTTTTAGTAGAGACAGGGTTTCTCCATGTTGGTCAGGCTGTTCTCGAACTCCTGACCTCAGGTGATCCACCCTCCTTGGCCTCCCAAAGTGTTCAGATTACAGACGTGAGCCATCGCTCCTGGCCTGAAGCAGTGTTTTTAAAATTAAAGTGATTCAGTTATTTTAATGTGTCAGATCACAGAGCACACATATAGCTGGGTACAGACTGCACAGACACAAAAACACCTTCAGTTTAGCAATCCCAGCTTAAAAAAAAAAAATGCAAATCCTGGGATCAAGTACCCAACCTGGTAGTCAACCAGTAAACAACAAATTTATGTTTTGAAATTTTGCAAGTAGTGTATCCATCAACTGAAAGAGATTAAATCAATCTCTTCAATGAAATCACTTTACGTCAGGGAATTAGGGAATTAAAAACTCATACTCAAAGGATTTGGTTTAATCCATCTGCTACGATATTACTCATCAGAAATGAAAAACTTCCAGAGTTCACATTTTCTCCCATATGGATGACTGTGGTTTAAGTTTCTGTGGGATCACTCATAGTAAGTAGGGAGGGAGAAAAAGAATTTTGGGGGCACAGCAGCCTCACGAATTAAAAATCAGATGGCTTGTCTATGGCCATGCCACCCTGAATGTGCCCAATCATGTCTAAAAAGCAGATGGCCACAGAGGCAAATGCAACTTCAAAAGCAAGGCCTATAATGCATGGGCAGCCTCACTGTGATACGCTCAGCAAAGTGCTGGGGACCATGGAATGAAGAAGAATGTCAATGAGCAGTTTTTTTTTTTTTTTTTTTTAATGTCATTAGCAAATCCCCTTAGACAATGCTTTGAACTTTGTCTGATCCTAAATTCCATAAGAATGCTGTAGCCTAGTTAAGGGTCAAACTCCAATGTGCCCAACTAAGTAGTATTTCAAGAAGCATCTTATTAATTTCTATTATTTTGAAGATCCACAGAAAGTGCTGTAGAATGATAACTTTTCCAGGTATCCCCCATTTTTCCTCTTTCCATAACCAGGCCACACATTATTCTTTTCATTCACACAGTCTCTTATCTAGAATAAAACTTCTCTGGTTTCAGGATCCTGTAATGTGCCATAATACACACATGTTTATAACATCTCAGGTTCTAGCAGCCTCGTCTTGTCTTCAGGGCAGGGCACCTCCTCAAGAAGGAAGAGAGCCAGGACAGGGAGATTTGAACCCCATGACTCCTGGTCTGAGGCTGATACATCTAACCACAGTGGTGGTGCTAGAGACTGGCCCATCTCTGATTGTTTCTGGTACCTTCATGCAGTGGTGATGTTTTACCATCTGCCTTATTTTGCAAAAGCTGAAATGAATTAAAATGGTTGAGCCCCATTCTTACCCCTTGCCCCTCTTTGATGAAAGCTGTCCAAATGGGCTAGACCGGGTAATTTCTAAAAGTCTTGCCACATTGACTCCCTCCTGTGTGACTACATCCCAGGCTACTGAAGTGATATTACAGGGCTGATAGAAAGTTAATTCAGTGGATGGCATTTCCAATCTGGGTTAAGGAGACTTTTCTCTCTACAAAATGGAAGGAAATAGGGCACTAGACAAAAATTTTCTGCAGTGAGAAAGGATTGACTAATAATAGATCTTGAGTCTACTGTTTAAATTTTTATATTAAAAATACATATGTATGTACATATATGTGTGTGTGTGTATGCATATCACACACACACATGCCTGTGTGTGTAAAACTAGTAAGAAATAGAGAAGAAGGCAAAAGAATGAAAACAACAGATGAAGTCCTGGCCACTAAAATTAGGTCAATATTATGCAAATGCTAGTACAAATTAATCACAAAGAATAATTTATTATTATTATTAAATAACCTCTCTGAAACCTAACTTGTTCTTGAAAATCAAAATAGAAATTGAAGGGAAAAATTAACAAAATTAATGACACCTATCACCAAGGCCACACTTGAAAAAATAGTATAAATTCAACTTATCATATATTTATTGAGTACTAAGTGATGAAGGGATTGAAAAAGCTTGAAAAATGTTAAATGCAGGGATCTCAGGCAGCTTCATAGAAAAGTCACATTTGGATTGGACCTTGAAAATTTTTTTTTTCCTGCTTCTAAAAGGAATACAATGACTGGGCATGGTCGCTCACATTTGTAATCCCAACACTTTGGGATGCCAAGGCAGGCAAATCACTTAAGCCCAAGAATTTGAGACAACATGGCAAAACCCCATCTCTACAAAAAACAAACAACAACAAAAAAAACAAAACAACAACAAAAAAATCAAAACAAAATATTAACTGGGTGTGTAGCACGTGCCTGTTGTCCCAGCTACTTGGGAGGCTATGGTGGGAGGATCACCTGAACCTAGGGAGGTCAAAGCTCCATTGAGATGTGATTATGCCACTGTGCTCCCACCTGGGCAACAGAGTGAGACCCTGTCTCAAAAAATAAATAAAAGTAACACATACTCACTGTAGAATCTTCAGAACAGATACTGTAAAAGAAATTCTACCACCCCCAAATGGGCCACTGTTACGATTTTTCTTCCTTTTTTTCTTCCTTTTTTCTTTTCCTTTCCTTTCTCTAGCTCTAGCTCTTCTTCCTTCTCTTTTTTAAGTTTAGCATTGGTGATTTTAGATTGTTTTTAGCCTACTTTTTTCATTGAGTATTATATTGTAAGCATTTTGAAGAACAGAGGTGATTCTTTTAAAAATATTATTTATTAATAAATACTAATTTATTTATTAAAAATAAATGAATAAATGAATGAATTAATTAACTAATACAGGTTTGGTAGAAAAGTTAGAAAATACAATTTTTCAAATGGAATAAAATAAGCAAAAAGAAAAAAGTTCACCTGTTACCTCAGCAAGCAGAGACGATCACTCTATATATATTGTTGTATAGCCTTCCAGGGTTTTTCTATGCACATAGATATAGTGCCTGGCACACAGTAGACACTCAATAAATATCTGTCAAATGAAAGAATGAGTACAAATAAAAAATATATACACATTTGCAAAAATGGAAATTATACCAAACATTGAGTTTTTAAAACATTTTTTTCACTTAAGATACCATTTCCTATCCTGAGTTATGTCAGTAAGCACAGATCTACACCACTACTGTTGATATTTGGTTAACTCTGCCAGAAATTGTTATCTAACTGGTTATTGCTGGACATTCAGACTGGTTGGTGGAGAGGAGACTGACAGATGGAGATAGGGCCTGAGCTGAGACTTCTCAGTGGAGGGAGAACGTGGTCAACAGCACAGAAGTGGGAAGTGCAGATTGAGTTCAAGAAACAAAGAACTATAGTTTCACTGAAAGATAGAAATAATCATCAGGCTATATGATTAATTAAAAGGCAGACTAGGTCATCATATGAAGATCTTGGTGTTAACACAACCGTAATTACTACCTGTCAACATTTATAATAGGTTACAAATTACAATTTATTTAGCACAGAACATTTCTGATCCTTACCACAATCTTGTGAGGTACTTAAGGAAGGCATCAATTTCTTGGTATGCTTATTGGTACAATTTATTAATAGTACCAATATAAAATACATAATCTTGCTATTTATACTACATGGTGTTATACATCAAAGGAAAGGATACACAAAGAAACTTACCTGGCCTTAAGTCACCTAGAGCCTATTTAACCAAGTGAGACTAACCTATCTAAAATGACACTGCACCTCAAAACATTTGCATGATATAGACTAAACTACATGGCAGAATGAAGAATAAGCCCAGTTCAGAGACACACACACCTACACAGTGCATACATGCATGAAGGAGGGAAGGAAACAAGGAAGGAAAGAAGAAAGGAAAGTAGAACGGTGGAGAAATCAATAAGGCCAGAAGAGATCAGGTAAGGCTTAATTTAATAAAGAGATAGGACCTGAACTGTGTCTAACAATAGGTAATATTTGATTGGAGGAGAGGGAAGACTTTCCTTGTACTGGGAACAGTACTGACAGCCTAATTGCTAACACTTTGTGGTGGATTGGTCCACTCAATATTTGTTGCCACCTCTTTTTACCCCAGTTCTATAAAGGATAGAAAGTTGAAAACTACATTTCCCACACTCCCTTGCAGCTAGAGTTCTAGATATAATTTAGATTCCACCAATGGGAGAGTGGTGGTGGCCAGAGCAAGGCATCCACTTTGCTGGTACCATTCTAGCAGGTGCAGCAGCAGCAGGTAGCCCTGGTGCCAACAGTTGTGGCTATGATTCCTGATCATCAGATCTGGCTCAAGTGATGTGTTCCTGGAGCATGCACTTGAGATAATGGCTTCCTGATTTCCAGAATTCCTGAAGGAGGCACAGAGAGCATTTAACCTTAGCAAGCCAGTTGCATGTGTTGTTATGCTAATTACTCCTAGAGGCCCAGCCTAGAGAGTGCACTGCCAGTAATTTTAACAAATTTTTAGACACTGAATTCCCTGTATTAAATCTGTTTTCCTCAGCATAAACAGATCTCTGTTAAATGAAACTGAACCCTGACTGATATCCATCCTTAATTTTATTTTTCCCTTAAAAAATTGTTTTTATTACTGGAAATTTTAAACATGTGTAAAAGTAGACAATGGTATACTGAACTCCCATATACCAACTTCAATTATCAATTCAGGCCTGTCTTGTTGGATTTTTTATGTCCACCATCACCTGGAATTATTTTGCAGCAGGTCCTTGATATCATATCATCTGTAAATATCTCAGCATGAATTTCTAAAAGGCAAGAAGCCCCTTCTTAAACAATACCACTGCATCACTATCAAACTTAAATAATGACAAAAATTGTGTAGCACTACATATCTTGCCACATACAATTAATTCTAAAACTTGTTATGAATCATCATTGGTTTCTTATTGTGAAGAACTAATATAATCAGACCTCTCTTAGCTCAACTCCTAAGAATCAATTATAAAAGCTAGGTCAGTGATTTTTAGAAAGTATTAATAGACATTTCTCCAGAGAAGACATAAAAATGGCCAACAAGTATGTGAAAAGGTGCTTAACATTATCAACCATCAGGGAAATGCAAATCCATACTGCAATGAGCTATCACCTCACAGCTCTTAGGACAGCCATTATCTAAAGTCAAAAGATAACAAGTGTTGGCAAGGGTATGGAGAAAAGGAAATCTTTGTACACTGTTGGAAGGAAGGTAATTTGGTGAGCCATTATAGAAAACAGTATGGAGGTTCCCAACAAAATTAAAAGTAGAACTTTACTGGTTTATATGACACAATAATCTCACTTCTGGATATATACCCAAAGAAAATGAAATCACCACCTCATAAAGACATGTGCACTGAGCCTGGAGAGGTCAACACTCCACTGAGCTGTGATCATGTCACTGTGCTCATCCTGAGAGTGAAACCCTGTCTCAAAAAATAAATAAAAGTAACACATACTCACTGTAGAATCTTCAGAACAGATATTGTAAAAGAAATTTGCCACCCCCAAATGGGCTACTGTTAAGATTTTTCTTCCTTTTTTTCTTCCTTTTTTCTATTTATTTCCTTTCTCTAGGTCTAGTTCCATTTCCTTCTCTTCCTTAATTTAGCACTGGTGATTTTAGATTGTTTTTAGCCTACTTTTTTCATTGACTATTATATTGTAAGCATTTTGAAGAACAGAAGTGGTTCTTTTAAAAAATATTATTTCTTGATCTCTGTCGTGTTCCGTTCAAAGACGGCCAAATATGAACAGCTCCATTCTGTAGCTCCCAGCGTGAACAAAGTAGAAGACGGGTGATTTCTGCATTTCCAACTGAGGTAACTGGTTCATCTCATTGGGACTGGTTGGACAGTGGATGCAGCCCACGGAGGGTGAGCTGAAGCAGGGCAGGGTGTTGCCTCACACAGGAAGCACAAGGGGTCTGGCAATTTCCCTTTCCAGGCCAAGGGAAGCCATGACAGACTGTACCAGGAGGACACCCCCACTCAAATACAGTGCTTTCCCAAAGGTCTCAGCAAACAGCACACCAGAAGATTGTATCCTGCACCTGGATCAACAGGTCCCATGTCCACAGACCCTTGCTCACTGCTAGCGCAGCAGTCTGAGATTGACCTGCCAGGCAGCAGCCTGGCAGCAGGAGGGGCGTCCACCATTTCTGAGGCTTGAGTAAGTAAACAAAGCAGCCTAGGAAGCTCAAACTGGGTGGAGCCCACCACAGTGGAGCAAGGCTTGCTGTCTTTATAGACCCCACCTCTGGGGACAGGGCATAGCTGAAGAAAAGGCAGCAGAAACTTCTGCAGACTTAAACATCCCTGTCTGACAGCTCTGAAGACAGCAGTGGATCTCCAACAATGTTAGAGCTCTGATAACAGACAGACTGCCTCCTCAAGTGAGTCCCTGACCCCT
The DNA here is from genome assembly GCF_007565055.1 of Rhinopithecus roxellana. Classification (NCBI taxonomy): domain Eukaryota; kingdom Metazoa; phylum Chordata; class Mammalia; order Primates; family Cercopithecidae; genus Rhinopithecus; species Rhinopithecus roxellana. Next base: position 67,685,012 of record NC_044558.1, on the reverse strand, counting down.
GTGTAGCCTAACTGGGAGACACCTCCCAGTAGGGGCTGACTGACACCTGATACAAGCAGGTGACTCTCTGGGACGAAGCTTGCAGAGGAAGGATCAGGCAGCAATATTTGCTGTTCTGCAGCCTCTGCTGTTGATATCTGGGCAAACAGGGTCTGGAGTGGACCTTCAGCAAACTCCAACAAACTCCAACAAACCTGCAGCTGAGGTACCTGACTGTTAGAAGGAAAACTAATAAACAAAGGGGAATAGCATCAACAACAACAAAACGGACATCCACACCAAAACCCCATCTGTAGGTCACCAACATCAAAGAGCAAAGGTAGATAAAACCACAAAGATGGGGAGAAACCAGAGCAGGAAAGCTGAAAATTCTAAAAACCAGAGCTCCTCTTCTCCTCCAAAGGACTGCATCTTCTCACCAGCAATGGAACAAAGCTGGATGGAGAATGAGGTTTACAAGATGGCAGAACTAGGCTTCAGAAGGTTGGTAATAACAAACTTCTCTGAGCTAAAGGAGGATGTTTGAAGCCATCACAAGGAAGCTAAAAACCTTGAAAAAACATTAGATGAATGGCTAACTAGAATAAACAGTGTGGAGAAGACCTTAAATTACCTGATGGAGCTGAAAATCATGGCACAAGAACTACATGACATATGCACAAGCTTCAGTAGCCGATTCGATCAAGTGGAAGAAAGGGTATTAGTGACTGAAGATCAAATTAATGAAATAAAGTGAGAAGAGAATTTTAGAGAGAAAAAGAGTAAAAAGCAATGAACAAAGCCTCCAATACATATGGAACTATATGAAGAGATCAAATCTACATTTGACTGGTATATGTGAAAGTGATGGGGAAAATGAAACAAAGTCAGAAAACACTCTTTAGGATATTATCCAAGAGAACTTACCCAACTTTGCTTGGCAGGCCAACATTCAAATTTAGGAAATACAGAGACCACCACAAAGATACTCCTCGAGAAGAGCAACCCCAAGACACATAATTATCAGATTCACCAAAGTTGAAATGAAGGAAAATATGTTAAGGGCAGCCAGAGAGAAAGGTCAGGTTACCCACAAAGGGAAGCCCATCTGACTAACAGCAGATCTCTCGGCAGAAACTCTACAGTCCAGAAAAGAGTGGGGACCAATATTCAACATTCTGAAAGAAAAGAATTTTCAACCCAGAATTTCATATCCAGCCAAACTAAGCTTCATAAGTGAAGGAGAAATAAAATCCTTTACAGAGAAGCAAATGCTGAGAGATTTTGTCACCACCAGACCTACCTTACAAGAGCTCCCGAAGGAAGCACTAAACATGGAAAGAAACAACAAGTACCAGCTGCCACAAAAATATGCCAAATTGTAAAGACCATCAATGCTGTGAAGAAACTGCATCAATTAATGAGCAAAATAACCAACTAACATCATAATGACAGGATCAAATTCACACATAACAATATTAACCTTACATGTAAATGTGCTAAATGCCCCAATTAAAAGACACAGACTGGCAAATTGGATAAAGAGTCAAGACGCATCAATGTGCTGTATTCAGGAGACCCATCTCACATGCAAAGATACATATAAGCTCAAAATAAAGGGATGGAGGAAGATCTACCAAGCAATTGGAAAGCAAAAAACAAACAAACAAACAAACAAAAAAAAAAAAAAAACAAAAAAAAAAGGGGGTTGCAATCCTAGTCTCTGATAAAACAGACTTTAAACCAACAAAGAACAAAAAAGACAAAGAAGACCATTACATAATGGTAAAGGGATCAATTCACCAAGAAGAGCTAACTATCCTAAATATATATGCACCCAATACAGGAGCATGAAAATTCATAAAGCAAGTCCTTAGAGACCTACAAAGAGACTTAGACTCCCAAACAATAATAATGGGAAGCTTTAACACCCACTGTCAACAATAGATCAATGAGAACGAAGGTTATCAAAGATATCCAGGAATTGAACTCAGCTCTGCACCAAGCGGACCTAACAGCATCTACAGAACTCTCCACCCCAAATCAACAGAATATACATTCTTCTCAGCACCACATCACACTTATTCCAAAACTGACCACATAGTTGTAAGTAAAGCACTCCTCAGCAAACGTAAAAGAACACAAATCACAACGAACTGTCTCTCAGACCACAGTGCAATCAAATTAGAACTCAGAATTACGAAACTCATTCAAAACCACACAACTACATGGAAACTGAACAACCTGCTCCGGAATGACTACTAGGTAAATAACAAAATGAAGGCAGAAATAAATACGTTCTTTGAAGCCAATTAGAACAAAGACACAATGTACCAGAATCTCTGAGACACATTTAAAGCAGTGTCTTTAAATTTATAGCACTAAATCCCCACAAGAGAAAGCAGGAAAGATCTAAAATCGGCACCCTAACATCACAATTAAAAGAACTAGAGAAGCAAGAGCAAACAAATTCAAAAGTTAGCAGAAGGCAAGAAATAACTAAGATCAGAGCAGAACTGAAGGAGATAGAGACACAGAAAACCCTTCAAAAAATCAATGAATCCAGGAGCTGCTTTTTTGAAAAGATCATCAAAATTGATAGACTGCTAGCAAGATTAATAAAGAAGAGAGAAGAATCAAATAGATGCAATAAAAAATGATAAAGGGGATATCCCCACCGATCCCACAGAAGTACAAACTACCATCAGAGAATACTATAAACACCTCTACACAAATAAACTAGAAAATCTTGAAAAAATGGATGAATTCCTGGACACATACACCCTCCGAACACTAAACCAGGAAGAAGTTGAATCTCTGAATGCACCAATAACAGGCTCTGAAATTGAGGCAATAATTAATAGCCTACCAAGTAAAAGAAGTCCAGGACCAGACGGATTCACAGCTGAATTCTACTGGAGGTACAAGGAGGAGCTGGTACCATTCCTTCCGAAATTATTCCAATTAATGGAAAAAGAGGGAAGCCACCCTAACTCACGATGATGAGGCCAGCATCATGATGATACCACAGCCTGGCAGAGACACACACAAAAAAGAGAATTTTAGGCCAATATCCCTGAGGAACATTGATGCAAAAATCCTCAATAAAATACTGGCAAACCGAATCCAGCAGCACATCAAAAAGTTTATCCACCATGATCAAGTTGGCTTCATCTCTGGGATGCAAGGCTGGTTCAACATATGCAAATCAATAAACATAATCCATCACATAAACAGAACCAATGACAAAAACCACATGATTACCTCAACAGATGCAGAAAAGGATTCTGACAAAATTCAACAGCGCTTCAGGCTAAAAACTCTCAATAAACTGGGCATTGATGGAACATTTCTCAAAATAATAAGAGCTATTTATGACAAACCTACAGCCAATATCATACTGAATGGGCAAAAACTGGAAGCATTCCCTTTAAAAACTGGCACAAGACCAGGGATGCCCTCTCTCACCACTCCTATTCAACATAGTGTTGAACTTCTGGCTAGGGCAATCAGGCAAGAGAAAGAAATAAAGTGTACTCAATTGGAAAAGAGGAAGTCAAATTGTCCCTCTTTGCAGATGAGATGATTGTGTATTTAGAAAACCCTATCATCTCAGCCCAAAGCTTATCCTTAAGCTGATAAGCAACTTCAGCAAAGTCTCAGGATACAAAATCAACGTGCAAAAATCACAACCATTCCCATACACCAATAACAGACAAACAGAGCCAAATCATAAGTGAACTCCCATTCACAATTGCTACAAAGAGAATAAAATACCTAGGAATCCAACTTACAAGGGATGTGAAGGACCTCTTCAAGGAGAACTACAAACCACTGCTCAATGAAATAAAAGAGGACACAAACAAATGGAAGAACATTCCATGCTCATGGACAGGAAGAATCAATATTGTGAAAATGGCCATACTGCCCAAGGTAATGTATAAATTCAATGCCATCCCCATCAAACTACCAATGACTTTCTTCACAGAATTGGAAAAAAAAAAAAAAAAAAAAAAAAAAAACTACTTTAAAGTTCATATGGAACCAAAAAAGAGCCCTCATTGCCAAGACAATCCTAAGAAAAAAAGGACAAAGCTGGAGGCATCATGCTACCTGACTTCAAACTATACTACAAGGCTACAGTAAACAAAACAGCATGGGACTGGTACCAAAACAGATATATGGATCAATGGAACAGAACAGAGGCCTCAGAATTAACACCACACATCTATAACCATCTGATCTTTGACAAACCTGACAAAAACAATCAATGAGAAAAGGATTCCCTATTTAATAAATGGTGCTAGGAGAACTGGCTAGCCATATGTAGAAAGCTGAATCTGGATCCCTTCCTTACATGTTGTACAAAAATTAATTCAAGATGGAATTAAAGACCTAAATGTTAGAACTGAAACCATAAAAACCCTAGAAGAAAACCTAGGTAATACCATTCAGGACATATGCATGGGCAAGGACTTCATGACTAAAACACCAAAAGCAATGGCAACAAAAGCCAAAATAGACAAATGGGATCTCATTAAACTAAAGAGCTTCTGTACAGCCAAAGAAACTACCATCAGAGTGAACAGGCAACCTACAGAATGAGAGAAAATCTTTGCAATCTACCCATCTGACAAAGGGCTCATATCCAGAATCTACAAAGAACGTAAATAAATTTTCAAGAAAAAAACAAACAACCCCAACAAAAAGTGGGCAAAGGATATGAACAGACACTTCTGAAAAGAAGACATTTATGGAGCCAACAGACACATGAAAAAAATGCTCATTATCACTGGTCATCAGAGAAATGCAAATCAAAACCACAATGAGATACCATCTCATGCCAGTTAGAATGGCGATCATTAAAAAGTCAGGAAACCACAGATGCTGGAGAGGATGTGGAGAAATAAGAACACTTTTACACTGTTGGTGGGAGTGTAAATTAGTTCAACCATTGTGGAAGACAGTGTGACGATTCCTCAAGGATCTAGAACTAGAAATACCGTTTGACCCAGCCATCCCATTACTGGGTATATACCCAAAGGATTATAAATCATGCTACTATAAAGACATACGCACACATATGTTTATTGTGGCACTATTCACAACAGGAAAGACTTGGAACTAACCCAAATGTCCATCCATGATAGACTGGATTAAGAAACTGTGGCACATATACACCATGGAATAGTATGCAGCCATAAAAAAGGATAAGTTCATGTCCTTTGAAGGGAAATGGATGAAGCTGGAAACCATCATTCTGAGCAAACTATCACAAGGACAGAAAACAAAATACTGCATGTTCTCACTCATAGGTGGGAATTGAACAATGAGAACACTTGGACACAGGGAGGGGAACATCACACACCAGGGCCTGTCATGGGGTGGGGGCCTGGGGAGGCATAGCATTAGGAGAAATACCCAATGTAAATGATGAGTTAATGGATGCAGCAAACTAACATGGCACATGTATACTTATGTAACAAACCTGCACGTTGTGCACATGTACCCTAGAACTTAAAGTATAATATATATATTCATTCTTTATTAATAAATAAATGCTAATTTATTTATTAAAAATGAATACATGAATGAATTAACTAATATAGATTTGGTAGAAAAGTTAGAAAATACAATTTTTCAAATGGAATAATACAAGCAAAAAGAAAAAAGTTCACCTGTTATCTCAGCAAGCAGAGACGATCACTGTATATATATTGTTGTATGGCCTTCCATGGTTTTTCTATGCACATAGAAATGCTATTTGCATGTGCATTGCAGCATTATTCACAATAGCCAAGATATGGAAACAATCTAAGTGCCCATGGATGTGAATGGATAAGAAACACATGCACATATAAAATAGAATGTTATTCAACCTTAAAAAAGAAGGGGATCCTCTCATTTGCCACAACATGGATGAATCTGTAGGACATAATGGTATGTAAAATAAGCCAGAAACAGAAAGAAAAATACTACAGGATCTCATGTATACATGGTATCTTTTTTTGAAAAAAAAAAAAAAGTAATACACAGACATAGAGAATAAAACAGGTGTTACAAAGAGTTTGGGGAGGAAATGTGGAAATGTAGGTCAAAGGATATAAACTTGCAGATAGGTAGGATGAATAAGTCTAGGGAGCAAATGAACAACATGAGGACTGTAGTTAATACAGTTTGAGTATTCCTTATCAAAAATGTTTGAGACCAGAGGTGTTACAAGAAAGGGGTCCTGATCTGGATCCCATAAAAGGGTTCTTGGATCTCATGCAAGAAAGAATTCAGGGCAAGCCCACAGTGCAAAGCAAAAGCAAGATTATTAAGAAAGTAAAGAAATAAAAGAATGGCTACTCCATAGACAGAGCAGCTCCAAGGGCTGCTGGTTGCCCATTTTTATGGTTATTTCTTGATGATATGCTAAACAAAGAGTGGATTGTTCATGCCTCCCCTTTTTAGACCATACAGGGCAACTTCCAGATGTTGCCACGGCATTTGTGAACTGTCATGGCACTGGTGGGAGTGGAGCAGTGAGGACGACCAGAGGTCACTCTCATCACCATCTTGGTTTTGGTGAGTTTTAGCCAGCTTCTTTACTGCAACCTGTTTTATCATTAAGGCCTTTATGACCTGTACTTTGTGCTAACGTCCTGTCTCATTCTGTGACTTAGAATGCTTTAACCATCTGGAAATGCAGCTCAGTAGCTCAGCCTCATTTTACTCAGCTCCTATTTAAGATGGAGTTGCTCTGGTTCACATGCCTCTGACATTTCCCCCCTTCCTTTTATAACAGAACCTTTAATCCTAAGGGTTGCAAAGGGATGAAGATCCATCTCTAGTAACTTCTTTGGGCTGGATAGGAGTGATGGTATTCCTGCCTAACTATGAAATATCTTGTGTTCAGAGTAGAGAGGAGCTCAGTCAGAAAGCATCAGTATGGTGAGGGACACTGATGACTCTTAAGTTCTGACAAAAAGTGATATTTGGAAGACTAATAAGTGTTCCATTTAAGAAAACGTTGAGTAAGCTTATCCTTATTCCTATACAGAGTGCAATAACAATGTATTCCACAAGAGTAAAGCAAAATAAGTAAAATTATCTCAAGTAAACTAAATTATAAGGCTTTCCAAATTATAAGGGCAACTGTTGGAACCAAGCTGATATGACCTTGCTAGATGATTCCATTATGTCCAGAATTAGAATATTGATCCAGATTTTTACATTACTCATCTGTCTTGTTTCTTCTGAGCAACAGCTAGAGGTCACTGGTTGGTTCACAGGAATAAGCAGGGTTAGCCTAAATTGCAGCAACTAACTTAAAAGCAACTGATGAGACCAGAATTTAATAACAAGTGTAGCATAGCTCTTGAAACATAGTTTCTCTCTCCAGTTTCTCATTTTTCACTAAAGACAAGTCATAGTAACACTGATTTGCTTTATTATACTTGGCCTGATTTTTTGTATAAAGTGCAGCAAGAATAATTATTTTTCACATAAGCCTTTTGTAATTTGACTTTGATGGAACTCTGCTCCATAGAAGGAATCTCAGATAAGACATTTTTAGAACCAAGCCTTGCAATGAGTTTGAACCCTCAAAACACCTATGAGTAGGGTAAATTTCTCTCCTTTTGAGGTCCCAAGATAACTTGGGACTCCTGGACCTATTAGAAAGTGGCATTCTTACAATAGGTTAGAAACCCTGTACAGGGACTGTGTAGGCAAATATGAGGCCAGTTCCCCAAAAGGATTTTATTGGCTTTACAAGTCAAGTTTGATTCCTCAAAGGAAAGCATGCTATTCCAGTCAAAGCCTTGGTAAAATAACCAGTTTCTCCAATCGTGTTCTGTTACAATAGAAAACAGATTCTTACTGCACTTATGCAAATAACTATATTGCTAAAAGTTAAGAATACTCACAGATAGTTTCCCGATTCTGGAGAAATCAGGTAGAGAGAAACAAACATGCTCCAAATTTTGTTCAGAGGAGTATACTTTACATAATTGCTACAAGCTGTAAATAGCTCAAAAGAAAAGTTTCCTTGACTCTGAAAAACAAACCAAAGGGTCAGCAACATTTTAAGCAAAGTCAAAAGATTACTTTAGTCTTCTATTGTTTCGGTTAATTTAGTTAACTCCCATTCTGCTTGATATTCATGAACATTTCACCTCTCTATGAGAGTTCTGAAAGTTTTTTCTTCTATTCTAATGTCACAATTTCCAAAGTTATCAGAAGCTTGCATTTTAGGACATCTGTCAAAGTCCTATTGTTGATTATAAAACCGTCTTTTAAAGAGGATTAAAACAAGAAAACGATTGTCTGTGGATGAAAAAATCTCTTAGAACAGCCACTATTAAAGCCATGATTGACTAGGAAATTTGGGTTACCTCTGTGCACACAATAATTTCATGTAGGGGGCCGGGCGCGGTGGCTCAAGCCTGTAATCCCAGCACTTTGGGAGGCCGAGACGGGTGGATCACGAGGTCAGGAGATCAAGACTATCCTGGCTAACACCGTGAAACCCCGTCTCTACTAAAAAATACAAAAAACTAGCTGGGCGAGGTGGCGGGCGCCTGTAGTCCCAGCTACTCGGGAGGCTGAGGCAGGAGAACGGCATAAACCCGGGAGGCGGAGCTTGCAGTGAGCTGAGATCCGGCCACTGCACTCCAGCCTGGGCAACAGAGCCAGACTCCGTCTCAAAAAAATAATAATAATAATAATAATTTCATGTAACAATTATAATTATTAATAGCATACACTAAGTTGTATCAGAATTGTAGCAGTTTCCCATTATTTTGGAACACATACCAGTAACATATTTATATGAATATAGCCCAAAGAAAACCAAACACCATTTTATATTTGATAATGCTTCCTACATAACTCTTATACCAAAAAAGCCAAATGTCTCTGTTGCATTAGTGCATTATTGATGTCAAACCTAATTCTTAATGAAACCTTATAGATAAAGTATTTCATCTTAATCAGTTTGACCATACGGTAAGATTTTCATAAACCTTTTATAAGCCTTTACAAATTTTTGTTAAAGAGCACAGCATGAAATGGTTTTTCCTCTAAGAAAAACCTGTTGTGCTTTTATTCCAATGTTTAACTTATGGAAAAACTGAATAATAATACCCCTTTAGTTTTAGCCAATGTCCACATACAGAATCTTTTTTTACAAGATTTGTTTTTTACACACTTTCCATAACTTGCTTAAACCTTCAGCTTTATTCTATCTAACTTAAAACAATTCTTTAATCCTTTAATTTGGGCAAGAAAAATCCACATTCCCATACGTTCTTATAATCTTTCACCAAAAACACATTTCACTTTTCTTACACACTTTGCATGTAGAACTGTTTTTTCAGTAGTCTTAATTATATGTTACAATGCTAACTCTTTTACTTTTGATGAAAACTTTGGTAAGTTTGGGATTTTAATTATGTACTAGGTGTGCAGCCTAGGACAACACACAGAAATGCAGATAAGGGCTGACTTTTTCCAGCATAGCTACGGTGTGTGGCTAATTCCACATGTCCCTTGCCTTATCTAGAATCTAATGCTCCAAAGTAGCCAAAGTAGGTAAATTGAACAATTTTCAAAAGTCAACGGGCCAGGTGTGGTGGCTCAGGCCTGTAATCCCAGCACTTTGGGAGGCCGAGGCTGGTGGATCACGAAGTCAGGAGATCGAGACCATCCTGGCTAACATGGTGAAACCCCGTCTCTACTAAAATTACAAAAACTTAGCCATGTGTGGTGGCGGGTGACTGTAGTCCCAGCTACTCGGGAGGCTGAGGCAGGAGAATGGCGTGAACCTGGGAGGCAGAGCTTGCAGTGAGCCGAGATTGCACCACTGCACTCCAGTCTGGGCAACAAAGTGAGGCTCCGTCTCAAAAAAAAAAAGTCAAAGCGGCAGTTTACGACCTTAAGGCATTTAGCAAACTTAATATCTGACCTGCATAATTTAGACCAAATGTCTTCATTTTACCAATAATCTTTAAAACTGTTTTTATTTCCCAAAGATTACTTAAGTCACATGAACTAAAAGGCATTACACTTTTTACTTATGTGACAAAATATTTGATTTGAACTCATTATTATTAAACCAATTAATTTAGATTCTTTTATATTACACACACATAATACATATAAATACATAGACAAATAGAAGACAAAGGATGATCCCTTAAGCTGGGAATTCAATCCCGAACCTGGGCTGCCATTGTAATGGCAGAGAACAAGAGAAAGTACTGCCATGTGTTTGCAAGGTCAAGCTCCCAAGGACTGACCAGAAGGAAACCTCATCCAGTTTGCACACACACACATACACAAAACACACACACACAGAGAGAGAGAGAGAGAGAGAGAGAGACCAGAAGTCTGGCTGGTAAGAAATTCTTACCCTTTTGCCAGCATGCCAGGCTTCTGGGTTCCCTCTCCCTGAGACCTGGCTGGCTGCATCACTGCCCTGGGGGCCAAGCGGCAACACAAAGGATGATCATCTTTTTCCATCTGGCCAGAACAAAATATGTGTGACAAAACATAGACACTAGCCACTCTGCTTAACACCCAATATCAAACTGGCAAGGCTCAAACTTGCCCCCATCATTGTTAACCCAACCTCCAACCAAGAGTTTCAACATGTGGTCTTGGGTAAGATGGTCACCCTGAGTAATAGAAAAGATAAGAAAGGGAAAGGAGAGAGAGAAAAACATTGCCTGTGGCAGGGTGGAGAAGGTGAAATGCTCAGGGAGGCCAGAGAAAGACCCACCCATTGCAGCACCACTGAAAAGTTCAGCAGGTCACTTGTCAGTCAAGAAGTGATCTTTTCCAGCAGTCCCATCAGCTCTCAAGTTTCCCCTTTTAGGGAGGAAAAAGCACTCCATGTCCCAAGATTCTGTACATGCCTAATCCTGTCACCCACAGTCATCAGCAGAGACTGCCAGGCAGATTAATCCAAAGGAAATAGTTAACAGGCCATAGTACCAAGCCCATTCTTAGCCTAGGACTTCATGAGAAGTACTTTACTGAGAGGGATTTCTAACACCTAAATCTTGGAAGGATTTCTAACCCTCCAAATTTGGGCCTCTAACCCATTATGGTCAAGTGTCCTTGCTTTTTTATCAAGAGGACCATTTAACCATCTCTGTCTTAGGAGAAACTCTAACTCTCCTAAGTTGGGCCTCTAACCCAATCCCATTCTTTACCCAGGTACCCCATCACTTACCCAAAGTCGGCTGATCAGTCTATTGCCTTTGGGTTGGGAAGCTTCTTCAGTATTGTACCTTCAGGGTTTGGCAGAAAAATGTTACCAGACCCCACCACTTACTCAAAGTTAGCTTTTGGGTTGGGTGGTTCCCTCACTAGTTGCTTCTGTGGTGGCCAGAAAGATATTACAGGACCGCACCACTTACCCAAAGCTAGCCTTTGGATCAGGGGTTTCCTCACAATATTCGCTTCCACGGTCTCCAGAAAGATGTTACAAGACTCCAACACTTACTGGGTGTTTCTGCACTATAGCCCCTTCGTCGTTGCCAGAAAGATGTTAAGGAAAAGGGTCTCAATCCAGACCCCAAAAGAGGAGGTTCTTAGATCTCGCATAAGAAAGAATTCAGGATGAGTCCATAGAGTAAAGTGAAAGTAAGTTTATTAAGAAAGTAAAAGAATAAAAGAATGGCTACTCCATAGACAGAGCAGCTCCAAGGGCTGCTAGTTGCTGATTATGGTTATTTCTTGATGATTTGCTAAACAAGGGGTGAGTTATTCATGCTTCCCATTTTTAGACCATATAGGGTTCCTGACATTGCCATGGCATTTGTAAGCTGTCATGGTGCTGGTGGGAGTGTAGCAGTGAGGAGGACCAGAGGTCATTCTCATCATCATCTTGATTTTTGTGGGTTTTAGCCATCTTCTTTACTGCAACCTGTTTTATCAGCAAGGTCTTTATGACCTGTATTTTGTGCTGACCTCCTATCTCATTCTGTGACTTAGAATGCCTTAACCATCTGGAAATGCAGCCCAGTACGTCTCAGCCTCATTTTACCCAGCTCCTATTTAAGATGGAGTTGCTCTGGTTCACATGCCTCTGACAGAAGTAGTTCAGATTTTGGATTTTTTGGATTTTGGAATATTTGCATACATATTATAAGATACACTGGGATGAGACCCAAGTCCAAACTTGAAATTCATTTGTTTCGTATACACCTTACAAATATACCTTAAAGGCATTTTAGATAATATTTTTAATAATTTTGTGCATAAGACAAAGTTTTCACTGCAGTTTGACGGTGACCTATCACAGGAGGTTAGATGTAAAATGTTCTACTTGGGCATCATGTCAGTGCTCAAAGAGTTTTAGGTTTTGGAACATTGCAGGTTTTGGACTTTTTAGAATGTGTTTACCTATTTATTTATGTATGTATTTATTGAGATGAAATCCCGCTCTGTCACCCAGGCTGGAGTGCAGTGATGAGATCTCTGCTCACTGCAACCTCTGCCTCCCAGGTTCAAGAGAATCTCCTGCTTCAGCCTCCCGAGTACCTGGAATTACAGGCACATGACATCATGCCCAGCTAATTTTTGTATTTTCAGTGGAGTTGGGGTTTCACCATATTGGCCAGGCTGGTCTTGAACTTCTAACCTCAGATGATCCACCTAACTCAGCCTCCCAAAGTGCTGGGATTACAGGTGTGAGCCACCGTGCCCAGCCAGGGTTTTGGATTTTTGGATTAGGAATGTTATATCTGTATATATCTGTAATACTGTATTGTATATTTGGGATTTTTGCTAAAAGAGTGGATTTTAGGTGCACTTGCCACAAAAAAGAAGTGACCATGTGAGATGATGGATATATTAATTTTCTTGACTCTAGTAACCATTTTACCATGCATATGTATACCAGAACATCATGTTGCACACCTTAAATACACATAATTTTTAAAGCGGAGAAAGAAAGGGTTAAGCCTGAGGTCAACAATGGTCCTATAATTCTGGGCCAGCTAGTCCCATAACTGACTGTGTCTGTTTACCCACTTGGGGTTCTTGGATTCTCAGGGTTCATAGATGATAGTGATAAGGATCTAAGAACTAATATGTACCTATATTTCAAAAGGCCTCAAACAGGCTAAACAGGTTAACTAAATGGTCAGGTATCCATACTGTTAGCAAGACTGCATTAACTTGATGTGATAATCCTAAATTTTGATTGGCAATTTTATATACAAGTAATAAAAATAGGAAATGAATTAATATATTAAAGTCAACACTCAAAACTCATTAAACAGTATACTTAATATCTGGACTCTGCATTGCACGGTGAAACCCCGTCTCTACTAAAAATACAAAAACTAGCCGGGCGAGGTGGCGGGCACCTGTAGTCCCAGCTACTCGGGAGGCTGAGGCAGGAGAATGGTGTAAACCCGGGAGGCAGAGCTTGCAGTGAGCTGAGATCTGGCCACTGCACTCCAGACCAGGCGACAGAGTGAGACTCCACCTCAAAAAAAAAATAAAAATAAAAATAAAAACAAAAAAAATAAAAAATAAAAAAATAAAAAATTAAAGCTGATCATCAAAATCTTTGAAAATCTGGGGCTCTTGAAAGGTGGGGAATAATAAAAATGGCCTTTGGTAGTGAAAAACCTGGGAAGCTAGTGAGTGGTCTCAGAAAAATAAGTGGTTTTAGTCTCTTTTTGCCCAAGACTATTGGTTTAACCTGTGCTGAAGGTGCCGGCTCCTCCACTAGGATCTTGTTTCTCTAATTCCTCTCTGCCTTCCCTGACTTCTTGACATCCATCACTCTCAGAGCTCTTTATCTGGAATATAACTCTATCTAGAACCTTGAACTATCACTACAGCCCTTTCTTTACTGCTAGCACTCTCTAAACTACTTACTATTGCCACCACTCCTCTGAAGTCATGCCTGATTAGTAAATTCTGGCTCCACCACTTAGGAGCTGTGTAACCCCAGGCAAGAAAGTTAACTTCTCTTTGCCTCAGTTTCCTCATCTGTAAAATGGACTTAAAGAAATACTCATTTGATACAATCATAAAGATTCCACGACTTGGTACATGTGCGGCACTTAGAACAGTGTCTGGCCGGGGTCTTGTGAGTTACTGTAACCATTGTTCCTGTTTTCTGACTTCTCCCAAATAACTCCACAATGCATCCTCCCAAGAGCTGCTTCTTGGTCTCCTCTGCCAGATCCCTCCTCCTCTCAACTTTCTGTGTAGAAGTAGCTCTTTGGGCCTCCACTCTTCTTGCTCCACACATTCCAAATTCTTTCCTTTTTAGGGCTTCAGGGCTGTAGTGTCAAGTTTCATTCTACAAAAGCATCTTTCAGATCTTTCTTCCCAGTCTTTTTCACTTTATAAAACTAGAATTCCTTTGCATTATGAAATAGGATCTCCCTCATAAATACAACTTGATCATGATCATGCCACTTAACATATCACATGTTTCTTCATCTGTAAAATGAGAGGGCAGGAGGGAGAGGTGATCTCTCAGGTTCTTTCCTTCTCCGAAACATTTCCATAAATTCTTTTCAGACTCCCGCTGCCTTCTGGACTACTCCATTAGGATGTTTGTCATTACCTCAGACTCCACATGCCTAAAGCAGAACGCATCACCTGACCTCACATGCCAGCATTCTATTTCTGTTAAAGATATAATGCACATTCTCTTTGTCACTCAGACTTGAAACTTGGGTATGACTTTCATACAGCCTCATATCTAATCAGTTGCCAAGTCCTGCCAACATTCCTTCACAAAGTCCCTTTCCTTTCCCTTATTCCTTACAGTTTCACAGCTTGAACTTTGCCACAGTCACTCTCCGCCATGCTACCTCCTGCTTCTTGGCCTCTCCCACCTATAGAGGCAGATTCTTCCTGAAAATACGGTCTTGCACATTCCACTTTCTGCCTTGCCAATCATAACTGTTCCCTCTACAGGATGAGGTCTAATCTCTAGAATCTCAGACAGCTTTCTCTTTAACTTATGCTCCCACTACATTCCTTCTGACTTTCCATTCGTACAATGGATCTACTCTTACGCAGTTTTCTGCTTTGTTCACACCATCCCCCTGGTCCTGGACACACTCTCTCTACCTTCCCGTGAAGCTTATGCTAACTTAAGTATGACCTTTCTCTCAAAGCCCAGCTTACTTGCTTTTTTAAAAAATTCAAGCCGACTCTTCTGTGATGCCTTTCTCCAATGACCAACCCAGGCATTGCCAAATACCTCCTGAGGGCAGGGAGAGGGACATAATTGCCCCAGTTGAGAACCTGCTTGACTGTTTACCTGTGATGAATTCTTACAGCAGTTTTGTGTACTCACTGGCTTATAGCAAGGGCTCTCATATTTTAGTAATCTTTTTATTTCAATTCCTTGGGGACAAGGACCATACACCTCAAAGGTCTACTACATGGTGACAGTAAACATGTGTTAACAATAAAAATGAGGACTAAATTTAAAAAGAAAGCTATGACCCCCTGCCTGCAGACAATATATTCAGTGAACATCACAAATGCCATCTCCCCATGGAAAACAGAACAAAAATGGGAGCATGAAGCAATGTGGATAACCCTAACTCATAGTTTTCATGAAGTTTACCATATAATTTCCTTTACATTTGATCTGGGCATGAGGGACTTATGTAAAAATACATTTAATATTGTAAAGTACTATATAAATGGAAGGTATTTATCATTACTGTCCCAGCCACTATGCCTGGAATGTTTAAGAATTCTTGGCATGATTTCTAAAAGTCCAGAGAATGAGTTGTATTAAAGAAGTGGTTCTCAACTGGGGACAATTATGTCCCTCTCCCTGCCCCCAGGAGGTATTTGGCAATGCCTGGAGACATTTTGGGTTGCAATAAGTGAGGGGGTGCTGCAAACATCTAGTTGAGAAAGACCAGGGATGCTGCTAAACATCATACAGTGCACAAGACAGCCATACACAACAAAGAGTTATCTGGCCCCAAATGTCAGTAGTGTGAAGGACAAGAAGCCCTGTGTTAAAGGAAGCTCACAGGGGGTGAGTATGGGCCCTCTCTTTGTTGGGCATGGAGATGAACCGCTAACTTCCTTGGACAAATTGCCCATTGCATCCTATCTTAACAGGATCCCAACACCTGCTCTTAATTGCTCCATAATTCCTCTTGTCTTCAAGTTCCCATATGACCTTTTAAATGTCTGTTATCAACGTGACCAGCTTATGATGTTGGTAACTAATCTATCTGTATTTCAGAACTTTTGAAACTACTCCAATTTATTTAAGACAGAAAATATCAATAAACTCTAAAAGTTAATGAGGTCTACCTGTAACTGGATATAGGAGGACAGACTGTATATTACATTTTAAAAAAACACCAAAAGAATTGAATCTTAATTAATTAGAACAGTGAGTGTATATGAGTAGTGTGAATACCAACAAAAATAAAAATATTTCTCATCAATTGAAAATTAATGGATTTAAATAATTACTAAAAACTCATGCAGTTGAAAACAGCCTGGACTATTTCAGCCCTTGAGAAAAATCCCTTTCTTTGCATACATATGTCTTTTGTTCTAAAGATATTTCTGATCAAGGATAGCTATTGTACTAAAAAAGATGGATACAGTTTTGTGTGTTTGTTTTTAAGCCCTAGCTAAGTTATGACTCCTAACAAAATACTCAAGGAAAAACAGAAATAATGAGAACTTTAAAGTTTCTCGAAGTGGTGCATATAAAGAGGATCATTTATAAAAAGAAACCTTAAAAATAGAATTTTATTTGAAAAGAGAAAATGTAATAAAAGACACTATATAATCCAATACCAGATGACGGTTATAGTTTCAGAAAAATTCCTTTCTCCTCTCTGGGTCTCTATCTCCTCACCTTAAAATAAGAAGATTGGATTAATGGCTGCTCTCTCAAAGACCTCTCCCAGTTCTCTGAATTAATGATTCTATACACTGTTTCTTAATGGATCACTTTCAAAGATAAGAAGGTGGACTTGTAGACAAATCTCTTGAATAGTTGCCTTGGTAGGCCAGTAGGCCTCAGGTCTAACAGGACACTGGAACAAACTGGGGAGCTTTAAAAAAAAAAAAAGTGATAAGGGGACACTACACACACAACAGTCTCTGACTTAGTTGGTATACGACAGGATCCAAGCATGGTTATTTTAAATGCTGTACAGGGGAGAGCATTCTTATGTGCAGCCAGTGTTAAGATCCCCAGATTTAGAATAAAAGTTAAAACAAAAGAAGCTAGTGCTCAGGTAGGCAAGATAAATGGGCAAAGCAGACTGGACATAAGGAACTGGAGAACACGTGTCCCATCTATTTCCCTCCAACCAGTGGGAGGAATGAGACTAGTCTTTTTTTTTTTTTTTTTTTTTTTCAATAAATGCCAGAAATCAAAATTTTAAGTGAAATTCTGATATTTAAGAGTTGGCAACTAATTTCAACTAATTTTAAAAGAAAGTGTAAGTCACATAAAATATGCTCACAAGCTTAATTTGGCTCTTTAGCCACCAGTTTGCAACCTAAACAAAACTGGTTCAATAAATCAAGCACAATATTTTCTCTGTGCTCTGCCCTGTCTGTCTCCTACCCAGAGCCTCTTTCTTCTCTACCTTGGTCCATAGCCTATCCCTTTCCTTTTCCTTTCCATTGTCTTTTTCTTTTCCAACTTCATCACTCCTAAGAGATGGAAACTGAGATCCACACATTAAATCTTCATGTGGCTCTGGCTGTATCACTGGACAGGCTTCTATGCCTGGGAAAATTCAGGTTATAAACTGTAACCTGAGGCTGTGGCTCCATGATGTCAACAAATGGTTGGTTTAGTAAAATCAGGGGGAAAAATCAGTCAAGCTCATAACTTCACACCACTAAGACTAAGACTTTGTCAAGCAACATATGGAGGTCCTCATTTAATTTCTGATTTTGTTTTGTTTTCCTTGCTTTAAATCTAAACCAATGCATGTCAAAATCACTCCTGATATTTTTTAAGCTCCCATATTTGGGCTCCACCCCAGGCCAATTAAATCTGAATCTCTGGAGATGAAGTCTTGGCATTGATAGCTTTTAAAACACCCTAGATGAGTCTAGTGTGAAGTCTGCTCTGAGACTCACTAATCTAAAACCATCACCTGACCCTGAAGATTAGCAGTGTGCTTAATGCCAGACGACTATCATCTTGAATTGTGTAAGGACTTTCTCAGCTCTGCTCTCATTGTATCTTCACAACACGGAGGTAGGCAGCTCTGATACTATTATTAGCATTGGACAGATGAGAAAATGAGGCACAAAAACGTGAAATGAGTTGCTCAAGGGTACCCAGCTAGTTATTGGCAAAGACACATTGTAACCTCACTTGAAACAGAGTTACTTACTAATACTAGAGGAATTCAGCGATTGGGAAGGTAACGAGGTTAGGGGAACTCCTCTGCAGTTAGTAAGGTTATCACTAGAAAACAAATGTGATCAATATTCAGAAGTAAGTACAACAATATTTTTAAATTTAAAATTTTACTTTAAATTTAGGGTCAGTGTCTTTTTGTAGGTTATTGAAGCTGATCTTTTAATTTTACTTAAAATTTTTTATTTCAATAGCTTTTGGGGTATCAGTGATTTTTGGTGGTTATACAAATGAATTGAAAGTGATGAAATCTGAGACTTTAGTGCACTTGCCATCTGAGTAGTACACATTGTACCCAATATGTAGCTTTTTATCTTGCATCCTCCCTTCCAACCTCTGGATTCTGAGTCTCCACAGTCCATTACATCACTCTGTGTGCATACAAGATGTCTTTTTCTAAGTCTATCACAGGTTTTCAAAGTACTTCTGCACACTTACTTCTCCCATCTCCTCACCACCTTTCATAGATGTATATTCTCCCAGACACTAAAAAGATCCAGGTAGTTTCCATTAAGATATTATTTTCAGAAAAGTATTTTAAAAAGATTACATAGTCATAGAATTTCAGAGGTAAAGTGAACTTTACTGATCAACTTTCTCTCCCTCCTCTGATAGATGAGAGTCTGGTTTAATTCAATACATATGGAATGCTAACACTATACCAAATACTTCACATTCATTATCTTAATTAAATTCTTACCATAACTCAATAAAATGGGTACCACCAACACTACCACCACCATCATCATTCCCATTAAGCAAATGAAAAAACTGAGGCTTAGAGATGCCAAACACCTTACCCAAGGTTCCTGGGTGAGTAAAAGTTGAGGCCTGATATTTACATTTGACTCAGAGCTTAAACCCCTATTCACCACCTTCCATCATCTGGAGTAACAATAGTGCAAAACGTGAAAGATAAACAAATCTTCGTGAAAATGCCAATGAGGCGATCAGTGAACACTTCTCCCAAGAGGTGGAAAAGTAGCATCAGGGGTAGGCCATCACAAGTACACAGGATTTCAGTAGGCATTCTGGACTGGAATCCAATCCACACAGATATTGAAGCAGAAAAGTGATAGGGAGGGAACAGGGTGAACTGAGAGAAAGAAAATGTCAAGAGAAAAAGTTGGAAAGAGATGAGGAGGCAGATTGCCAAGGGTCCTAAGTGCATGACTAAGAAATTTAGACTGTATTTGTGTGCAATGGAAACCCACGGAAGTTTTTAAAAGCAAGGTCCTTTAACAAAATGTGAACTGAATTTTAGAAATATAAATCTCATGAAAGAATGGAGATTTAATTAGGGGATCATAATTTGGTATGGAGGAGACCAACAGGAAAGCTGTCGCACCTCAGTAACTGGCTGTTTTACTCTTAACCATGTGTTGTGCTTGCATTTTTCTCCACCGCCCACTCCCACTTCCCGGAGATTGTTCAAGGCACCTCTATATCTGTTTCATATGTCTCCAAGTCTAGGTCAGGTGACAGGGACCTGAACTTGGGCAGTGGAAATGGAGACAAGAGGACAAGTGTGAGGGGTATTTTCAAGGGCCTGGTCACTGCTCAAAGTGGGGAGGGCAGTAAGAGAAGGAGAAGCAGAGAAGAAAAAGACTCTAATTTTCAAACTTAGGAGAAGGGGAACAGATGAGATATAGAAAGGAAGGGATGGTCAATCACATCACAAAGAGATGAACAAGATGGCTTGACCAAGGTCTCAATCCAACAAGTATTTATTAAGCAGGTACTATGTGCTGGACATTAGAGGAACAATGAGTAAAATCGGTTTTTGTCCACAAGCATCACCCAGAGTAAAGAAAAGAGTAGCAACAGTCAGATGTCAGGACTCCTAAACATGGTTCTCCTTTCATTAAATGGCCTTAATTCATGGAGCATCATAAAAAATATACATAAACAACATACGTATAGGTTTAAAGATCCAAAGCACCTTTAAAATCTATTCATCTATCTGTTCAATTATATTACAGTCAAAGAAGAGTGCAGTAAGTACTTGCTGTTCCTTCTTCCTGTTCCTTCTGCTGGCCTTCTCCCCTCAATTATAGAAATAGCTGGTCCCTTTTCATCATTCGGGTCTGAGGACAAATGTTATACCCTCCCAGTGAGTCACTCTATTGCAAGCATCCTCCCCCATCACATGATCCTGTTTTACTTCTTCATTGCACTAAGAATACCTGAAATTTATATGCCTACATTTATCTAGTCTGTTTCCCCCGAGAATGGAAGCTTCATAGAAGGTGAAACAAATCTTGTTAGTTGCTGCCAGTCGCACAGTAAACCCTCTGTAGAAAATGGTTATTGGCCACATTTTTTTTAAAAAGCGAATAAATCTCAAGATTAAGACCTCAAACCAAACTAGGCCAGTTTCCAATTGCTTACCGCGACATACTGAGAACTCGAGTGACTCTCAAGAGAAAAGCCATTTTGAGGCTGGGGTCGAACCAAAATCCAGGGGGTCCACACCAGGTCAGTACCCCGGAATTGGCTGTTTTGCAAGATTTCGGAAGGACCAAACTAGCATGAGGTATCTGACAACGAGGCCAGCCACGCACCGAGCTCAGGTTTTATTTCCGTTGTCCTTCTGACGTCAGAAAAAGCACGAGTTGCTGCACAGTTTCTTTTATCAAGGTGACAAATTACACCCTCGCTGGGCCCTGCATTCTGCAAACCATAAATTTATTTTCCTCCTCCCCCTTGTATTGAAAAATGTAAAAACCCACTGCAGAGAGGTCAAAACCCCTTCCAAACGCAAATGAATACCGTTTTCTAGCAGAGGTGTCTTTTTTCACTTTTACTACACACATCACCGTGGATTCGTCTGAGAAAGTAGACGAATCCTGGCGGCAGTTAGTTTCTAACAGAGAACGAGGGTTTGTATAAGCCCCGGGTCCGCGCCGCAGAGCAAGACAAAGGACTCTGAATTGTAGCACCACCTTCCCCAGTCCAAGGCAGCCTGTGAAAGGCACTGGGAGCGGCGTGACGCGGTTACCGCGAAATTCCTTTTGCTGCCATATGCACTTGTGCCTTCTCTGACTATAGTTCAGCAAAAACCTCGGGCAGGCGATTTGGCAGGGAATCGGCGCCCAGGCAGCCGGGTAACCTACCGGATCCCAACGGAGCTGAGGAGCCCCACTCTCCGGGAGGTGGATAATTTAGGAGGCAAAGGGTTCGCACAAGGGCGAAGGTGCGCTCTCCTCCCGGCACCGACCCACGCATTTAAAGGCCCCCGTGGCAATGTTTAGGGACGCGAGCTTGCTGTCGGGGGTTGGGAAGGAGGTAGGACTGGAAGCGAGAGCAGTTAGCGCCCAAGACCGCGCAAGAGGTGGCCTTTTGTTCGCTGGCTCCAGCACATCCCCGCTCTCGAAAAAACACTATCCCTGTCCCTCGCCACCCTCTGCATTTTAGAAAAATCTCTTCAGGGCAGGAAAGGACAGTGAGTCACTTGCAAACATCCTTTAGTAATTTCTCCTCGCGCCCTCCTACTTCCCCGCGTTACAGAGGGGCAGAGCACCAGGAAGGACGGCAAACGCGCCCCGGTTTACTGGTGGTCCGCCGCGGCTACCCAACCGGCCACACGCAGCACTCCAGGACATCACACGATCTCCCTTGGGCCTTGCGGACACAGGAAATTTTCCCCAAAGGTCGGGGATTCAAACTCCTAAAACAGGGTCGCGCCCTCGGGTCAGATGCGCTCTCCTTCCAGACCTGCGTGGTTCCCGGCCCTCGTAAAAATGGAACCAGATCTGGTACCACACTCCGCCACAGCCACAGGAAAACAGACCAAAGCCACAGGAAAACAAACCAAAAAGTAAGCCACAGCCCACGCAAAGGTGAACTCGGGGGCCCTGGCGTTTCCTCGCTCTGCCGCATGCATTCGGGAAGCACGGGAGACCTGGACTTTTCCTCTCCTAAAAGCAACATCCAAAAGCATCCGGCACAGCCTAGCTCTCTCTGCTTTCACGCCAGCAGAGATGATTTCTACGTTACCGCCTCCTCCTACATCTAAACATCCCCTCGCCGCTTGCCCAGCCCTCCCAGGGAACGGATAATCACCTTACCTCCGCAGATAAAGGGAAAGGTGGCGAAAGGCGACGTGGATGTGTCCGCCCTTCCGGGGTTTTTACCCTCGGCAGTTTGATGTCCTTTGTGTCAAGGTCTGGCTGCGGAGGCCGGGAAAAGGTGGCTTCCGTCAGTCAGGGCTGGGCAGGGAGCTTGGCGTGGCCTGGCGGATTTCCGAGGAAGGTGAAGGGCGGAGGCTCCTGGCGACCTTCAGGCGGAGTGGCGTGGCTGCCCCAGTCCGCGCTCGCTTGTCTCTCCTCCTCCTTTCCGGGCCGATTGCATCAGAATCTCCCCTCACCACCAACCCCCACTCACACTCTGCTCGCCGGCCTCGCACTTACATCGACATGCACCCGCGCTGAGGGTCACGAATCGGAGTCATTCTCCTACTGGGAGGCGCGTGGCCCTTCCGCAACCATGGCTTGTGATGGTTTAAGGGGGACAGGCCATTCCTCCCTATCCCGCGCGCCGTCTCCTCCCCTCCTGTGCGCCCGCTCTTTAACCAAAGCTGCGTGTCACTGAGCCGTGCCGGTCACATGGTGTCACTGCTGGCGGCCGCGCCTTGCTGCCTCCCTCTTGCAGCTCTCTGACGATGCAGCGACCGCGGCTGGCGGAGACTGAGCAACGGGGAAAGGGTGAGGGAGGGGTTGCGGGGCGCGCGTGTGCCCGGCGCACTGAAGGTGGCACCGGGAGCGGAGGCTGCGCACCGTCCTGGCACCTGCCCCTCTCCCTCCCGGGGCCCGGCGGCGTGTTCGGAACCCAGCTGCGGCGGCAGCTGGAGAATGAGAGCCCTTAGGGATGGGGGTGGGGCGGCTAAAGGGGCACCGGAGGAGGACAGGAGGGCTGCGCGTTCCGCTGGGGCCTGCATTTTGGGTACGCCAGAGCCCCGCCGGGGCCGAAGGAGCGAGGGAGTTGCATCGTGGGAAGGGCGCAGCATGAGTATGGCCGCGGGAGTGGCCGGTCCGAGCCCAGCCCGGACAGCCGCGGGGAGCGCCTGGGACTACGAGCAGCGTTGGAGCGGAGGGTTGGCCCTGGGTACAGCCCGCAGATGGCCCGGGTTGGCGGGAAGGGGAACGAAGCGACAGGGGAAGCGGGGAGCTCGGGCACCTTTAGAAACCCTTTGTCCCTATTCTGAAGTGGGAGGCACCTCCCTTCTTCCGGATCCAGCACCCGCAGACCTGGCAAGCCCTTCCTGAGATCTGCCCTGTGGAGCTCTGCTTTGGGGACTGGGTGTGAGGCAACCAGAAGGATTTGCTGAGCGCCGAGAAAGCACCGGCCTAGGCGCAAAGAGGCGGGGGAGAGCTCTTGGAGGGCCTGGAGACTCCATGTGGTTCCGACCGAAGGACCTGGTGCGTCCAGGTTAACTGAGCTGGGGCGCTCCAAGTCCTGGGGACGAGGGAGCGGGATGGAGGGGAACAGGGGCAACTGGGCCTGGTTCCCTTTTTCCCCTGCTTACTCTTTGTTTCAGACACAGCCCCCTTTCACTGGCTGGGCACTTCCTTGCAGAGGAGTTGTGTCTTAAAATGGCGACAGGAAATCCCACCTGCGCCTCAGCCAATTACACTGTCATTATAGCGCGAATTTGCAGGGTGGAAACGCGAGCTTTTTATTGACAGGGATGGTTCAGTCTCCTGTTCATGGTTCATCAAAACAGGAAGAGCAAGGTGAATCATAATTCAAAAATTACCTGGAGCGTTTCAAGCAGACAGTAGTCATTGTATTTGAGTGAATTTTGCTTTTTCATCACCACTGGAAAAGCAAGATGATAACCAAATTTGAAACTCATCACGGACTAAACTTCTTATTCCCTTCGAATGGCTATAAATGACCTTTATTAGTTCAATAGTGGCTTCCTGAGAATCCTGTTTAGAAGGCATGCTCTTGAGAAGTACTGAGAAATGGAAAGTTCAGAGCAAACAGAAAGGGCAAACACATGGGCAGGCTAGCTCAGACAGGCCTGCATTCAATTTCTTCCTCTGACACTTACTGCTTCCCTCATCTGCTTAACTTTTGTACTAATCCTGTTTTCTACATTTGTAAAAAAGGGGAGAAGAGTACACACAACATAGCAATATTCTATAGGTCATCAAAAAGTTGGTTCTTTCTACCTTACTAAAGGAAGCTAATTTAGTGTGAAATTAATGATTTTAAGTAGTGTGCACCTTGCCTGGCACAAATAATTCTTATCAATAAAGTAAAAAACTGAATAGGTAAAGTAGATGAACTATGAGCCATAGCTTAATAGGCCTGTTGGAATATTTACCTTATTAAAGGCAGAATGTATATTCATCAGTGTTTGAAGATTATCTGAACCAAGCTTATCTTTTGATTCCAATTTTAACTTACTGGCTAGTTTCTATATACCAAAATGACTGTAGTTATTTAGCACTTTTTGAATTGGATTCAATAGTTATGAATTGACCTCCTATGATATGGCAGCTATTGTGCTAAGGGCTTTACATGTAAATATCTCATTTAAAGCTTTCAGTCCCTCAATTGGGTATTATCCTCTTTGTATAAACAAGAAAACAAGTACAAAGTTGAATTAGCCATGTTCACCTAAGACAGTAATTAGTGAAGGGGAAGTGATTCCCATTCAGGTCCAAATTCAAAATCCGTGCTCAGTCTTCACAGTGGTACTACAACCATTTGCAATCAGACATTCTTGGGCCTAGAGTTTGAAGGATCTTCACCCCTCCTCTGGATTTTAGTTGACAACCTAGAACCAGAGTAAACATCAACATGGAGGCTGCTGTGGTCTCAAATTGAGGCCAGAGATGTCTGGATGATTCCTCTATTCACTGTGTGCTTACTGAGAGACAAACAGTAGTTTAAACACTTCACAGATGGTCTCTCATTTAATTCTCATGACATTCCTAATAGGGCAGCCTATCCTAATCCCTGACTCAAAGGTTAGGGAATTTATCCCAAGTCCACACAGCCCTAAGTGGCACACCCAAATCTTACATCCAGAGCTGACTGCTAAGCCAGTTTTCTGTGGCTGGATCTAAAATGTTCCCTGATTCTGGAATAACCATCTTTGGAGGGCTAGTGGGTGGAAAGGGTCTCGGGCCACTCTGCCTCTGAATAGGAACCACTGCCCTATTTTAGTAGAGCCCAGGGATTTTTTTTCAGTAAACCAGTAACCAGGAGTTTTCAGGGAGTTTTCTCAGTAATAGGATTGTGAGGTTCAAGAGCCTTCTTGATAGTATCTAATGTTATTTGTGGACCTTTCCCATTTGAGCAGATTTCCAATGTTATTAAGGTATTCAGGACACATTACCAGGTTTGATTGTAGGCTGCCCTATGGAACTGAGAAAATTCTGTATCTGCTCTGAAAGTGAGGTTAGGGAAGGAATTTGTACTATGAAAGGAGAATTGGGTAACTTTAGGTGGCCTGAGAGTTTTCTTGTAGCCCCCATAGCTCTTTTTGGTATGGCTCCAGGAAGGTGGGGCAGCTTTGTGAAGAAAAATCAATTATACCCCAAAGAGGATTCAGCCTGAACTTAAGCCACATCTGCTCTCATCCCAGCTTCACCCTGTACTCACCCGGGTTGCACTTGCTCCCTACCTGGGTTGCCCAGTAGGACAGCTGCAGAAGGGGCCACCACCAGCTGTGCACTTACAGAGAATATGTGCTTTCCTGCACTAGTTTTCAAGCTTTTCAAATACATCTGGTTTGATACCAGCAGTCTTCTTGTATAAGAATTTTTGGGTAATAAGATCAAAACTATTTTCTGAATATAGTGTTTTTTAAAAATCTGTGAAGGACTACCAGTGGAAAATCTGGTTTTTAACGATGATGAAAAAGTAGGAAAGTCAGCTGGTAAGATTATCTCAGAACAAGTGTCCTGCATATCTTCTACTTGTAACAGAAACACTGCAGCCATTAGATGAACAAATCCAATCTCATTGGAAAATAAATTGTTTATTCTTCAGTCTTTTATTCCTATTTATAGGGTCTACCCTAAACAACAAATGGTCTTTAAGATGATTAGTTTTCCTTGACTTTCACATTTTTTTGCCTGATTAACTCTTTTTATCATACTTGATGTTCTTTGAATGTCATCCATAGATGACAATATTTGACACTAGAAGTTAGTAAAGCAGCCATAGGAAAAGCACATTTGCAATTAAAAGAGCTCCCAAATTGTGTTGGCCAGCCTTCTGCAGATACATAGCACTGTGTGCCCTAACATTCCTTGGTGGGTAGCACTGTGTAAGGGGCTATTGTTACCTCTTCCATCATTGAAATGAATATTCTACCTCACCAGATGGATAACTGATTCTGGCAAGAGGTCAAATACCCCCACTTAATCTAAACTGAAGTTAAATTAAAATCCCAGAATAAAACTATCTTTTATTATCTTATTAGTTAATTAATTTTAGAGACAAGGTATCATTCTGTTGCCCAGGTTGGAATGCAGTAGTTCAATCATAATAGCTCACCACAGCCTCAGACGGAATCAGGGGATCCTCCTGCCTCAGCTTCCTGAGTAGCTGGGACTACAGGTGTGTGCCACTACCCCTGGTTATTCTTTATTATTATTATTGTAGAAACAGATTTTCACTTTGATGTCCAGTCTGGTCTGGTCTCAACCTTATGGCCTCAAGCCACCCTCCTGCCTTGGTCTCCCAAAAATGTTAGGATTACAGGCCTGAACCACCATACCCAACTCGAGACGCTTTAAAAATGTCTACTGTCTCTGATTTTGGCCTGAGTCATATTTGTAAGGTCACTTATTTATTTTCTATCTGTTAGGGGAAGTGGAAGTGGAGTTTATTAGGAATTGCAACTGTGTGGCAATACTGTGACATTTATTCAACTTAACTAAAGACCCAGGACCAATAATCAGTCCTGGAAGTTTAATATCTATCTTGTCTGATATGCAACATTCTGCAGATCAACTGTGAGTGCAGTTCCTTAGCTTGTTGCAAAATGGGGAAAATGATATGGATATAGTTTGGATGTGTGTCCCTACCCGAATCTCATATCGAAATGTAATTCCTAATGTTGGAGGTAGGACCTGTTGGGAGGTGATTGGATCATGGGGGCAGATTTCTGACACATGGTTTAACACCATCCCCTTG
The DNA here is from genome assembly GCF_007565055.1 of Rhinopithecus roxellana. Lineage (NCBI taxonomy): Eukaryota > Metazoa > Chordata > Mammalia > Primates > Cercopithecidae > Rhinopithecus > Rhinopithecus roxellana. The sequence continues at coordinate 67,657,468 of NC_044558.1, read as the reverse complement.
TGTGCTTTTCTCATGATAGTGAGTGAGTTCTCCAGAGATCTGGTTGTTCTCACTCTCCGGCTCCTGCTTTCACCATGTGAAGTTCCTGCTCCTGCTTTGGCTTCTGCTAAGAGTAAAAGCTTCCTGAGGCCTCCGCAGAAGCAGATGCTCCCATGTTTCCTGCACAGTCTGCAGATCTGTGAGCCAATTAAACCTCTTTTCTTTATAAATCATCCAGTTTCAGGTGTTTCTTTATAGCAATGCAAGAATGGACTAATACAGATACCCATCTGGTGATCAAATGACTCAAAACCTACAGAGTACCTAAGCACAGTGCTGGATATATAATAAGTGTCCAATAAATGGTACTTGTTATTATTTTGCATGCTTTGCAGAAATAAAAATGGGGCAATGAAGTTTCAAAGTCCAAGTTTATAGGCACAAAGTATTCTATTATGTTCACTTCATGCTGAAACAGTTGTTAAGCCCACACCTCCACTCCCATTTCTCCTATAGTGGGAATGAGGAGAGAGAAGGTATTAAAGAAGAGTTAGGCCTCCAATTCAACTCTCAATCTTAACTTTAAGGTGAGAAAGATAAGTTTTGAACCTATAAGAATGTGTTAATTAAGAAGTAGAAGTGGGCCGGGCGCAGTAACTCACCCCCATAATCCCAGCACTTTGGAAGGCCGAGGTGGGCAGATCACCTGAGGTAGGGAGTTCAAGACCAGACTGATCAACATGGAGAAACTCCTTCTCTCAACTAAAAATACAAAATTAGCCGGGTGTGGTGGCACATGCTTGTAATCCCAGTTACTCGTGAGGCTGAGGCAGGAGAATCGCTTGAACCCAGGAGGCAGAAGTTGTAGTGAGCTGAGATCACGCCGTTGCACTCCAGCCTGGGGAACAAGAACAAAATTCCATCTCAAAAAAAAAGAAAAGAAAACAAAAGAAAAGAAAAGGTACCTTTGGGAAGAAGCATTTAAATTTTTTTTTTTTCTGCTGGCAGTATTTAGGAGGAAGAATTCTATTTATTACTTGAGTAGAGTAACATGCTTTACTAAACTAAGCTTCCATTCTAAATATTGTGTTCTTTTTTGTTTGTTTGTTTTGTTTTGTTTGTTTGTTTGTTGTTGTTGTTTCTGACAGAGACTTGCTCTGTTGCCCAGGCTGGAGTGCAGTGGTGTGATCTCGGCTCATTGCAACCTCCGCCTCCTGTGTTTGAGTGATTCTCCTGCCTCAGCCTCCTGAGTAGTTGGGAATACAGGAGTACACCACCACACCCAGCTAATTTTTGTAATTTTAGTAGAGGCGGGGTTTCACCATATTGGTCAGGCTGGTCTCAAACTCCTGACCTCAGGTGATCCACCCACTGTGGCCTCCCAAAGTGCTGGGATTACAGGCATGAGCCACCACGCCCGGCCCATGATTGTTCTTAAAATAAGAAACACCACATAATATTCAGTGTGCTTGATTTTGAAGGGCTCTTTATTTGGTTATATTTTAGGCATATGAAGCTATTTCATAATCACAAAGGGGGCAATTTAATGAGATTTAGAATTGATAGTCTTCTGTTGACATATATTTTTAGTTATTTATACACATGTTTATGTGTTCCTAAAATAAAATGTTCAAAGTTTTTGATTCAAATGTAACATGTCCAGAATTGAAATCATTGTGTGTGTTTCCAACTCGAACCCTCTTCTCTTCCCATAAACCCCATATTGGGAAATGGCACCACCATGGGCATAGTTGCTCAAGCTAGAAGGATGGGGGTATTTTGGCTCATCCCCTTCACTCTTCACATCTAATTAATTCACTCTTCTGAGTAACATTTACTAAATGCCAGGCCTTCTGCTAGTCTTTCGTGAAGCTTGGAGTTAGAGTGAGAGATCAATATTACTCAAATGATCTTGCCAGTGAATGTACAAGTTACAGGTGGAGATAAGTGCTCTGCAGAAGGCAGTATGGCTCTGTGAGAGGAACAGAGGACCAGCTCTGACCTAGGAATCAAGGAAGACTTCCCTGAGGATGTGACCCTTGTTTGGACTCTATTCTGTTTATGCTAAGGATTTTAATAAGGAGCAGGTGATGGACATGACCCAGTGTACATTTTTAGAGGAATATCATGAGTCCTATCACTTCATCTCCTAAATATTTCTGACATCTGTTCGCTTTCCTCCATCCTCACGACCTTCACTGGTATGGGCCTCCATCAGCTGCTCACTGTGGGGGAAGTTTCCCTCATAGGGCACTGATAACACATCTCATTAAAACTATACCACATATACCTCCCCAACATAATATGTTCATGTATGTATTTGACAATAATATATATGTATTACTATCCTATTTATTATATACATTAAAAGCATTCACAAAAAATTAAAAATTCAAATGGTAAGATTTTACATTTATTTATTTGATAACAAAACTTTATTCTATTACTAAACATATATTCCTAATTGTCATTAAGGTATTTTCATGTTAGAGAAATTTGCTTCACTATACAATATCATTTTTTAAAATCTTAGTTTAATACTCTGTGATACAGCAGTTCACAAGTCTACTTTCAAATCTGGCTTTCAAATTTGATTCTTTCACGTAATGGCTGTCATAGCTGAAAAGGGACCTCACAGAGACCCAGTGGGGGCAGTGCTCTATTGGCTGTACTTCCCAAATCAAGCCATTCATTTCTCAATCCCATTCACTAATTTACAAAGATTTACTTATTTTTCTTTGTTAGCCTGCAAATGGACACTAAAATGAGGGTCATTCTTAATAATTATGAATGTGAACCCATGAAACCTACTTCATAATTCTGAATTTGTTTTGACAGATTCTTTTCCACAGTCAGAGGACCATTGCTATACCTGACATTGTGGCTGACAAAAGAAGTCTTAATAGGACTGGAAGTGTCAGCTCTACTTTTTCTTGCTTCTTTATTCTCATGTTACTATTATTTTTAAAATCTGAGGTTTAGAGGAATCTTCTAACTCTACTTGTCTATTTGGGAAGACAAGCTAAACTAGATAATATAATTTATAAATTCCCTCAACTAAGTGCACAGAACTATAATACATTGAAATCTGCCAAAGAGAACAAATCAGTGAGGGCACCACTGTATTCCTTTGTGTCTTCTTCGAGATACCTTGAGTACTGTAAGTGACAGGGAGCCATTTGATGTATGGGCTGAAGGGGGCCACCATCAATCTAGTAACCTAAACAGAAGTTCCAATATTTTCACCCTGCAGTCCACTTCGTAACCCTTAGCCTTCCACAAGAGTCTCCTAACTGGAATCCCTCCATCCACTCCTGGGCACCTAATGTCTCTACTACAGATTAGAAATTACTTTCACAGAAGGCCATTTCTGAAACCCAAACTAGTTTATGTGTTACCCTACACTGAAATTATCAGAGGCTACCTTCCCCACTAATCTGCAAGTTTCACAAAGGTAGATGCCATGTTCTTAATGGTTTTCCAGCACATAGCACATAACAGAAGCTCAATAAATATTTGTTGAATGGATAAATGAGTAAACAGAATATTTTTACAGTTATATACCTGTAATTCTTTTATATTTACTTTAAATTTCAAGTCCTTAGAGGAGGAAGAATTGAAAAAATATGAAATATCAAATATACATTTAGCTAAATTTTTAAAGTTTAGTAGGCTATATGCACAAATCAAATGAATAGCAATATTTGGAACTGTAACTATTTTTGGAATCTTGTGTGAATAAATTATAATTTTAAAACATCAACACTAAGTGCCTATTGAATGTCATTTTTAAGGGAAAAAAGAAACATCAGTCTGTATTTAAAAAGTAACATACTTCATTTAACAGTTTTCTAATTTAGCAAATTATCTGGAGAATTCAGAAGCCCAATCACCTAAAAATTATCTTCCTTAAGAGTAAGTGTGGTTTTTGCTTCCAGAATCATCTGGATAAGTGCCAGCATTCTCCAAGTCACTTTCTTGGTATGAAATGAACATTTGTGGCCAGGCGTGGTGGCTCATGTCTTGAATTCCAGCACTTCAGGAGGCCGAGGCGGGCAGATCATGAGGTCAAGAGATCGAGACCATCCTGGCCAACATGGTGAAACCTGTCTCTACTAAAAATGCAAAAATTAGCTGGGCATGGTGACGTGTGCCTGTAATCCCAGCTATTTGGGAGGCTGAGGCAGGAGAATCGCTTGAGCCCGGGAGGCAGAGGTTGCAGTGAGCCGAGATTGTGCCACTGCACTGCAGCCTGGCGACAGAACGAGACTCCATCTCAAAAAAAAAAAAAAAGAAAAAGAAAAAGAAATGAACATTTGTAAATAGAGTCTAATTAAATTTTATACTTTAAAAGAAGAGTTACAGGTTAATTTGTTCTGTTGTTTCTTGTTGCTATTTTTATAACAATTAGTATTTTGGAATTAACACTGTGGTTCAGATATGAACCATTTCACAAAATCAGCTTAATAATGGAGTCAACAATTATTTCTCTTTATTCAATCTTGTTACTTAGCTCAAAAAAGAACTGCACTGATTTTTCTTTTTCAGTGATGAAAAGGAATAGAATGCTAGAAAACCATCTTACAGCTTGGCATTGTTTTCACTTGTTTATTTATTCATTTATTCAATGAATGTATTCCAAGCTAATTCTTTTTGCAACATTCTTTATCTGATTCTTGTCTCCTCTGGAAACTTCCTCCTTAATTTATTTTTTGCTTCTATATTTTTATCCTTGTTTGTATTGACTGTAAAATAGTCAAGCCTCTCTTATTAAAAAAGAAAGAGATGGGGAGAAGAGAGGAAAGGGGAGACAGGAAAAGAAAGAGAGGAAATATCCTTTGATTTTACATTTTTCTCTTTCTATGGCTCTCATGTTTCTTCTATTTAAGAGCCAAGATTTTTGAAAGAATGGTTAATAAGTTTCAAAACTTTTATTTCCCACTCACTCTTTAAATACCCACACCAACTCACAAAATTAATTTATTCCCACTGTAGAAAACTTGGAAAATGCAGCAAAATGGAAAGAAGAAAATCAAAACCATCTGTAAATTTATATACTGCAGTTACCATTGTTGATTTTTAGTTCATTTTGTTTATATGCATGTATTTTTTACATTCAGAATCATGTCCAATTTCATATTTGTATATGACATTAAATTATGATCATTTTATGATATCATTAAAATTTTTCAAAAACCTAAATTTTAATAACTACAAAATATTCTACCATAAAGTTTTATAATAGTTATTAATTTCAGATTTTCATTTTGTGTAAGTATGTATAATACTTTGTCCCAATCTCTGATTATGTCCATAAGATAAATTTCTGGAAGTAGAATCACAGGGTTAAAAGAGCAACATTTAAAAATACCTGATACAGGAGGAGTGGCTTCAAGATGGCTGATAGAAGTACCAGGTACTCACTTCCTCCTAAAGGAAGGACCCAAATAGTAAGTAATCACAACTCAAACAGAGTGTCTACGAAAGAACACTGGAATTCATCAGGAAAGTGACAGGGAACATCTGAGGCATGGAAGGAAAGAGAAGCAAAGCAGCTGGTCCAGCTGGCATCAGCTGGGAGCCAGGAGATGCTCTTTGGTGCACCAAAGGGTAAGTGAGAGACTCCCAGTGGTCCACATTCCCACCATGGACTCATGGACTCCTACAGTGCTAGCCATAGGAAAGCCCCTCAGCCCTCACAGGCTCTGAGACTAGTGTAGGGAACTGCCTGAGGTCCATACCACAGCATTGTTCTAGACAGATAGTTTGTGCTGGGTCCCACACATCCCTCAAAACCCAAGCAGCTGGCCAGGCACAGGGGCTCATGGCTGTAATTCCAGCACTTTGAGAGGCTGAGGTGGGTGGATTGTTGACACCAGGAGTTTGAGAATAGCGTGGGCAACATGGAGGAACCCCATCTCTGCAAAAAATACAAAAATTAGCCAGATGTGGTGGTGTGCACCTGTAATCCCAGCTATTTGGAAAGCTGAGGTGGGAGGATTGCTTGAGCCCGGGAGGTCGAGGCTACAGTGAGCCATGATTGCACCACTGCACTCCAGCCTTAAAACAGAGCAAGAGTTTGTCTCAAAAACAAAAACCAAAAAACCCCAAGCAGCTGCAGCACCATGCCATTTTGAGATCCCAGCCCCCAACAGACTGCATCCTGCCCTAGAATCCAATAATCCCTGTATTTCCACATTCATGGAGCCCTACTGACCCCCTCCCAAGTCTGTCTGGAGGGCTGCAGTGGTACAATGCTGGCTGGACCCAGCAGTGTGGCCAGATCCCTAGTACTTTAGCCCACAGTGTCCTACACCCAAGAAAATGGGCAGTATAGCACACCAGAGAAGATGCCACCAGGACAAAAAGAGCAGAAGTGTGCACTCCCCAGAGCTTGAGGCCATGGCCACTGACAGCAACTCTGCTCTCTCACACCTTCAGTAGTGGGGCTGCCATGCACCTGCACATGCCTGCAGAGGGCCTGAGGACTGACCTGCTCAAATGCCATCCTGGGGCCTGAAGACAGGCTTACCCTGCTCACTGCCACCACAACTAGGTGCCTAGGGATTGCCTTGCTCTGCCCACCACAGCCTGGCCCATGTGCACCATCAGGGTACCTGAGAAGAGGCTTACCCTGCCCTGTGCTACCCTCTACAGTGCCTGAGTGTTCAGGACCCTAGGGATCAACCTGTCCTGCCTGTCATATCTGACACATGCGTGTACCATCTGGGGGCCTAACACAGGCCCAGACTGCCTGCTGCCAGCATCCAAGCATGCAATGCCATACAGGAGCCTGAAGAATGCCCAAACCCAGCCACCACAGTTGCCCCTGTGTGCACCATTGAGGGACCGGAGGACAGGCTGATTCTATCTGATATAGCTCCCTGCACTCCCTGAGTGTGGCATCTTGGGGCCTGGGGATCAACCTACCCTACCTGCCACTTCTGATATGTGCCTACACCATCAAGGGGCCTCATAACAGGCCCAGACTGCCTGGTGCCAGCACCCAAGCATGCTATCCGAGGGGCCTAGAAATCACTCCACCCTGCCCGTCACAGACCATGCCTGAGCACATTATCAGGGGCCTGAGGACAAGCCCACCCCATGGGTACTACTCAAACCCCCACTGCCCAAGCATGTTGTCCAGAGGGATGGGGATTGTCACGTCCTGCCTACCACCACTAGGTACACACACACACAAACACACGCACACATCCCAGGAGTCTGAGGATGGCCCTGCACAGCATGCTGCCATCACCACCACCAACACCCACCTGCACCATCCCACAAAGGCTGAGAATTGGCCCACTCAACCCATTGCTGCCACCATTGAAGCTAATGTGTGCTGACTGGGGGCCTAAGGATTGGCTTGCCACCACTACTAAAATTGCTGATGCCATGCATACTGTCCAAGGGCCCAAGAACCTGCCCACCCACCCAACTTACCCCTGTCATTGCTGGTACACAGAAAAGCAACCTGGAGGCCCAATAAATGTCCCCCCAGAACCAGCTAAAACTGTACCCAAGAGCTCAAGGAAAGGCATGTTGGCCTACTTCCACCACTACTGGGGCCTTAGGACAGGTCCATTTAGTATCCCCATCCCCAGCAAAGCCTCATGACAGCCTCCACTAACAACTGTAGCCTAAGCCACTGAGGAAATCACATGATGCTGTCTACAGCCAAAGAAATCATACAGAGATTACACTGCTGCATCCACCCAGAATCAAAGCTAAAGTGCCTTACCCAACCAACACCACAGATACATCTGCAGGAAAAATCCTTACCTATGAAAGCCAGACCAAAAAATTAGAAGAGGTGACTGTTATAACAGATGAGTAGATATCAATGTAAGTACAAAAAAAAAAAAAAAAAAAAAAAAAAAAAAAGAAAGAAAGAAAGAAAGAAAGAAAAGAAAAGCAACAAAAAGTTATAAATTCAGAGAAACACAATAATTCTCCAGTAGCAGGTTCCAACAAAAAATTTATGCAATGCCTGAAAAAGAATTTAAAATAATAAAGAAGCTCAGTTAGATACCAGAGAACACAGATAAATAATGTGAAGAAAGCAGAAAAACAATTCATTATGTGAATAAGTAGTTCACCAAAGAGATAAATGTCATGGAAAACAGAAAAACAAAAAACCTGGAACTAAAGAATTTAGAAATCCTGAAACTAAAGAATTCAATAAATAAAATAAAAAATATAATTGATAACCTCAACAATAGACTAGATTAAGCTGAAGAAAGACTTTCTGAACTTAAAGACAAATCTTTTGAAATAACTCAGTCAGACAAAAAAAAAAAAAAAAAAAAAGAAAGAAAGAAGAAAGGAAGAGAGAAAAAGAGTGGAAAATCATAGACACCCTATGTGACATGTGGGACACCATAAAGTGACCAAATAATCAAATTGTAATGTTCCATAAGAAAAAGAGATGGACAAAGGCACAGAAAACCTACTTACCAAAATCATAGGTGAAAAATTCCAAAGTCTTGCAGAGATATAAACATCTAGACACAACAAAGTCAAAGAACCTCAAACAGACCGAACTCAAAAACATCTTCTCGAATGCACATTATAGTGAAACTGTTGAAAGTTGAAGACAAAGAGAAAACTCTTAAAAACAGCAAGAGAAAAGTGTCAAATCACAGAAAAGGGAATACCCATCAGACTAACAGCAAATTCTCAGCAGAAACTTTACAGGCCAAGAGAGTATGGGATGATATATTAAAAGTGCCAAGGGAAGGCTGTTCCAAGATGGCCAAATAGGAAGAGCTCCAGTCTGCAGCTCCCAGTGTGATCGATTCAGAAGACGGATGATTTCTGCATTTCCAACCAAGGTACCTGATTCAACTCATTGGGACTGGTTGTACAGTAGGTGCAGCCCATGGAGAGGGAGCCAAAGCAGGGTGGGGCATCACCTCACCTAGGAAGCACAAGGGGTCAGGGGATTTCCCTTTCCCAATCAAGGGAAACCATGACAGACTGTACATGGAAAAATGGGACATTCCCATCAAATACCGAGTTTTGCCAATGGTCTTAGCAAACTGCACACCAGGAGATCATGTGCTGTGCCTGGCTCTGTGGGACCCACACACATGGAGACTTGCTCACTGCTAACACAGTAGTCTGAGATTGACCTGCAAGGCAGTGGCCTGGCAGGGGGAAGGGCATCCACCACTGCTGAGGCTTGAGTAGGTAAACAAAGCAGCCGAGGAAGCTCAAACTGGGTGGAGCCCACTGCAACTCAGCAAGGCCTGCTGCCTCTGTTGACTCCACCTGTGAGGACAGCGCATAGATGAACAAAAGGCAGCAGAAACTTCTGCAGACTAAAATGTCCCTGTCTGACAGCTCTGAAGAGAACAGGGATTCTCCCAGCATGGTGTTTGAGCTCTGGGAACAGACAGACTGCCTCCTCAAGTGGGTCCCTGATGCCTGTGTAGCCTAATCGGGAGACACCTCCCAGTAGGGGCTGACTGACACCTCACAGAGGCGGGTGCCTCTCTGGGACGAAGCTTCCAGAGGAAGGATCAGGCAGCAATATTTGCTGTTCTGCAATATTTGCTGTTCTGCAGCCTCTGCTGTTGATATCCGGTCAAACAGGGTCTGGAGAGAACCTCCAGCAAACTCCAACAGGCCTGAAGCTGAGGTACCTGACTGTTAGAAGGAGAACTAACAAACAGAAAGGAACAGCATCAACATCAACAAAACGGACATCCATACCAAAACCCCAACTATAGGTCACCAACATCAAAGACTAAAGGTAAACAAAACCCCAAAGATGGGGAGAAACCAGAGCAGAAAAGCTAAAAATTCTAAAAACCAGAGTGCCTCTTCTCCTCCAAATGATCACAGCTCCTCACCAGCAATGGAACAAAGCTGGATGGAGAATGAGTTTGACAAGATGGCAGAAGTAGGCTTCAGAAGTTCAGTAATAACAAACTACTCCGAGCTAAAGGAGGATGTTCAAACCCATTCACAAGGAAGCTAAAAACCTTGAAAAAACATTAGACGAATGGCTAACTAGAATAAACAGCATAGAGAAGACCTTAAATGATCTGATGGAGCTGAAAACCATGGCATGAGAACTACGTGACACATGCACAAGCTTCGCTAGCTGATTCAATCAAGTGGAAGAAAGGGTATCAGTGATTGAAGATCAAATTAATGAAATAAAATGAGAAGAGAAGTTTAAAGAAAAAAGAGGAAAAAGAAATGAACAAAGCCTCCAAGAAATATGGGACTATGTGAAAAGACCAAATCTACGTTTGATTGGTGTACCTGAAAGTGATGGGGAGAATGGAACCAAGTTGGAAAACACTCATCAGGATATTATTCAGGAGAACTTCCCCAACATAACAAGGCAGGCCAACATTCAAATTCAGGAAATACAGAGAACACCACAAAGATAGTCCTTGAGAAGAGCAACCCCAAGACACATAATTGTCAGATTCACCAAGGTTGCAATGAAGGAAAAAATGTTAAGGCAACCAGAGAGAAAGGTCGGGTTACCCACAAAAGGAAGCCCATCAAACTAACAGCAGATCTCTTGGCAGAAAATCTACAACCAGAAGAGAATGGAGGCCAATATTCAACATTCTTAAAAAAAGAATTTCAACCCAGAATTTTATATCCAGTCAAACTAAGTTTCATAAGTGAAGGAAAAATAAAATCCTTAACAGACAAGCAAATGCTGGGAGATTTTTTCACCACCAGGCCTGCCTTACAAGAGCTCCTGAAAGAAGCACTAAATGTTGAAAGGAAAACCAGTACCAGCCACTGCAAAAACATGCCAAATTTTAAGACCATCAATGCTGTGAAGAAACTGCATCAACTAACGGTCAAAATAACCAGTTAACATAATAATGACAGGATCAAATTCACACATAACAATATTAACCTTAAATGTAAATGGGCTAAATGCCCCAATTAAAAGACACAGACTGGCAAATTGGATAAAGAGTCAAGACCCATCAGTGTGCTGTATTCAGGAGACCCTTCTCACATGAAGAGACACACATAAGCTCAAAATAAAGGGATGGAGGAAGATCTACCAATCAAATGGAAAGCAAAAAAATGCAGGAGTTGCAATCCTAGTCTCTGATGAAACAGACTTTAAACCAATGAAAATCGAGAGACAAAGAAAACCATTACATAATGTTAAAGGGATCAATTCATCAAGATGAACTAATTATCCTAAATTTATATGCACCCTAAATATATATATATATCTCCTAAATATACAAGAGCACCCAAATTCATAAAGCAAGTCCTTAGAGACCTACAAAGAGACTTAGACTCCCATACAATAATAATGGGAGACTTTAACAACCCACTGTCAATATTAGACAGATCAATGAGACATAAGGTTGACAGTAATATCCAGCACTTAAACTCAGCTCTGCACCAAGCAGACCTAATAGACATCTACAGAACTCTCCCCAGCAAATCAACAGAATATATATTATTCTCAGCACCACATTGTACTTATTCCAAAACTGACCACATAGTTGGAATTAAAGCACTCCTCAGCAAATGTGAAAAAACAGAAATCACAACAAACTGTCTCTCAGACCACAGTGCAATCAAATTAGAACTCAGGGTTCAGAAACTCACTCAAAACTGCACAACTACATGGAAACTGAACAACATGCTCCTGAATGACTACTGGGTAGGTAATGAAATGAAGGCAGAAATAAAGACGTTCTTTGAAACCAATGAGAACAAAGACACAACGTACCAGAATCTCTGAGACACATTTAAAGCAGTGGGTAGAGGGAAATTTATAGCACTAAATGCCCACAAGAGGAACAGGAAAGATCTAAAATCGACACCCTAACATCACAATTTAAAGAACTAGAGAAACAAGAGCAAACAATTTCAAAAGCTAGCAGAAGACAAGAATTAGCTAAGATCAGAGCAGAACTGAGGGAGATAGAAACACAAAAAACCCTACAAAAAATCAATGAATCCAGGAGCTGCTTTTTTTTTTTTTAAAGATCATCAAAATTGATAGACCACTAGCAAGACTAATAAAGAAGAAAAGAGAGAAGAATCAAACCGATGCAATAAAAAATGATAAAGGGGATATAACCACCGATCCCACAGAAACACAAACTACCATCAGATAATACTATAAACACCTCTACATAAATATACTAGAAAATCTAGAAGAAATGAGTAAATTCCTGGACACATACACCCCCCCCCCCAAGACTAAACCAGGAAGAAGTGAAATCTCTGAATAGACCCATAACAGGCTCTGAAATTGAGGCAATAATCAATAGCCTACCAACCAAAAAAAGTCCAAGACCAGATGGATTCACAGCTGAATTCTACCAGAGGTACAAAGAGGGGCTGGTACCATTCCTCCAGAAAATATTCCAATCAATAGAAAAAGAAGGAATCCTCCCTAATTCACTTTATGAGGCCAGCATCATCTTGATACCAAAGCATGGTAGAGACACAACAAAGAGAATTTTAGACCAATATCCCTGAAGAACATCGATGCAAAACTCCTCAATAAAATACTGGCAAACTGAATCCAGCAGCACATCACAAAGCTTATTCACCACAATCAAGTTGACAACATCTCTGGGATGCAAGCCTGGTTCAACGTATGCAAATCAGTTAATGTAATATCTCACATAAACAGAACCAATGACAAAAACCACATGGTTATCTCAATAGATGCAGAAAAGACATTCAACAAATTCAACATCCCTTCATGTTAAAAAACTCTGAATAAACTAGGTATTGATGGAACTTATCTCAAAACAGTAAGAGCTACTTACGACAAACCTAAAGCCAAAAGCATATTGAATGGGCAAAACTATAATCATTCCATTTGAAAACTGGTACAAGACAGGGATGCCCTCTATCACCACTCCTATTCAACATAGTGTTGGAAGTTCTGGCTAGGGCAATCAGGCAAGAGAAATGAATAAAGGGTATTCAATTAGGAAAATAGGAAGTCAAATTGTCCCTGTTTGCATATGACATGATTGCATATTTAGAAAACCCCTATCATCTCAGCCCAAAATCTCCTTAAGCTGATAAGCAACTTCAGCAAAGTCTCAGGATACAAAATCAATGTGCAAAAACCACAACCATTCATATACGCCAATAACAGACAAACAGAAAGCCAAATCAGGAGTGAAGTCCCATTCACAATTGCTACAAAGAGAATAAAATACCTAGGAATCCAACTTACAAGGGATGTAAAGGACCTCTTCAAGGAGAACTACAAACCACTGCTCAATGAAATAAAAGAGGACACAAACAAATGGAAGAACATTCCATGATCATGGATAGGAAGAATCAATATTGTGAAAATGGCCATACTGCCCATGGTAATTTATAGATTCAATGCCATCCCCATTAAGCTACCAATGACTTTCTTCACAGAATTGGAAAAAACTGCTTTAAAGTTCATATGGAACCAAAAAAGACCCCGCATTGCCAAGACAATCCTAAGTCAAAAGAACAAAGCGGGAGGCATCATGCTACCTGACTTCAAACTATACTACAAGGCTACAGTAACCAAAACAGCATGGTACTGGTACCAAAACAGAGATATAGACCAATGGAACAGAACAGAGTCCTCAGAAATAACACCACACATCTATAGCCATCTGATCTTTGACAAACCTGACAAAAACAAGAAATGGGGAAAGGATTCCCTATTTAATAAGTGGTGCTAGGAAAATTGGCTAGCCATAAGTAGAAAGCTGAAACTGGATCCTTTCCTTACTCCTTATATGAAAATTATTTCAAGATGGATTAGAGACTTAAATGTTAGACCTAAAACCATAAAAACCATATAAGAAAACCTAGGTAATACCATTCAGGACATAGGCATGGGCAAGGACTTCGTGTCTAAACCACCAAAAGCAACGGCAACAAAAGCCAAAATTGACAAATGGGATCTAATTAAACTAAAGAGCTTCTGCACAGCAAAAGAAACTACCATCAGAGTGAATAGGCAACCTACAGAATGGGAGAAAATTTTTGCAATCTACTCATCTGATAAAGGGCTAATATCCGGAACCTACAAAGAACTCAAACAAATTTACAAGAGAAAAGCAAACAACCCCATCAAAAAGTGGGCAAAGCATATGAACCGACACTTCTCAAAAGAAGACATTTATGCAGCCAACACACACATTGAAAAATGCTCATCATCACTGGCCATCAGAGAAATGCAAATCAAAACCACAGTGAGATACCATCTCATTCCAGTTAGAATGTCGATCATTAAAAAGTCAGGAAACAACAGGTACTGGAGAGGATGTGGAGAAATAGGAACACTTTTACACTGTTGGTGGGAGTGTAAATTAGTTCAACCACTGTGGAAGACTGTGGCAATTCCCCAAGGATCTAGAACTAGAAATACCATTTGACCCAGCCATCCCATTACTGGGTATATACCCAAAGGATTATAAATCATGCTACTATAAAGACACACATGCACAGGTATGTTTATTGCGACACTATTCACAATAGCAAAGACTTCGAACCAACCCAAATGTCCATCAGTGATAGACTGGATTAAGAAAATGTGGCACATATACGCCATGGAATACTATGCAGTCATAAAAAAGGATGAGTTCGTGTCCTTTGGAGGGAAATGGATGAAGCTGGAAACCATCATTCTCAGCAAACTATCACAAGGACAGAAAACCAAAAACTGCATGTTCTCACTCATAAGTGGGAATTGAACAATGAGAACACTTGGACACAGGGTAGGGAACATCACACACCAGGGCCTGTCGTGGGGTGAGGGGAGGGGGGAGGGATAGCATTAGGAAATATACCTAATGTCAATGACGGTTTAATGGGTGCAGCAAACCAACATGGCACATGTATACCTATGTAACAAACCTGTACATTGTGCACATGTACCCTAGAACTTAAAATATAATATAAATAAATAAATAAACGTTCCAAAAGGAAAAAAAAAAAAAAGTCTGCCAGTGATGACAACAAAGCTATCCTTCAAAAATGAAGGAGCAATAAAAGCTTTCCCAGATAAGCAAAAACTGAGGGAATTTATTCACCACTGGAATGATCCTACAAGAAATGGTTAAGGGAGTCCTACATCTGGAAGCAAAAGGACAATATCTACATTCATGAAAACACACAAAAATGTAAAACTCACTAGCAGTGTAAAACTCACAGAGATACAAATGAGACAAAGAAAGAATTCAAATGTTACCACTAAAGAAAATCACCAAACTTCAATGATAAACAACACAAGAGAAATAAAGGGAAAAATGATACACAAAACAACCAGAAAAGAATTAATAAAATGACAGAAATAAGTCCTCACCTATAACTAGTAACCAAATGAAAATGAATTGAATTCCACACTTCAAAGAGATAAATTGTCTGAATGGATTAAAAAAAAAACCTGACTACATGCTGCTTACAAGAAACTTACTTTAGGTGTAAGGACCTACATAGACTGAATGTAAAGGGAATGGATGAAAATACTTCACACAAACAGAAACCAAAAGCAAGCAGTAGATATATTTACATCAGATAAAACAGGTTTTAAGTAAAAAACAATAAAAAGTGACAAAGAGTTTCGTAATATGGAGTTAAATAGATCAATTAGCAAAAGGATACAAAAATTCTAAATATATATGCACCCAACACTAGAGCACCAAGATATATAAGGCAAATATTATTAGTTCAAAAGGGAGATAGGCTCCAATACAATAATAGTTGGGGACTTGAATATCCCACTGTTAGCATTTGACAGATCATTTTAGACAGGAAATCAACAAAGCAACTTTGGATTCAAACTGCACTTTAAACCAAATGGACCCATGAATGGTGCTGGAAGCTGTTATCCTCAGCAAACTAACACAGCAACAGAAAACCGGACACCACAGGTTCTCACTTATAAGTGAGAACTGAATGATGAGATCACATGGACATACTGTGGGGAAAGAACACACACTGGGCCCTGTTGGATGGTTGGGTGGGGGAAGGGAGAGCATCAGGAATAATAGCTAATGGACACTGGGCTTAATACCTAGGTGATGGGATGATCTGTGCAGCAAACCACCATAACACACATTTACCCATGTAACAAACCTGCACATCCTGCACAGGTACCTCTGAAGTTAAAAAAAAATGGACCTAACAAACATTTATAGAACACTTTATCCAACAGTTGCAGAATACATATCTTCTCATCAGTGCATAAAGCATTCTCCAGGATAGACCATATGTTAGAACATGAAACAAGTCTGAACAAATTTTTAAAAATAAAATTATGTCAAGCGTCTCCTCAGACTACAATGGAATAGAGCTAAAAATCAAGAACAAGAGCAACTTTGAAAACTGTGCATATACATAGAAATTAAACAACATGTTCCTGAATAACCACTGAAAGCACAGCTAAGAGCTTATTGCTATAATTTTATGGCACCTACATCAAAAATATAGAAAGATTCAAATAAACAACCTAACAATCCACACCAAGGAACCAGAAAAGCAAGAATATCCAAGCATAAAATTAGTAGAAGAAAATAAATAATAAATGGCAAAGCAGAACTTAATGAAATAGAGACTGAAAAACAATAATAAAAAGATTAAGAAAACTTGATGTTGGTTTTCTGAAAAGATAAACAAAATTGATAAACTGATAGCTAGACTAACCAAGAAAGGAGAGAACACCAATAAACTAAATCAGAAATGAAAGAAGAGACATTACAATGGATACCAGAGAAATACAAAATATCATCAGAGACTATTAAGAACAACTATATGCTAACAAACTTGAAAACTCAGAGGAAATGGATGTATTACTGAATATATACAATTTAACAAGGGTGAATCAGGAAGAAATAGAAAATATGCACAGAACAATAATGAGTAATGAGATTGAATTAGTAATGATAAGTCTTCTAATAAATAAAAGCCCAATACTGAAGACTCCACTGATGAATTTTGCAGAACTTTTAAAGAAGAATTAATGCCAATTCTTCTCAAAGCATTACAAAAAACTAAAGAGGCAGCTCTTCTTAACTCATTCTAAGGGCCAGCATTACTCTGATACCAAAACCATACAAGGATACAATAAAAAAAGAAAACTGGCCGGGCGCGGTGGCTCAAGCCTGTAATCCCAGCACTTTGGGAGGCCGAGACGGGTGGATCACAAGGTCAGGAGATCGAGACCATCCTGGCTAACATGGTGAAACTCCGTCTCTACTAAAAAATACAAAAAAGGCCGGGCGCGGTGGCTCAAGCCTGTAATCCCAGCACTTTGGGGCCGAGAGGGGACCGAGGAGGAGAGAGTGGTCTACACGGTAAACCCGTCTCTACTAGAAATCAAAAACTAGCGGCGAGATGGGGGCGCCTGTGTCCAGCTACTCGGAGGCTGAGGCGGAAATGGCGTAAACCCGGAGGCGGAGCTGCGTGAGCGAGAACTCCAGCTGGCGCAGGCAGACTCGGTACAAAAAAAAAAAAAAAAAAAAAAATACAAAAAAAACTAGCCGGGCAGGTGGCGGGCGCCTATAGTACCAGCGTAACTTGGGAGGCTGAGGCGAGAGAAGGCCGTGAACCGGCGACTGCATGCGGAGCTTTGCAGTGAGAACTGAAGATCTTGGCACACTGAACTCCAATGCCCAGGCGACACAGTGAGACTCCGTTTCAAAAAAAATAAATAAATAAAAGAAAACTACAGGCTAACATTCCTAATGAGCATAGATACAAACATCTTCGACCAAATACTAGCCAACTAACTCCAACAGCACATCAAAAAGATAATACACCATGATCAAGTAGGTTTCATCTCATGGATGCAAGGATGATTCAACAGAAACAAATCAATACATGTGTGAACCCAGAATGGAGAACCCAGACGTAAATACACATGTTTTTGACAGCTCTATTAGTCTGTTTTCATGCTGCTGATAAAGACATACCCGAGACTGGGAAGAAAAAGAGGTTTAATGAACTTACAGTTCCACATGGCTCACAATCATGGGAGAAAACAAGGAGGAGAACATCACTCTTACATGGATGGCAGCAGGCAAAGAGAGAGCTTGTGCAGGGAAACTCCCCCTTATGAAACCATCAGATCTTGTGACTGAGACTTATTCACTATCACAAGAACAAAAGGGGAAAGACCCACCCCCATGATTCAATCATCTCCCACCAGGTCCCTCCAGCAACACATAGGAATTGTTGGAGCTACAATTCAAGATGAAAGCTGGATAGGGACACAGCCAAACCATATGATTCCATCCCAGGCTCCTCCCAAATCTCATATCCTCACATTTCAAAACCAATCATGCCTTCCCAACAGTCCCCCAAAATCTTAACTCATTTCAGCATTAACACAAAAGCCCACAATCCAAAGTCTCATCTGAGACAAGGCAAGTCCCTTCCGCCTATAATCCTATAAAATCAAAAGTAAGGTGGCTATTTTCTAGAAACAATGGAGGTACAAGTATTGGGTAAATACAACCATTCCAAATGGGAGAAATTGGCTAAAACAAAGGGGCTATGGGCCCCATGAAAGTCTGAAATCCAGCAGGGCAGTCAAATCTTAAAGCTCCAAAACGATCTCCTTTGACTCCATGTCTCACATCTAGGTCACGCTGATGCAAGAGGTGGCTCCCATAGTCTTGGGCAGCTCCGCCCCTGTGGCTTTGCACAGTACAGCCTCCCTCCAGGTTGCTTTCACAGGCTAGCACTGAGTGTCCACAGCTTTTCCAGGTGAACAGTGCAAACTGTCAGTGGATCTACCATTCTGGGTTCTGGAGGACAGTGGCCCTCTTCTCACAGCTCCACTAGGTGGTGCCCCAGTAGGGACTCTGTGTAGGGGCTCCAAAATTTCCCTTCTGCACTGCTCTAGAAGAGGTTCTCCATGAGGGCCCAGACCCTGCAGCAAACTTCTGCCTGGGCATCCAAACATTTCCATATATTCTCTGAAATCTAGGCAGAGGTTCCCAAACCCCAATTCTTTTTTTTTTTTTTTTTTATTATACTTTAAGTTCTAGGGTACGTGTGCATAACGTGCAGGTTTGTTACATATGTATACTTGTGCCATGTTGGTGTGCTGCACCCATCAACTCATCAGCACCCATCAATTCGTCATTTATATCAGGTATAACTCCCAATGCAATCCCTCCCCCCCCCTCCCCCCTCCCCATGATAGGCCCTGATGTGTGATGTTCCCCTTCCTGAGTCCAAGTGATGTCATTGTTCAGTTCCCACCTATGAGTGAGAACATGCGGTGTCCCAAACCCCAATTCTTGATTTCTGTGCATTAGCAGGCTCAACACCACATGGAACCTGCCAAGGCCTGGGGCTTGCATCTTCTGAAGTCACAGCCTGAGGTGTACTTTGGCCCCTTTTAGTCATGGTTGGAGCAGCTGGAACATGGGGCATCAAGTCCCTAGGCTGTACACAGCATGGGGACCCTTCCCAGCCCATGAAACCACTTTTTTCTCCTAGGCCTCCAGGCCTGTGATGAAAGGGGCTGCCATAAAGACCTCTGACATGCAATGGAGGTATTTTCCCCATTGTCTTGGGGATTAACATTTGGCTTCTCATTACTTATGCACATTTCTGTAGTGGCTTGAATTTCTCCTCAGAAAATGGGATTTTCTTGTCTATCACACTGTCAAGTTGCAAATTTTCTGAATTTTTATGCACTCCTTCCCTTATTAAACTGAATGCCTTTAACAGCACCCAAGTCACCTCTTGAGTGCTTTGGTGCCTAGAAATTTTTCTACCAGATATCCTAAATCATCTCTCTCAAAATCAAAGTTCCGCAAATCTCTAGGGCAGGAGCAAAATGCCACCAGTCTTTTTGCTAAAACATAACAAGGGTCACCTTTGCTCCAGTTCCCAAAAGGTTCCTCATTTCCATCTGAGACCACCTCAGCCTGGACTTTATTGTCCATATCACTATCAGCATTTTGGGCAAGTCATTCAACAAGTCTCTAGAAAGTTCCAAATTTTCCCACATTTTCCTGTCTTCTTCTGAGCCCTCCAAACTTTTCCCTCCAAATTGAATCATGAAGGGTGGGGAAAGATCTGCCCTCAGGATTCAGTTACCTCCCACTGGGTCCCTCCCACAACACATGGGAATGAGGGAGCTACAATTCAAGATGAGAGTTGGGTGGGGACACAGCTAAACCATATCAACAGCCGACTTATTTATTTATTTATTTACTTATTTACTTATTTATTTATGAGACCAGGTCTCACTCTCTTGTCCAGGCTGAAGTGCAGTGGCACAATCACGGCTCACTGTAGCCTTGACTTTCCAGACTCAGGTGATACTTCTACCACAGACTCCCAAGTAGCTGGGATCACAGGCATGGACCACTATGCCCAGCTAATTTTTTAAATTATTTGCATAGATGGAGTCTCCCTTTGTTGACCAGGTTCCAGCTGATTTTTGACAAAGGCAAGAACATACATTGGGGAAAGGACACCTTCTTCAATTAAAGGTGCTGGGAAAACTGGACAATGATATGCCAAAAAAAGAAATGAATTTCCTGTCTCTCACCATATAAAAAATCAAAATGAATTACAGACTTGAGTGTATGACTCAAAACTATAACACTACTAGAAGAAAACATAAGGGAAATGCTTCAGGACATTGGTATAAGCAAAGACTTTGTGGCTAAGAACTCAAAAGCACAGACAACAAAAACAAAACAAGATAAATGGGACTATATTAAACTAAAAAGCTTCTGCAACGCAAAGGCAACAATCAACAGGGTGAAGAGACACCTGCAGAATGAGAGAAAATAGTTGCAAAGTATTTATCTGACAAGGAACTAATATCCAGAATATACAGGAATTCAATTTAACAGTGAAAAAAAAATATCAAAACATGAGCAAATGATATAAATAGATATTTCTCAAAAAAAGACACACAAGTGGCTCACACCTGTAATCCCAGCACTTTGGGAGGCCAAGGTGGGTGGATCACGAGGTCAGGAGATTTAGACCATCCTGGCCAACATGGTGAAACTCCATCTCTACTAAAAATACAAAAATTAGCTGGGTATGGTGGTGTGCACCTGTAATCCTAGTTACTTGGGAGGCTGAGGCAGGAGAATCGCTTGAACCTGGGGGGTGGAGGTTGCAGTGAGCTGAGATTGTGCCACTGCACTCCAGCCTGGCGACAGACCGAGACTCCATCTCAAAAAAAAAAAAAAAAAAAAAAAAATCAACATAACTAATCATCAAGAAAATACAAATTAAACTACAATGATGTATCACCCCACCCCAGTTAGAATGGCTATTATAAAAAATATTAACAAATTCTGGCAAGGATGTGGAAAAGAGAACTTACCCATTGTTGGTGGGAATGTAAATTAGTATAGCCATTATGGAAAATAGTAAGGTGGTTTCTCAGAAAACTGAAAATAGAACTACCATATGATCCAGCAATCCCACTAATGGGTATTTATTCAAAAGAAAGGAAATCAGTATATCGAAAGAACACCTGCACACTATGTTGATTGTAGAACTATTCACAGTACTTAAGATATGGAATCAACCTAAGTGTCCATCAACAGATTAATAAATAAGGAAAATGTGGTATATAAACATAATGGAATACTATTCAGACATAAAAACAGAAATCCTGCCATTTGCTGCAACATAAATGGAGCTGGAAGTCATTTTGTTAACTGAAATAAGCCAGGCACAGAAAGACAAATAACAGATGTTCTCACTCATATGTGGGAGCTAAAACAGTTGATCTCATGGAGGTAGAGAGTAGAATGATAGTTACCACAGGTTGGGAAGGGTCAGGGTAGGGGATGAAGAGAGGTTGATTAATGGGTAATCAACATTAGTTTGATAGAATGAGTAAGTTCTGGTGTTCAATAGTACAGTAGGGTGCCTATAATTCACCATTTATTGTATATTTCAAAATAGCTAGAAGAGATTTTCTATGTTCCCTACACAAAGCAATGATAAATGTTGGAGATGATGTATATACTGAATACTCTGATTTGATCATTACACATTGTATGGATGTATCCAAATATCACATGTACTCCATAATAAGTACAATTATTATGTATCAATTAAAATTTTTTAAATAAAAAAAGCAGATTCGAATCAGGCAGTCTGGGTTCAAACCCAGGCTCTGCCCCGTGCTGGCTGCATGACCTTGGGCAAGTTACTTTACCATGTTGTCGATCAATTTCCTTGCCTGTAAAGTGCAGATTATAACAGCTCCTGCTCATAATGTTCTTGTGAAAATTAAGTGAATTAATGTACGTAAAGTCTCTAGAATAGCACCACATAGAAAGAGCCAAGTGATTCCTAGCCATCATCATTATCATTACTACTTGGGTCGTTAAAGATATGTGCTCCTCTGATCAGTTGAAGTTGCAAAACACACAAGCTCTCAGGCACACATGCACACATTGGTATGTATGAACACACACATACACATACACATACACATACACATACACATACACATACACATACACATACACATACACGTTACACAAAGTTCAATTGGCTGCAGTTCCTTCTCTGGGGAGACCATCAAAGCACTACTCTCCAACTAAAATACTCTCCACCTCAGATCTTTATCTGAGAAAGGGAGGTAACTCCTGTAACAGAATCTATGGGCAAGATAACAGAAGAGGAAAGGGCAACCTGTGGCACAGCCACCTCTGGACAGAGTATCCCAGTGCCCTCCTTACCTCCCTTATCAGCCTCTTTCCTTCCTTGTGCCACTCCCACCCTCCACTGCCACCCCAGGGCCTCGGGCCTCCCCTATGTCCATTCCCTGGATTCAGTGAATTTCAGAAGAGTCCTTGCTAAAGTATGAACTTTGATTAAGGTATTTGCTGATAAATTCAGCTAGGAAACCTCACAGGGGAACTTTTCCTTTTTTAGAGGAAGAAGGAGCAATGCTTGCTTCATTGCTTCCCTGCCTCCAGTCCTTCTGCTTTTCTTCAATACCTGTCCCCATTGTGGTGACAGCCCACAGCAAGTGGAGCAAGGAAACCATTCCGACTCTACCTGCAACTTCTCTGGTGGGGCTGGGGTTATATATGCTGGGTTTGGGAGACACAACCCACATCAACTGTGGGCTCTGTTACTAAATCATAAGTCAAAGCAGGGCTTCTTATATTTGCCTTAAAAATGTTATCACCAGACATCTAGTTGGTCTCTTTGACTTCTGTTCCACAAGAAACTTTCACTTTTTTAGGTGGAGAAAAGGAGAAGTGGGGCAGAGGACACACTAAAAAGAGGAAGGAGGGCAGGATGCGGTGGCTCAGACCTGTAAATCCCAGCATTTTGAGGCTTAGGCAGGCGGATCACTTGAAGTCAGGAGTTCCAGACGAGCCTGGTCAACATGGCGAAACCCTGTCTCTAACAAAAATACGAAAATTAGCTATGCACAGTGGCAGGCACCTGTAATCCCAGCTACTCAGAAGACTGAGATATGAGAATCGCTTGAACCCGGGAGGCGGAGGTTGCGGTGAGCTGAGATCACAACACTGCATTCCAGCCTGGGCAACAGAGCGAGACTCTGTCAAAAAAAAAAAAAAAAAAAAGAAGGAGAAAGAGATTTGCTTGTGGGGTTGAACCTCTCAGGAAGCTTGCAAAGTTCCTGAAAAGACTAGACTTACCAGTGGCAATGCAGGTGTCAGCTGAATAGGTGGCCAGATCTTGAAATCATCATAGAAAGACAGCAATCCAAGCTGGGATGCTGGAATTTTCTTCATAATATATTTCTCCATATGATAATTTTCTATAATCACTTCCTGATAAATGGTATTCCAGCCCCTTGGGCTGGAAATAAACAGTTATTTCATGAGATGACAGATACTCCAGATAGTTGTGGTAGCTTCTCATGTATTCTCTCTGCCATGCCCTTCCCCTCTCCTTCCCTGCCAATGTCTTTTTTCCCTCTTCCTCAGCATAAGTACTTCTAGTGTCCTCAACTATTTTCTATATGTGTTTTGACTATATGTCCCATGCTTTAAATTTTCAAATATATGATCTGTGCTCACTTTGGCTATTCTACTGTGAATAGCCAAATCTATTGGTCCCAGATTTTGTTTGAAGATGTTTCTCTAGACCATCACCCTGCTTCCAAGAATCTCTAATTCTAACTCCTGATCTTGTTCTTTTCCTCCCTCTTCAACCCATTACAACTTCCTAAATACTTTGTACATTTACCTGTAAAAGGTGCTGACTTCTAGAGGCGTTTAAACATTATTCTAAAGTGCTAGTGGACATGGAATGCAGGAGTGACCAGAAAGTGCTAGGAGAGGGTGCAGATGATAAATCCTATGTGACAGAGAAGTGCACGAGAGGCATGTAGAATTTGGATCTAAAGTTAATATAAAAGATGAAAAGCACATCTAGTCAAAGTTATTCCTGAAATCCCTTAAAACTTTGGGTCTTTCTATTCCTTGGCAAATATTTGTCATTTGTAGGTTACTTTTGCTTTTTATCTCTTTATTAGTTAGTGTTTTTCTATGGTTCTCAATTAGTTTTTCCATTTTTTCCTTGAGAATGTCTCCTCAACCTTTGCTACTCAAGAATCAACAGCATCAACATCACCTGAGACTTTATCAGATATGCAGAACATCAGGCTCCACTCTGGGCCTGCAGAATCAGAATCTGTATTTTGAGCAGTTCCCTAAGCGATTTTAACCAGTTTCCTAAGTGATTGCAGTGCACCCTGAAGTCTCAGAAGCTCTAAACCATCACTGCCAGCTTGACCACCTCAGCCGTCTAAATTATGCTTCTCTGTCAGTGGCTGGAAAACTCTTAAAATCACAATGTCTTGTTCCAAGATTCCACCAACATATACCAATAATTTTATCTTTGACTGCATGCATTTATTTTTTAAAAAGGTGTCCATAGTTAAATTAGGGACGTTCAATGTGAGTGAAGTACTCCCAGAAGTACAAGAATAGAGTATTTCACTGCCTTTCTAGAAGAAGGTGAAGATTTAAATCTTTTCTTATGATAAAAAATGGTAATAAGGAAAGGAAGGAGCATGAGCAAAATAAAAAGGAACCTCAGGACTGGAGCTGAGAAGGCAGAGAGATAGACTTGGAATGGCTACATTGTGTTGCAGTGAGAATGAGTTAACAGACACTAACCCAATATCTGTGATTGGAAAGCTGAAGTAAGGTGGGTGAGAGGGGTGTGTGCAGTTAATAGAATATCTTAGGGACATTTGAGCAAATAAATCATGTGACTAAAATGGATGTTGCAGTTTTTTAATGAAATTGTAAAAGATGGACTGTAATTTTTTTCAAGTCTGTTTTCCCATCTGTAAAATGGAGCATAATATCTAGTGGGCAGAATGTTGTAAGGAGTAAAAATAAAACATGTATTGAGCTCAGACCAAAGTTGGCACATAGGAGGCACTTAGCTGGCAACAGAGGTCACTATAGTTATTCTTGTGTGTGGGTTGAGAGCCTGAAAGCAGAGAAAACATCCTCCTGTAGTAAGAACAATACAATATTGGTCAAGTGCTCACTGTGTGCTGGGCACTATTTTAATAGTGCATTACAGAAAGTAACACATGTACTCCTCACAACAGTCCTATGAGGTAGGTACGTACCATCATCCCTATTTGTAAAATTGGAGGCTGAGGGACAGAGAGGATAAATTATTTGCATAAGTTGCCACAGACAGAATTCGAAAACTCAGCATGACTTCAAACCCCACATTCTCTATCACCATGCTATTCCACTACAAGTGTTCCAATGAAGACAAGGGGGAGATGAGTGGTGGGAGAAGTAGAAAAAAAATGGAAGAACAAAAACTCATCAGTGAGAAGGAGATGGCAATGTGTGAGCAAACAGCTCTGGATGAACAGAAAGAGTCAAAAATAACTGAGCTGATAAGTAGAGCTGGGAGGAGAGTGGCACCATCACCAGAGGTGGAGGGTTGTTTTGTATTTGGCTTAATGTCCTTGAAATGTTTAAGATTTGATCAAAATCTCTTGGGTTCAGTTTGGAGCTATAACGCTTATTTTGAAAAATAGGATTGCTTTTGCTTTGTGAACAAAGAATACTTAGAACCCATCATTCACCTGAAGCTTGTGTGTCCAGTGATTAGTTCTGTACATAGGTAAGCATTTCTTTCAAGTAGCACATATTTAAAGAGCATAAGTGCCTTTTTTTCACACCCCATTTAATTTACACTGGTTTTGCCTTCCTGCACAGATGGCCTGCTTTTCCTTTTCCTGTGCTTAATTCTCATTGAAGCCAGAGAGTGTTAAATGCCCATGAGGATACAGTGGAGTTAAGGAATACAGGAAAAGGAGTCAGATGGTGCTAATATTACAACAAAGCTGTAGGGGAATGGTTTCTAAAGTTATAATATTATTCATAAAACATTAAAAATGTAATTTTGCAGCTTAGTTAATAAAATGGGAAGACCCAAGTAATGTTAACTGAAAATAAATTAGGAAACTGGTATGAAAATAAATTAGGGAAGCAGTATGATTCTCAAATGGCAGAATTTGAAAGTGCATGTAAATGTATGGTTTTGAAAAATATATGTAATCACATAGTTTTTAAAGGTCAGGATTCTTAAATATATATATATATATTATTAGAGGCTATTTCTGGGTGAAAGCACTTAGTGTGATTTTATGTTCTTTAAACTCATTTTCATTTTTGCATTTTTCTACATGAGTCATTAATTTTATAATCAGAAAAAAATCCTACTTTTAAGAAAGAAGAGTGGCATTTAGAGTTTGTTTTCCCTGTTAGGTGTTTTAAGTCTGAATTAAAGCTGCTGTTTTGGCCAGGTGTGGTGGCTCACTCCTGTAATCCCAGCACTTTGGGAGGCCAAGGCGGGCGGATCACAAGGTCAGGACATCGAGACCATACTAACATGGTGAAACCCCATCTCTACTAAAAATACAAAAAATTAGCTGGGCATAGTGGCACGCACCTGTAGTCCCAGCTACTCAGGAGGCTGAGGCAGGAGAATCAAACCCGGGAGGCAGAGGTTGCTGTGAGCCAAGATCGCACCATTGCACTTCAGCCTGGGCAACAAGAGCGAAACTCTATCTTTAAAAAAATAAATAAATAAAAAGCTGCAGTTTCTGCTGAGATTTTGCCCAGTGGGGGCAATATTAGCCCCCCAAATTTCTGCAGTTGCATTTATGTTTGTGGGAGTCTTAAGTGCAGGAAAGAAGTCAGGTGCCTCCTCTTTCACCAGCTGTTAGTTGTTTAACAACAGTAAGTAGAAGTGTTCTTCCTATTAAGTGGGAAAGGGAAGCCAGCCTGCAGGGAAAGGCAGAGGGGGTGGTGATAAAGGAGGAATCTTCAAAAAGGCCTTCCTCTTCAGCATTTTTCAGTGATGATTATTTGAGAAATTTGGCCAGCTGCATCCTGCAGCTGTGTTTCCAGCTGTGCTAAGTGGGGATGGGCAAAGCGCCCCAGTGGCTTCTTTCTGTGACATGTAGACTAGCCAGTAATATGGTAGAGCTGGGACTACATTGAACCTTTAGGGAATTAACTTTCTGGACAACTTTCAGAAAGTTGAAGTTCTACCTTTCAGGCATTGGAAAGATCAAATGAGCCAATGTATGTAAAATAAAACCCTACACAGCACTATAATGATGAGTTTCTGTGAGGCTATCAATATTTCTCCCCTTAAGCTCTAAAGCTTCAATGCTTAATCACCATTACTTTCATATGTGTTGTGGAAAAATTTTTAATTGTTTAGCATATTTTTAAAATGTGAAAACATTACAATGACCATGATGAATGTTTTAGAGTGAGGAAAGAATGATCCATCATTTGAGAACCCAATTATTTTCATTTTGGAGCCTTAAAATATTTAAGCTTATAAGAACAGTTAAACTATATTACCAAAAAATTTTGAAAAAAATAGCATCCTATTACCCTAAAACAACTGTCATCAATCCTGTGTATTTATTTTCAAGATTTTTTTCTAAAGGCAACATATGTCAAGTTTTAATTGTAGTGGATATAATAATTTTGTAATCTAATTCCCTTTTGCTTTTGTGTTTAATATCATACTAGATAGGAGACAGTTTAGAATAGTGGTTAAACTCCCAGGCTCTGGAGTCAGCTCTGAACTTCTATAAGGAGTTCTCTTTTTATCAGGTGGAAAAGGTAAGTCACACTAGCTAGATAGGAAGAGGGAAGCGGCCACAAAGGAAGAACCTTTAAGGGAGACTTAAACAGGTTGGGCACAGTGGCTCATGCCTGTAATCCCAGCACCTTGGAAGGCTGAGGAGGGAGGATCACATGGTCAGGAATTCAAGACCAGCCTGGCCAACATGGTGAGACCCCCCCCCCCCCCCCCCAGTCTCTACTCAGAAAATACAGTTGCAGTGAGCCGAGATCATGCCACTGCACTCCAGCCAGGGCGACAGAGCAAGACTCCATCTCAAAAAAAAAAAAAAAAGAAACAAGAGGGCCTTAAACCCTGCTTCCTAGGGTTATTGTGAGACAGAAAAGAAGTAATATCCATATATATCTAATATACACCTTGGGACATAATAAGCATTTAATAAATGGTAGCTATTGTACCATGCATATAGTGTTACATAGACTTTATGTTAATTATTTTAATATCAACATAGAATTCCATTGGATAAAGGTTGTATAATATCCTTAATCTATTATTGGCCTTTAATTTTCTTAAAGTTTTTAACATTATAAATAATGCAGGACATACCTGTCCCTACATTTTAGATGATCTTTTGAGACCACATATAGGTTAACAGAATTACTATGTCAGCAAACATATTTTAGAATTTTTGATATATTATGGGGTATTGCTTTCCAAATACCTGCCAATATCATCATCAATATTTGAAAGCAATAGTTTTACTGTACCATTGCCAGGACTGAATATGAAAGTTAATTTGTGTGTGTGTGTGCATGTGTGCATGCATGTACACACGTGCCTGTGTTTGTGTATGCTCACTAATTTGGTGGGACGCTAAAGATGATGTAAAAATATTTTTTGCTAAGCCAGAGCAAAGTCTCTGACAGGCTGGCCTGTGGAACTAGGAAGCACTGCCCCCTAGAGGTCATCTGCCTGATCTGGGCTGATCGATTTCCTAACTGCGTTAGAAAGTTCCAGAAATTTAACTCCCTTAGAATGTTGTTGCTAGATGTTCAGTTTTATCTCTCAACTTACAGTGATCTAGAAACTCAGGGTAAATGAACTAGATAGAATTCAGCTCACAACTGGGGCTTACAATATGTAGAAAGTTTTAAAGAGAGAACCGCCCCCCAAAACAAAAATCATTAAACTTTAGGAAGAGGCAATTGAACCTTTAAGGAAAAATTCTCTTAGTATAAAGATATATATTGGACAGAGTGGTTCAGGCTTAACTGCAGGGTCTGGGTTGCTGGAAAGAGTTGGTGTTCTGCGGGTTTAGAAAGAGAAGATGGTGATTAAGGAGTAGAGAAAGGAGAAGAACTGTATCATGTGCGGCATATCTCTGCTGTGGCTACCTTTCTCTGAAATGGCTGGTCTCTAACTAGGAAAAGCAGATGTCTCTCACCAGCTGGAAAGTGAGAAAATATCTAGAGTGAATAGGACAGGCAGGGGTGTGTGGGTAGCAGAGCAGTAGCCATCGGTGGAGCGGGGATGGCTCAAACAGCAGACACTGAGGCAGGGAGAGCATTGCTTTAGGCACCACTGAGTAT
Organism: Rhinopithecus roxellana; assembly: GCF_007565055.1. NCBI lineage: Eukaryota > Metazoa > Chordata > Mammalia > Primates > Cercopithecidae > Rhinopithecus > Rhinopithecus roxellana. The sequence continues at coordinate 67,627,805 of NC_044558.1, read as the reverse complement.
AAGTGAGGCAGTGGGCCTGCTCATTGAAGCTTACTTTCCTCCTTCTGAATTGCCACTTCTGATCTACTATCGGCTTGGATACCAGATACTTAATCTTGTCAGAATTGTGTGTAAAATCACAATAAAAGGTCCCTGAAAGGAGGATTCTGGGAAAATGGCAGAATAGGAAGCACCAGGAGTCTGTCTCCCCACCTACACAACAATCACAATGGCAGAATCTGGCTGATGTAACTATTTTGGAACTCTGGAGTATCTCCAAGGCTTGCAACTTCCAGGGAAAGGCTCAGAAAGTAAATTACAGTTGCTTTTGGTCCATTTCAGCTCTTGGCACAGTAACAGCTACTTCAACCCTCTGGCAGGCAGCTGTACACATGTTCCTGGAACAGATTGCACACAGCTTGAGGGAAGTAGGGTGGGCAAAAAGGGCCCTGTCCTCCTAATGTTTGGGACCTGTTTGCTGATTGCTGCTTCTGATTACGGAGGTATAAACAAAGGGGCAGGAAGCCCCTATTGTTGCACCTCTCTCTATTATTGGAAGTCCCTCTTTCTCTGGCTGAAGTGATTTCCAGAACATTTAAATGGCTGGTGCATTTTTTTCCCCTTCATTTTGTATTTTTCCTCTTTGGGGACAATACATGAAAAACTAGAACATCCAAAAGCGACTACATATACAGAAAAATTAGAAAGTCATAGTACCTGCCCAGGGAAAGGCAGAGGCTCAGAAAAGGCCTGAGAGGACTTTAGGTTTATGAATCTGGCTGATCCTCAGCACAGAGATAGCTGTACAATAATCAATAGACAAACAAAAACAAAAACAAAATATCCCTGGAGAAGGGGTAGAATATGATTTCCAGAGTTACCACATTATTAGATTCGTCCAGTTTTCAACAAAAAATCACCAGGCATAAAAAGAAACAAGAAAGAAAGACTCATTCAAAAGAAAAAAATAAACAATAAACCAAGAGAAACTGTTCCTGAAAAACACCTAATTCTGAATGGATCAAAAAATTTAAACAACCATCTTAAAGATGCTCAAAAGTTTAAAGGAAGACACAAGGAAAGTCATGAAAACAATGTATGCAAAAATGGAAATATCAGTAAAGAGACAGAAAACCTAAAGAGAAACCACAAAAAAATTCTGGAGCTGAAAAGTATAATAATTGCAATAAAATTTCACTAGAGGGATTCAAAGACAGATCTGAGCAGACAGATGAAAGAATTAGTGACCTTGGAGATAGGACAAAAGATATTTTCTACTCTGAGGAAGAGAAAGAAAACAAATTGAAGAAAAGTGAACAGAATGTAAGGGACCTGTGGAACACCATCAAATGGACTGATCCATGCACTGCGGGAGTCCAAGAAGAAAAAAAGATAAAAATCAGAAAGAATATTTGAAGAAATAGTGGCCAAAACATTCTAAATTTAATGAGAGACATTATTATAAACACAAAAATGACAGTCACAAAATGACAAAACAGTATGATTTCACTTATATGAGGTACTTAGAGTAATCAAAGTTCAGTAAGCACAATGAACTTTGAATAAGATAAACTCAAAGACACTGATATGGTTTGAATCTGTGTCCCCACCCAAATCTCATGTTCAATTGTAATCCCAAATGTTGGATGTGGAGCCTGGTGGGAGGTGATTGGAGCATGGGATCAGATTTCTCATGAATTGTTTAGCATCACCCCCTTGGTGCTATTCTCCTGATAGTAAGTGAGTTCTCATGAGATCTAGTTGTTTAAAAGCATGTCACACCTCCCCCCTCACTCTCTCTCACTGCTCTGTGCTTGCATCCCCTTCACCTTCCACCATGATTGTAAGTTTCCTGAGGCCTTCCCAGAAGCCAAGCAGATGCCAGCATAATGATTCCTGTACAGCCTGCTGAAGTCTAAACTTCTTTTCTTTATAAATTACTCAGTCTCAGGTATTTCTTTATGCAATGTAAGAATGGACTAATACAGACACCCACACCAGCACATACTGTAATTAAACAGTTGAAATACAAATATAGAAAGGGAACGTTGAAAGCAGTGAGAGAGAAGCAACTAATCACATACAAGAGATCCTCCATAAGAATATCAGCAGATTTCTTATCTGAAACGTTGGAAGCCAGAAAGGAGTGAATTGATATATTCAAAGTGCTAAACAGAAAAACACCTGTCAATGAAAAATCCTACATCTGTCAAAATTAGCCTTCAGAAGTGAGGGAAAGGTTAAGATATTCACAGATAAACAAAGCTGAGGGACTTTGCTCCCACTAGACCTGCTCTACAAGAAATACTAAAGAAAACCTGGTAGGTTGAAATGAAAAGATACATAATTTAAGAGACTAGTGCATTTAAAAAAATATTAGTTTATGTTTTGGGACACACAATGTATAAAGATGTGTCACATCAACAACTGAAGGGCATGGATGGAGATATAAAGTATAATTTTTATATGTCATTGAAGTTATAAATTCAAATTAGAGTGTTATAACTTTAGTGTTACAATCCCCATGGTAACCATATAGAAAATAGCTATAGAATATACACAAAAAGAAATGAAGAAGAAATTTAAATATTTTTCTACAAAAAATTGATTAAACATGAAAGAAGATACAATGCAGAAAATGAGGGACAAAAAAGCTGTAAGGCACATAGGAAACAAATGGTAAAGTGACAGAAGTAAGTCCCTCTTTATGAATAATTACTTTAAATATAAATGGATGAAATTCTCCAATCAAAACACAGAGATTGGCAAAATGGATTAAAAAAGAAACATGATCCAACTATATGCTGTCTAAAGAAACTAACTTTATATCCAGACAAACAGAATGAAAGTGAAAAGATGGAAAAAGTTCTTTCATGCAAATAGTAACCAGAAAAGAGCTGGGATGGCTATAACTAATATCGGAGAAAATAGACATATCAAAAAGATTACAAGAGACAAATGACATTATATATACATTAAAAGGCCACTACAGCAAAAAGATATAACAATTATTAATGTCTGAGCACCTAATAACAGACTATCAAAATTTATGAATCAAGAATGTACAGAATTGAAAGGAGAAATTGAGACTTCAATATCCCACTCTCAATAACAGAGCAACTAGCAAAAGATAAGCAAGGAAATAGAAGACTTAAACCACACAATAAACCAACTAGATCTAATAGATGAATGTAGAGCAGTCTACCCAACAACAAAATACACATTCTCCTCAAGTGGACATGGGACATTTTCTGGGATGCACTGTATGTTAGGCCACAAATTAAGTCTTAATAGATTTTAAAAGCTAAATATTATACAAAGCATATACTACAAACACAACACAGGACCATACGTTAGGCCACAAATAAAGTCTTAATAGAGTTTAAAAGCTAAATATTATACAAAGCATATACTACAAACACAACGTAATGAAGTTAGAAATCAATAAGAGAAGGAAAACCATTCACAAATTGGTGGAAATTAAACAATACTTTTTAATTTTTTCGAGATGGAGTCTCACTCTGCTGCCCAGGCTGGAGTGCAGTGGTGCGATTTTGGCTCACTGCAACCTCCACCTCCTGGGTTCAAGCAATTCTCTGCCTCAGCATCCTGAGTAGCTAGGATTACAGGCGCCTGCCACCATGCCCAGCTAATTTTTTTTATTTTTTAATTTTTAGTAGAGACGGGCTTTCACCATCTTGGCCAGCTGGTCTCGAACTCCTGATCTCATGACCCACCCGCCTCAGCCTCCCAAAGTGCTGGGATTAGAGCCACAGCGCCCAGCCTAAACAATACATTCTTAAACAACCAAAGCATTGAAGAAGAAGTGACAAGGGAAATTAGAAAAAACTTAGAGATGAATGAAAATAAAAGGACAACATACTAAAACTTACAAGATTCAGTGCAAGCAGTGCTAAAGGGGAAATTATAGCTGTCAATTTTTTTTCATTTAAAGAAAAAGAAAGACCTCAGGTCAACAACCTAACTTTAAAACTTAAAGAACTAGAAAAAGAAGAACAAATTAAACAAAAAACTAACAGAAGAAAGGGAATAGTCAAAACTTAAAGCAGAGATAAAACAGGGAGGAAAAAATCAGAAAATCAAGAAAACCAAAGCTAGTTTTTTGAAAAGATCAACAACATTAACACACCTTTAGCCAGATAAACTAAGAAAAGGAGAGAGAAGATTTAAATTACCAGACTCAGAAATGAAAGTGAGGACATTACTATCAATTCTACATAAATATAGAGGATTATAAGAGACTAAATGAATTACTGTAGGGCAACAAATTGGTTACCCTGGATGAAATGGACAAATTCCTAAAAACACAAAACTTTCTAAGACTAAATCACTAAAAGATAGAAAATTTGAATAGACCTACAACTATAGCTTGAGTATCCCTTACCTGAAATGACTGGAACCAGAAGTGTTTCAGATTTTGAATTTTGGAATATTTGCATATACATAATGAAATACCTTAGGGATGGGACTCAGGTCTAAACATGACATTTATTTATGTTTCATATACCTCTTATACACATAAAGTGAAGATAATGTATCCACTATTTTAAATAATTTTGTGCATGAAATAAAGTTTTGACTGAGTTTTGACTGCAACCCTCACATGACAGTCAGGTATGAAATTTTCTATTTGTGATGTCATATGAGAACGCAAAAAGTTAGATTTTGGAAGATTTTGAACTTTGGATTTTCAGATTAGGGATGCTTAACCTACAGTAAAAAGATTGAATCACTAATCAAAAATTTTCCACTGAAGAAAATCCCTGGACCTCATGGCTTTACTGTTGAAATTTACCAAGACTTTTAAAAAGAACAAACACCAATACTTCTCAAACTTTTCAAAAATTTGAAGAGGAAGAAGTGCCTCCTAACGTTTTTTTTTTTTTTTTTGAGACAGTTCCTCACTCTGTCACCCAGGCTGGTGTGCAGTAGTATGCTCATAGCTCACTGAAGCCTCAAACTACTGAGCTCAAGCAATTCTCTTGCCTTAGCCTCATGAGTAGTTAGGACTACAGGTACATGCCCCCTCACTCGGCTACTTTTTAAGTTTTTTGTAGATACAGGGTCTCACTTTGTTGCACAGGCTGGTCTCAAACTCCCAAGTTCAAGAGATCCTCTCGGCTTGGCCTCTCAAAGTGCTAGAATTATAGGTGTGAGCCATTGTGCCCAGCCCTAACTCATTTATTGAGGCTAGCATTATCCTGATGCCAAAACAAAAGACATTACAAGAAATGAAAACTACAGATTCATATTTCTTATGAACATGCAAAAATTTTCAACAAATTACTGGCAGATTGAATTCAGTAGCATATTGAAAGGATTATACACCATAACCAGGTGAGATTTATTCCTGAAATGCAAGCATGACACAGCATATAAAAATCAATCAATATAATACAGATCTGGTGTAATATACCATTAACAGAATGAAGGAAGGAAACCACATAATCATCTCAATTGATACAGAAAAAAATCATTTGATAAAACTCAACATCTTTTCATGATAAAAACCCTTAAGAAACTAGAAATAGAAGGAAACTACTTCAACATAATAAAATCCATGTATAAAAAGTCTACAGCTACCATTGTACTCCATGGTAAAAGATTGAAAGTTTTCCTCTAAAATTAGGAACATGGCAACGATGCTTGTTTTTGCCACTTTTATTCAACATAGTATTGGAAGTTCTAGCCAGTGCAATTAGGCAAGAAAAAGGAATAAAAGGCATCAAAATTGAAAAGAAAGAATAAATTATGTTTGTAGATTATATAATCTTATAGGTAGAAAATTCAAAAACTCTACCAATAAATGTTAGAACTAATAAATAAATTAAGAAAATTGGCGGGATATCAAGTCAACATGCACACACACATACATACATACACACACAAATCAGTTGTATGTCTATATGCTAAAAATAAACAATCCAAAAAAATTAAGAAAACAATTCTGTTTATAATAGCATCAAAAGAATAAACTACTTAGGGATTAACTTAAGCAAGGGGGTGAAAGACTTGTACAATGAAAACTATAAAACATTGCTGAAAGAAACTAAAGAAGGCAAAATAAATGGAAAGACATTCCATGTTCATGGATTGGAAGACTTACTATTGTTAAGATGTCAATACTACCCAAAATGACCTACAGAGTTAATGTAATTCCTATCAAAATCCAAATGATTTTTTTGCAGAAATGGAAAAACCCATCTAAAATTTACATGAAATCTCAAGAGACCTTGAATAGCCAAAGCAAAAAGAATGAAGAACAAAAAACAAAGCTGGAGGACTCACACTTCCCGATTTCAAAACTTACTAGTCAGCAGCAGTAATCAAAATACTATGGTATTAGAATAAATACAGACATATCAACCAATGGAATAGAGTAGAGAGCCCAGAAACAAACCCTTGCAAATACGGTCAAGTGATTTTCAGTTAGGGTACCAAGATAATCCAATGGAGAAAAAGATAGTCTTTTCAACAAATGGTGCTGGGAAACTGGATCTCCACACGGAAAAGAATGACGTTAGACCTTTACTTCACACTATATGCAAAAAATAACTCAAAATTGGCTCATGATGTAAAATGTAATGCCTAAAGCTATAATTAGAAAACATAGGGCAAAAACTTTATGACACTGGATTTGGCAATGATTTTGCCAAAATCATTGAAACACAAGCAACAAACAAAAATTAGACAATTGGATTTCATGAAAAAATTTAAAAATTTGTGCATCAAAAGTCATTATTGGTGGTGATGCACATTATAAGTGCATTTAATGTCATTGAACTGTATACCTAAAAATTGTTAAAATGGTAAATCTTGTGTGTATTTTGCTACAAAAAATGGAAAAAATCACAATATTATCAGAGTAACAAAGCAACCCATAGAATGGGAGAAAATATTCATAAATCACATATCTAATAAAGGATTAATATCCAGAATACATAGAGTACTTATAAAACTAACAACTTGATTCAGATATAAGCAAAGAACTCGAATAGACATTTCTCAAGAGACAACATTACAAATGACCAATAACCCCACAAATGACTCAACATTACTGATCACTAGGAAAAGGTAAATCAAAGCTAAAATGAGTAACAACTCACACCCATTAGGATGGCTATTATAAAATAAAGTTTTGGTGAGGATGTGGGAAAATTGAAACCCTTGTGCACTATTGGTGGTAATGTAAAATTGTGCAGCCACTGTGGAAAACAATATGGCTACTTTTCAAAAAATTAAGAATAGAATTACCATATATCCAACAATTGCACTTCTGGTTATATACCTAAAATAATTGCAAGAAGGATGTTGAAGAGATGTTTGTACACACATATTCACAGCAGTATCATTCACCATAGCTGAAATGTGGATGCAACTCCTTGTGTTCATGGATGGATGAATGGATAAGCAAAATATGCTATATACGTACAGTGTTATAGTATTCAGCCTCAAAAAGGAGGACATTGACATATGCTGCAACCTGGAAGAACCTAGAGGATATTATACCAAGTGAAATAAGCCAGTCACAAAATGACAAAACTGTATGATTTCACTTATATGAGGTACTTAGAGTAGTCAAAGTCATAGAGACAGAAAGTAAAATGATACTTGCCAGAGGCTAGGGGAAGAATATATTGGGGAGCTATTGATAATAGAGTTTCAGTTTTGCAAGGTGAAAAGAGTTTCCAAGATGGATGGCAGTGATGGTTGCACAGCAGTATAAATATACCACTGAACTGTACACTTAAAAATTGTTAAAATGATAAATTTTATGTCATGTGTCTTTTACTGCAATTTTTAAAAAATATTTGAGAGAGAATCTGAGGAATTTTCCTATGAGCAATGAGTATGAATTTTAGTGCATGAAGTTTATAAAATCTGCTTTGACTATTTATACATCCTTTTTGTTTCTTTGCTGATTCCCGGCTATATTTTATTCAAAGAAGCTTGCCAAATAGTTGAGTCCTAAACAGATGAAATTCTTTGACAATTTGTTTTCCAGGTTTCTTTGCCCTTATCTAGATCATAACATATAAAGTTACTATAATGGAATGGGTAAAAACTTGAGCTCTGGGGTTAAATCTGAAAAGTCGGAAAGACCTGGGTTTGAATCTGAGCTCCACAGGTGACTTTGGGAAGTTAGGCAACCTCTCTAAGCCTCCGTTTGTTCATTTGTGAAATGAGGATAATGTTTCCTTTGTGGTCTCTTGAAGACAAAATGGATATGTAATGATACAGTGCACAGTGTCTGAAACCAGTAAAAGATAATGCACGTTGTTATACTGAGAAGCCCCAGCAGGAGGTGAGAGTATTGACTCGGTCTCTTTCTGTCTGCTGATGAGTTGACTTTGTCAGTATAATATAGCCAGCTTACTTTGCAATGTGAAGTGGAAATTATGCCCAGAGCACTGTTCTATTGATTATAGACAAAAGCAACAGAACAAGAATTTTGTAATAGACTTTATAAAAGCAAAAACAATTTAGCAATTAAATTTAGAAAATAGGCAAGTGAAAAGTATCTTTATTTCACTTGAGTTTATCCTATAAAACTGGGCCTGAGTGGGCATATGGTTTCTTAAAATAAGGGTAAAATAAAACCTTTCAAGACCTAGTTGTACAAAGTTGGTTTTCTCAAAAAGGCCTAGAAATTAGATATTCAAAAGAGATACTTTAAAAACAACATTAATGTATAGATTTGAAAGTCTTCTTTACCAATTACTTTTTATTTGTTTTTTGGATAAAGCTTGTACATACTCATACACATATACATATACACACTCATGTAATATATATATATATATATATATATATTCATATGGGCGTGTGTGTATTTTTAGTTTGCTTACTTACATTTTTTTCACAGAAAAAAAGAAATGTGCCATTATAAGACAACTGTGGTGAACTCACCCTTGGTTCTACATCAGAAAAAGTGTGTTTGGGGTTTCAGACCCCTCTTCCTTTCACCTGCCTCCCCTCCCCAGTACCTTCTCTCTTTATTCAGGCTCAAAGACAGCATATGAGAGTGTAAATGCTTATAAAAGTATCTTTCTCATTTCCGAAGGCACACAGAAGAAAAAAAGCACGCCAACAAGCTATGCACATGTGCATTTAAAACATGACTGGGATTGAAAACATATGTCCGAAGACTTGCACAAGAATTTTCAGAGCACCATTGTTCATAAAGACACAAAAGTGGAAACAACCCAAATGTCCATCTCTTGTACATTATAAATAAATAAAATGTGGTATATCCACATAATTAAATATATTTATATATAGATATGTGCATATTTATATTGAGTATTGTCAACTCTGTGAATATACTAAAATCCACAGAATTGTATACTTTATAAGTATGAATTTTATGGTATATGAATTATATCTAAATGAAGCTGTTAAAAAGAAAAAGAAAAACACAACTGGGTTCTGATAGAACAATTCTAATTTTTTAATCATATAGATATTTAATTTCACCATAGAAGAGTTATAGCATTTTAATAAATGACCTCAGGATCATTTATTAAAATAACCCTGGGGTTATTTATTAAAATTGCATGAGGCTGAGGCAGGAAAATGGCGTGAACCTGGGAGGCGGAGTTTATAGTGAGCCAAGATCACATCACGGCACTCCAGCCTGGGCGACAGATCGAGACTCCGTCTCAGAAAAAAAAAAAAAAAAAAATTGCATGAAGCCAGCAAATTTTTTTCTGAAAACATCTTTACCTTAGAAATCAGAGTTTTCTAGGAATAGCAGGGAACATTAACAATAAATTTGCTTAAACCTTCTTGAAGCATTATGGTTTGCACTTTCCATTCACATTCACCAGTTGAAGCTTCTAAGGCTTTGTTTTGTGAACATTTAAAGCTTCCTAGAGAGGTTGAAGAATTCTTATTAAGAGTGATGCCAAAACAGCATTACACGATTGACATGAAGAATTGAAGAGAATGACTAATGAAGTTCTAGCAAGGCTGTTTCTAAATTCTACCTCTGCTCTCTATCAGGATGAATAAGCCTTGTTTTCCTATGCCCAATTTATTTAAGCAACACATTATTCCAGAAATTGAGAAACTGGCAGGCAGTGATAAAAGTCCACTCTAAAAACAAGTTTGAGTTTTTTATTGTTTTTCCATTTGCTCCTCTTTAAGAATTAGAATGAACAATGTTATTAATATGCTAAAGTAAGGGAATTGGCTGAAATAATATTACAGGCTTCAAGTTATGCAATGCTCTAACCTCATATGTGTGGAAACTGGTATTTTGGGGCTAGGGATCATTTCTTAATTATCTATGGTAAAGTTTCTACACACACAAAAAAGTACATAATGTGATCAGATTCAAAGCTTATTTGGGTCACACATTTAATTATACTTATTGAGAAAAACTTGTAAAACAGATTAGCAGTGACTGCACAAATCTCCTTAGCCTGCTAGCCATTATTATTATTAGTTATTATCAGAAATTATCTCTAATATTCAATGTGCTAATCCATTGCTAGTTCCTTTAAAAAACAAACTTCCAGCATAAAACAAACATTAATTAAAAGAGAGATCGAGACAGAGTCAATCCTTGACAACTTCTTTAAAGTCAAATGAGATTATTCCTTCCTGGGTCCAAACAGCCCTCTTTTCTGCTGATATCACCCAAGAATTCCATGCATAGCAATGCCTGAGGGCTACCGTGGAAAGAAGGACAAAGACGCACTACTTGCCAGGGATGGCTGCGTGTCATTCCTAACTAGAGACATCTGAATCCAGGGCTGCCTACAACAAGTCTTCATATGACACACTTTAAAACTTTTGCCTCAGTCTGAAGTCACTTCTGGTGGCCCCACTTTTGATATAACCCATCCAATGACTAAGCACCTATGACATCTGGTCAGTAACTAAAGAATAGCTGTACCCACTTCTGTTACCTTGGGACTCACTCACGTAGACTTCATTTTCACCGGGTCTGCTCCCAGTACCATTATGATATTTGTAGTTCACCAGTGATGTACTATTCTTCTATACAGCATGTGCTTCTATTCTCACTACCTCTATTTTGCTTGTCAAGGCATATTTTTTCTGTCCGTGGACTTCATCTCTCCATTACCCACTTTGCATGGCAGTTTTGAAGAATATTTTCAAAGCTCTCTAGTATCCACTCACCACTCTCAGACTGATGGAACATGTTAACATGGACATTGCATGGTAGATCTTTCACTCGCATCCGTGTGAAGAGACCACAGAACAGGCTTTGTGTGAACAACAAGGTTGTTTTCTTCACCTGGGTGTAGGCGGGCTGAGTCTGAAAAGAGAGTCAGTGAAGGGAGACAGGGTGGGGACATTTTATAGGATTTGGGTGGGTGGTGGAAAATTACAGTCAAAGGGGATTGTTCTCTGGCAGGCAGGGGCAGGGGTCACAATGTGCTCAGTGAGCTTTCGAGCCAAGATGAGCCAGGAGAAGGAATTTCACAAGGTAATGTCATCAGTTAAGGCAGGGACCAGCCATTTTCACTTCTTTTGTGACAGAATGTCATCAGTTAAGGCAGGAAGTAGCCATTTTCAATTCTTTTGTGATTCTTCACTTGCTTCGGGCCATCTGACCTATACACGCAGGTCACAGGGTACATCATGGCTTAGCTTGGGCTCAGAGGCCTGACATTCCTGCCTTCTTATATTAATAAGAAAAATAACATAAAATAGTATTGAAGTGTTGGGGTAACATGGAGAGATAATGGACAATGTTTCTCAGGGCTGCTTCAAGCAGAATTAGGGATGGCATGGGAACCTAGAGTGGGAGAGGTCAAGTTGAAGGAGGATTTTGTGGTAAGGGGTGATATTGTGGGGTTGTTAGAAGGAGCATTTGTCATATAGAATGACTGTTGATGGCCTGCATATGGTTTTGGATGAATTGGGAAACTAAACGGAAGATACAAGGTCCAAATAAAAGAAGGAGGAAAAATAGGTATTAAAGTACTAAGAATTGGGAGGACCCGGGACATCCAATTAGAGAGTGCCCAAGGGGGTTCAGCATGATTACTTTCTTGGAGTTTTTGGGCTCTATCCTTGAGTTTTTTTTATGTTGTCATACACCAGGTCAGATTGATTTAGGTTAAAACAACGCTCTTCATTTAAAAATATACAGAGTCCTCCTTTTTCAGCAGTGAGTAAGTCAAGGCTTTGGTGGTTTTGGAGGAAAACTTCAGCTAAAGAGTCAACTTGGGCCTGGAGGACTGATAAAGTTTGTGATATGTCTGTGATGCTAGCAGAGAAGTCATTAGAGAGGCTACGGAAGGTTGTAACAGAGGTTGAAATGCCTGCTCTTCCAGTACCCAGAGCAATAGTGGAGGCAGAAAGTCCCAAACTGACAAGCAAGGGAATTAGTGAAATAACTCTTTTTTGTCGTATCGGTGTTCTTAGGGGAACAGAGAGCTCTTCGGTCCCATTTGCAAATTGAATTTTGGGAGTAAGGAAAACTAGTGTGCATGTGCCTGTCCAATAGCAGGTAGACACATGTAGGTAGGTAGAGAGGAAGAACAGATCTTGTGCAAGGCAAAACTGGAGATGCAAAGTAAAAAGATGAGAAGGAGTGCTGAAAGGGGTGTCTTGTACCCGGACTCCTAGGGATCCAGCTAGGGAGGCAGCCATCAGAGGTTGTAATGTGGACTGATGGGGTAACTGCATAGAGGGGGAGGTTCGATTTTCACGGTGTATGAGAAAACATTGAGTGTCTATGAGCAACTCTTCACTGTTATTTATGGGGCTAGGTATAAGTAAACAAGAAGAGGGCCTGGGGGGAGAGTCTGACGAGTAAGGGGAAGGTAACCAAGGATGGAGTGAAATACAGGGTAAGTGTCTTCCTAAGCAATAATTACTGCTAATGTTTTTAAGTTTGCCAGTATTGATAGAGGGCTTATCTGTAATACAGAGCAGGAAATCTCCAATTGTTTCAGTGATGTGTGAGTCGGGCTTTGGAGATGAAGAGTGAAGGAACATTGAGAAGGTGAAAAGTTACCCAGGGGAATTCCAGTGGGTCTTTGCCGAGAGATACATAAAGGAGCAGCCACAGGAATAGTAGTTTGATTGTGAGGGGTCCAAATATGGGGGGAGTAGAGTTGATACAAAGAGAAAGGTTTTTTAAGTGCAGAGGGGGGCGGCAGCTTGCTGATGTGAAATGTCTAGGGAGGTCTTGCTGGACCTGTCTAGAAAGTAAAGAAGTTCTTCAGAAGGGTAAAGGTGAGGGCTGTTAAAAGAAGTTCAGAGGTGTAGGGAGACAGGAGATGTTGCCCAGTCTGTATGTGAGGTGGGGACAGCTGTGTAGGCGCTGGAAGAAAGGGAAATGCAAAGCCAGTGATTGTTCACTAAGGAGGGAAGAGTAAGATTGACAGTGTGTTGGAGATAGCTGGGCAGAGGTAGAGGGTGGCATAGGAGTGGGAATGAGAATAAGAGTGAATATAAAAGTAAAGAATACAACTTCATCAGGGTGGAAGTATTGGAGGGTGCCCTGCCAGAAGAGATCATCTATCCACTCGAAGAGGGAGTTAAGAGTGACGGTTTGGGGATAGCACAAAGAGATATCAGCTGTGATGGCTTGGAGAAACAGTGTAAACCAGCAGTGTAAACAAGAGGAGGGCATTTATGAGTAGTTGAGAATGATGAATAGGAGTATGACTAGACAGAAGATAGTAGGGATGACTAGTTTTTAGGGCTCAGTCCAAGTAGTGGAGGTGACTGCGTAAAGCCCTGTTGCAAAAAGTAGGGTAAGGACGAACAGACCTAATAGAATTGTTATGCCCAGACCCTTTATTCCCCGAAGAAGTCCACCAGAATCCGGAGTCAAAGCCAAGCGGCAAGGATCTTTAATGCAAGTTCGAACTTGGTCCCTCTGTTTTACAACATACAAGAGGGCCCCGAATGATGCATGTGGCCGCTCTTTATAGCCCGATGCATACAGGATATGCAAGGTTACAGAGGTACAAAGGAATTCTTTTGGTTGCAGCATTACAACTGGTAATTGGTTAATACAATTAACAGTTTTCCATTTGTTTCCGCGCATTTAGTAAAACTACAAACGGTTGTGATCTTATCAGGGGCTCTCTAGGTGGTGTTTCTGAGATGTGTGGGGGGATGTGTTTGTGTTGGGCTCAGGAAGTTGGGACAAAATAGGGGATTGTGTTTGTACTGGGTCCAGGACTAAGATATGTGGCAGACACCGGTAATTAGAGCAGGACAGAGACTTTCACAACATTTGTCCTTACAATGTCCGGAGTCTATAGATAACCTAATTAACCTAATCGGTTAGGTCCGGGGTCGATCTTTAACTAGGCTGAGGGCGCCGCCCGGGCTGTCAGGGCGCCGCCCGGGCTGCTTGCCTGTGGACTTCATTTCTGCCTTTTAGTTTTTTTCATTTGATCTCTTTCAGAATGAAGGGATGTATTAGGCTCATAAGGGTTATTACTGTTCTTCAGAGATATGAGTGAGTTTAAGGGAAGTAGGGGAGAGAACTTGTGACTCCCAGGAGGAAGAGGAGAGATTAGGCTGATTGTCCGAGGGACACAGCTTTATTCTGGAATGGTGAACCCAGTGGGGAGAATCCTGCAGGCGGATGGCAGTTGAGGTACTATAGATGACTAAGTAGGGTCCGGTCCATCCAGGTTGTAGAGTTTGAGGGGTCAGATTCTTAACAAGAACTGATTGTCCAGCTAGGGTGTCTTCAAATGGCTGGGAATCTGGAGTAGGCAAGAGAAGATTAGCAGCCTGGAGAATTTCCTGTCTAGCCTGCTGGAAGACTGGAAGATAGTCACCTAGAGGGCTGGTGTCTGGGATGAGGTTGGGGCCGAGCAAGAAAGTGTGTCCATATAAAAATTCGAATGGACTGTGCCCTGTAGCATTTCGAGGACAGGCTCTAATTCTGAGAAGGGCAAGAGGTAAAAGTACTGTCCAGTCCTTTTTAATTTGGAGGCTGAGCTTGGTGAGGTGTGTTTTTAAAAGACCATTAGCCCATTCTACCTTTCCTGAAGACTGAGAACTGGTAATGGATATGAAGGTTCCACTGAATACCAAGAGCCTGAGAAATTGCTTGGGTGATTTGACTAGTAAAGGCCAGTCCGTTATCAGACTGTATAGAGGTGGGAAGGCCAAACCAAGGAATTATGTCTGACAGAAGGGAAAAAATGACTGTGGTGGCCTTCTCAGACCCTGTGGGAAAGGCCTCTACCCATCCAGTGAAAGTGTCTACCCAGACCAAGAGGTATTTTAGTTTTCTGACTTGGGGTATGTGAGTAAAGTCAATTTGCCAGTTCTGAGCAGGGGTAAATCCCTGAGCCTGAAGTGTAGGAAAGGGAGGGGGCCTGAACAATCCCTGAGGGGTAGTAGAGTATCAGATGGAACACTGAGAAGTGATTTCCTTGAGGATAGATTTCCATGATGGAAAGGAAATGAGAGGTTTTAAGAGATGGGCCAGTGACTTGTAACCTACATGGAAGAGGTTATGAAGTGATGACAGAATAGAATGGGCCTGTGAGGCTGGAAGGAGATATTTTCCTTGGTCTAAGAACCGTTTGCCTTGTGTAGGAAGAGATAGATAGGAGGAAGTTTCATTAGAGGAGTAGGTGGGAGTGACCGATGAGGAGAAAAACTGGCCATGAGGGACAGAAGTTGGAACACTAGCTGCTTCTTTAGCAACTTATCAGCATAAGCATTGCCTAGAGCAATGGGATCTGACTCCTTTTGATGACCCTTGCAGTGAATGACTCCAGCTTCCTTTGGAAGTAAAGCGGCCTTGAGAAGAGTTTTTGTTAAAGAGGCATTAATGATAGAGGACCCTTGTGTAGGGAGGAAACCTCTTTCTGCCCATATAACAGCATGGTGGTGCAGGATATGGAAGGCATATTTAGAGTGAGTATAAATACTGATGTGTAGTTCCTGTGCAAGAGTGAGGGCCCGAGTTAAGGCAATGAGTTCAGCTTGCTGAGAGGTAGTGGAGAGGGGGCAGAGTGGTGGCTTCAATGATAGATGTGGAAGACACTATAGCATAGCCTGCCTTTGCTGGTGAGTGGTGATTAGGCCTGGTGGAACTGCCATCAATAAACCAAATGTGATCAGGGTGAGGAACACGAAAGAAGGAAATATGGGGAAATGGAGCGAATGCCAGGTGGATCAGAGAGATACAGTCATGGGGGTCAGGTGTGGTATCTGGAATAATGTGGGAGGCTGCATTGAAGTCTGGGCCAGGAACAATGGTAATTGTGGGAGATTCGACAAAGGGTGAGTGTAGCTAGAAGAGCCAGGGAGCACAAAGTATATGCATCAGGTGTGAGCAAGAAAATAGATTTTGGAAGTTATGAGAGCTGTAGAGAGTGAATTGAGCATAGTTTGTGATTTTGAGGGCCTCTAAAAGTATTAGGGCAGCAGCAGCTGCTGTACGGAGACATGGTGGCCAGTCTAAAACAGCAAGGTCAAATTGTTTGGACAAAAAGGCTACAGGGCATGGTCCCAGTCCTTGTGTAAGAATTCTGACTGCACAGCCCTGCACTTCGGCTGTGTGTAATGAAAAGGGTTGGGATGAGTCAAGGAGAGTTAGAGTAGGGGCAATCTCTAAAGCTGTCTTCAAGGAATGGAAAGAGGAGTGGGGAAAGGATTTAGGATCTATGGGGTCAGCTAGGTTTCCTTTTGTGAGTTTATATAATGATTGTGTTAGATTGGCAAAACCAGGTATCCAAAGGCAAAAGTATCCAACCATGCCTAGGAAGGAAAGGAGTTGTTGTTTGTAGAAGGTGTTGGGGTTTGAGAGATCAGTCGGACACAATCAGCAGGGAGAGCACATGTGTTTTTATGAATAATTATGCCAAGGTAGGTAACGGACAGAGAAGAAATTTAAGCTTTGTGGGGGGCATACCCGATATCATTTGGAGAATAAATGTTGCAGGAGCAGCAGGGTGTCTTGTTGAGAATTCCTCAAAAAGTTAAAAATAGAGTGCCATATGACCCAGCAATTCCACTTTTAGGTGTATGTCCCATATGGTACATGGAAAATTGTACATGGATATTCCCCATAGCATTATTTGTAATAGACAAAAAGTGGAAACAACCCAAATATTTACCAGCTGATGAATGGATGAACAAAATACAGCATATCCATACAAGGAATATTATTCAGCCTTAAAAAGGAGTGAAGTATTGAGATATGCTACAACATAGATGGACCTTAAAAACTGTTAGGCTAAGTGAAAGAAGCCAGTAACAAAAGACCACATATTGTATAATTTCACTGATACAAAATGTTCAGAATAGGCAAATTTATAGAGACAGGAACTAGATTAGTGGTTGCCTAGGGCTGGGGAAAGAAAGGAATGGGAAGTGACTGCTAATGGGTATGAGTTTTATTTTTAAGGTGATAAATGCTCTAAAATTAGATAGTGGTAATGGTTGTAGAACCTTATGAATATGCTAAAAATTACATAATTTTATACTTTAAAAGAATGAATCTACGCTGAGTTACATATCAATTTTTTTAAAAAGATGTTAGATTCCTGGTGACATGTTGTTCAGCTCTAGCACCTGATTCACTGAGAAGAATTTGGGCCAGAAGGAAAAATGGAGCTCACCTCCAACTGCAGGAAAGTTTTGGAATGCATTAGTCTTAGAATAAATTAAGACTGTCCATCCATGATCTGATGAACCGGAAAAGTACCAGTCTAGACTGACAGAAGTTGCATCCATGTAAAAGTCAGCTGTGGATGACAGCTCCTGTCTTCTGTATTTGCTTACATACCTTCCCCTTTTTCTCCTCCACCCACCTGTGCTGATTAGTCTCCATTTTCCCTACTCCCAATCTTTGTCCATTATGTTCTCTTTTCCACCTTGGACTGATTCCAGAGAATAACTTTCAACAGTGCATCTCCTGGGCTCTCCTACCTTTTGGAATCCATTTGTGTTTGGCCAATGGAAGGCACCAAAGGTTTGATTGGAGGGTGAAAGCAAAGAGGTTGAGATATTTATTCTTCTCTCTTCTCCCCGCTCTCCTACTCCCAGTGCTTGCCTCCTTACCACCTTGGCAGTAGCCTCATTCCTCTGCAGCTGTGGCTCCTTTCAGGCGATCCCTCTTCCACATCTCCAGTGTTCACCAGGCTCTATTTCCCCCCTCTTTGCCTTTTCAGATCAAAGAGTGATAAGGCTTCCTCCTTGTCATTTACTTTCCTGCCCACCTCAGTTTCTTGTTGTAACAAAGGTTGATATCCTACCCCTTTCTCTTTGTATCTCCCTGAGTCTAACTCTAAGGCTTCTTGAGAAAACTGCTGATACCCACTTCTGAGCTCCTTGTTTATTCTCTAGGAATAACTACACTGATGGATGGGGGAGTGAGGAAAGGATTTCATATTTATAATTCTTTTCCCTCTATTTTATTCTTCAAATATTATTGAGAGATAGCAGCTACCTGGGACACAGTGTAGGATTTGCTCTATCCAGGGTTTTAGTGTCTTAAAGATATGGAGACAGGAAAGGGCTCACTGGGCAGCTTGGCCATGCACCAAAGGGATTTTTAGAGATGGCCTGGTGCCCAAGTTGCCCTGAAGTATTTAAGACTTCATCTTTCAGCCATTGTTATTTCCAAACACCATAGCTTTTGTGAGTGAGAATTCATGTTATATAGACCAGCTGGTTTCAAGCTAGAATAGTTTAGGGTCAAGGCAGAGCCTGAAAAGAAACTATAATTATTTTATTATATAGAATACAGAACTTCTGACATCAAAAGTTTATAATGAGTTCAGTCTGTCTGAGTCTGTTCAGGCCAAAACCACTAAAAATGAACCCTTTGTCAGGCAAAATCAGATATATTGACCCATTGCAATAAGGGAGACACACATACTAGAGGAACCATGAATCATCTTACCAAAGGGAAAGATAGAGTTAGGATAGACAGAATTGGGGAGAAGAATAGAATTTAGGTGAATTTCAATGCAGGAGTGTTTTTGTAGGCTCAAAGCAAAACAGGGCTGTGTAAAGTGGTCAACATCACGTCCAACCTGCAAACTAGACCCAGGGTTTTGTTGCTTTGGAAGAAAAGAAAGTTAAGACAGATGTGGAATTTTGCGTGCAGAAACCCCTTATCTGAAGCTCTGCACCTGGGTTGTAAATGGAGACTATTTCTATGTGTCAGAGTAACTTAGATCTCCAAGGCAGCGTGGGTTGTTTCATTTTTGCTGATTATACTTTCCAACAACGATTTTAATCAAATCATTTACATTTCTGAAAGTCTCAGATTTTAGAGAACAAAGTTTCTCAGTGCCTAAGAAAGTAGTAGACACTTAAAGAAAGGAGTTGTTATGACAGCTTCAGTGTGTCCTTGGGTGAAAATATTGTTTCCTGTTAACTTTGCAGCTGGTTTTATCTGTGTTTTTTATTCCAATCTGAAGAACAGTAGGGCAGATTTTTATAGTCTGAGCTAATTTTTACTTTCTTATTACCTTGATGACTTGCACTAGACATGTAGCATAAGCAAAAAAGAAGCTTTTGTGAAATTAAGATGCTGAGTTTCTGAGGTGTTTTTTTCATTTGTTTTTGTTTTGTTTTGTTTTGTTTTATCATAGCATAACCAAGCCTACCCTGGATGTCACATAAATTTCTGTTTTAGTTAAATTTCCATAAAATGAAGTACTGGCTTAGGAGCTGGTAGCATGTGGCAGAAAACTGTTATTGGAGGATGAAAAGATGTATATCCATTATTACACAGTGGCCAAACATTCGGTAAAACTTGGAGGACACATCATGTTCCTCATAAATTTGTAGCCTTAGAAGAAGAGGTTGAAAAATAGAATGTTGATAGCCTGTGTTGGCTGCTGATGACTATGCTTGGCAAGGTAATATGAGAAATAGATGGACTCAGAAAAGAATTGGCTAATTTCAAAGCAGGAAAGAGAATAGAAAATGTCTACAAACTTGGAAATTTATCGGGTTGCAAAAGGCAACCATTTCTGAGCCCCAAGCAATAAAAAGCAGCATTAAGAAATGCCCTGATTACAAAGTTTGATTAAAACTTATTCTGTAATCCCAGCACTTTGGGAGACTGAGGCGGGCAGATCAGGAGGTCAGGAGATTGAGACTACGGTGAAACCCCATCGTTACTAAAAATACAAAAAATTAGACAGGCGTGGTGATGGGCGCTTGTGGTCCCAGCTACTCCGGAGGCTGAGGCAGAAGAATGGCGTGAACCCAGGAGGCGGAGCTTGCAGTGAGCCGAGATCGCACCACTGCACTCCAGCCTGGGCGACAGAGCGAGACTCTGTCTCAAAAAAAAAAAAAAAAAAAACTTGTTGCTGAAGCAAGGATCAAATCAAGGTAAAGTCAGTGGACATATTGTTAAAACTTCCGTATGGAGTAAGACAGTACCTGTGATATCTTTTTAATTGGCAGAAATAGTTCAGGGTAAAAAACTAAAGATGCAGCTCTCCCACCAAAGACATTCCCAAAGTAACTGCAACTGAGAGAGGGAGAGGAAGAGGCAAAAATAAAGCAAAGAAATATAGCAAATTGCAAAGAGAAAGGAAAACGTATGTTCATACAAAAACTTGTACACAAGTGTTTATAGCAGCATTATTTATAATAGCCAAAATGTAGAAAGAACCCAAACATCCATGAACTGATGGATAAATATAATGTGGTATATGTGTACAATGGAATAATATTTGACAGTAAAAAATATTAAGTACAGATATGTGCTACAACATGGATGAACCTTAAAAACATTGTGACTAAATGAAAGAAGCCAGTCACAAAGTCCATATACAGTATTGTATGATTCACTTTATATGACATGTCCAGAATAGGCAAATCCATAACAGGAAGCAGATTGGTGGTTGCCTAGGGCTGGGGATAGAATGGGGTGAGGTGGGAGAAGGTGGGGAGAAATGGAGAGTGATTGCTAGTGAATATGTTGTTTCTTTTTGGGGTGACAAAAGTGTTCTGTAATTGGTGGTGATAGTTACACAATTATATAGTCATATATCACTTAGCAATGGGGATACATTCTGAGAAATACATCATTAGGTGATTTGTTCTTTTGGGAACATCATAGAGTGTAATTACACAAACCTGTATTGTATTCCCTACCACCCACCTACACTGTATTACATAGCCTGTTGCTCCTAGGCTACTACAAATCTGTACAACATGTTACTGTACTGAATACTGTAGGCAATTATAACACAGTGGTATTTGTGTATCTAAACATATCTAAAATAGAAATGCTACAATGAAAATACAGTATAAAAGATTTAAAATGGCACATCTATATGGGACATTGTATTAGTCTGTTCTCATGCTGCTAAAAAGAACCTGCCTGAGACTGGATAATTTCTAAAGAAAAGAGGTTTAATTGACTCACAGTTCTGCAAGTCTGTGGAGGCCTCAGGAAACTTACCATCATGGTGGAAGGGAAAGCAAACATGTCCTTCTTTACATGGCAGCAGGGAGGGGAAGAATGAGAGCTGAACAAAGGAATAAGCCCCTTATAAAACCATCGGATCTCATGAGAACTTACTATCATGAGAATAGCATGGGGGAAATCACCCCCATGATTCAATTACGTTTCACTGGGTCCTATGACATGTGGGGATTATGGGAACTACAAATCAATATGAGATTTGAGTAAGGACACAGCCAAACCATATCAGGCATTTACCATGTTGGAGCTTGCAGAACTGGAAGTTGCTCTGGGTAAGTCAGTGTGTGGTGAGTGATTGTGAAGTCCTAGGACATTACCGTACACTACCGTAGACTTTACAAACACTGTACACTTAGGCTACGTGAAATTTATTTAAAAACTCTTTTCCTTCAAAAATAAATTAACTTACTGTAACCATTTTACTATATAAACTTTAATTTTTTTTTTCTTGAGACAGAGTCTTGCTCTGTCGCCAGGCTGGAGTGCAGTGGCGCAATTTTGACTCACTGCAACCTCCGACTCCCTGGTTCAAGCAATTCTCCTGCCTCAGCCTACTAAGTAGCTGGGATTACAGGCACGTGCCACCACGCCCAGCTAATTTTTGTATTTTTAGTAGAGACAGGGTTTCACCATGCTGGCTGGGATGGTCTCGATCTTCTGACCTCATGATTCGCCCGCCTCAGCCTCCCCAAGTGCTGGGATTATAGGTGTAAGCCACCATACTCGGCCTAAACTTCAAAAGTTTTAACTTTTGACTCTTTTATAATACAATTTAGCTTAAAGCACAAACACATTGTACAGCAATACAAAAATATCTTCTTTCTTTATACCTGTATTTGGTAAGCTTTTCTCTATTTTTAAATGTTTTAATTTCGTTTTACTTTTTATGCTTTTTTGTTGAAAACTAAGATACAAACACATTAATGTAGGCCTATACAGGTTAAGGATCATAAGTATCACTGGTCTTACACCTCCACATCTTGTCCCACTAGAGGGTCTTCAGGGACAGTAGCACATAGAGCTGTTACACCTATGGTAACAATAACTTCCTCTGGAAGACCACCTGAATGACCTGGCTGAGACTATTTTGTAATTAACTTTTTATTTCCATAAGTAGAAGCAGACTCTAAAACAATGAAAAAGTATAGTATAGTAAGTGCGTAAACCAGTGACATAGCATTTTTTAAGTCTTATGTATTTTATATGCTAAACTTTAATACAACTGGAAGCTCAATAGGTTTGTTTATACAAGTATCACCACAAATATGTGAGTAATGCATTGTGCCAAGACTTCATGACAGCTATGATGACACCAGGTGATAGTAATTTTTCAGCTCCATTATAATCTTATGGGGCTACTGTCATACCTGAGGTCTGTTGTTGACTGACACCATTATGTGGCACACGGCTGTACTAAAAACCACTGAATTGTACACTCTAAATAGATGCATTGTGTGTTTTATGAATTATATCTAAAAAATAAATGGATAAAATTATGTCTAGAAAAGAACTGTAGATGTGACTATTGGCATATGGAACTGACTGGAGTCAGATGAGAAGATTACTGAATTTTTGAGAGAGTTAAACTGCTAAAGGGATCACTAGCTTAGAAAAAAAAGAAGCTGACTGCACAGAATTTTACACAAGCCTTAGCCCCAACATTCTGAGTAGGAAGTGGGCTGAGATATCTTTCTAACCTCTAAAGAAGACATATTCATTAATTCCCACTTCTGATGAGGCCAAACATGATATCAGAAAAAGAAGAATCTTACAAAAGGTACCTGCAAGGGCTATGGAGATAGGTGGGTTGAGGAATCCCTTGTGGTGGAGGGGGGCAGAATTGGAGCCTAATTAAGGAGCTTATCCCTCTTCAGTGTAGGAAGTCCTTCTAAGGTTGGCCCAAGAGGGTTTTAGAATTGCTACAGACCCTGACTTCCAAATGGCAGCATTTAGGGCACATATCCTGCCCTGATCCACTATTGTATGATATATTGAGGGCTGGTAACTTGTCTTTTTAGTTTGTAGGACTTGGAGCAAAAGGCATCACATCCAGACTTTATGTAGACATAATGGTATGTCAGCCCATGATGCAGAGACTACCACACATCTCCTAGGGGAGCTAGACTTTAAGTTTAATACTGAAGAGGGGACTTTTGGGTTGTCTCCCTCAGGAAGAGTGTATTTTAAGTGCAGGTGGGAGAGGGAACCAAATATTTGGTGACTAGAAAGGTGGACCATGATGTCATCAGTGATTCTCAACAAATACTCTGGTTCTCCCTGCTTCCAGCCACATGTTAAGATCACAGTTCTCAGGTACATTGTATAAGACCGTATAACTTATCTCATTGCCAATGAAATGCAAGCAGAAGATACTCGTGTATTTCCCAAGAGAAATTTTAAGAACCAGTACACAATTCACTTAATTCTCTTCCTTTTTCTAAGGTGACAAGCATGAGCTGAGATGGAGCTTCAGTAAGCCTGAGTCCACCCTATTGTCACACATTGGATATATCACATGAAGGAGAAAGAAACCTTAATTGTGTTAAGCCACTGAGATTTGGAGTGTTTTTTACACAGCATAATTCATTCTGTCTGATATACATAGTAAGATCAAATGCCTCAGGTAAGCAAAGTGCATGCTGCCAGGTGTACCTTATATTATTAACTAGATATCGATAATTAAACTGTCTCCAAGGGAGGTTATTTATTTTCTTTCATTTCATTCCATCACAAAGTCATCTAAGCTTTCCTCTAAGCAGAACCAGTAGAAACAGGGTATCCATACTCATTAAACTACTCCCATACATACGTAAAAAGACTCATTGATGTTTGATTCCTTAATCTTTGATACATTGTGCTGCCATATGACTGTGATTGACTGTGACTTTGGGTAGTCCAGGAATGCTCTTCTCCGCTTGCACCAATGCCTATAGAATTCATTTGCACATTAAAATTTTGAAAGTGGAGACAGGGCATGAAGTATCGATTTAACTATTTATCATTTAGTTCTGGAGATTAATTCACTTGTTCATTTAATAAATATTTATTGAGCATATGATATGAGCTGCTCCAGATTCAAATTCTAAATATGAATTTCTTATTGTCAGCCTCCTTTTTAAACCCCTTTTGATGATTTTCCAAGTACTGCGGCAAGATGTATTTTATTAGCAGCACAGGATTTTGCAGCCTGGAATCCAATTATAAACGTACATGCAAAATGTAGTGTATTTGGATTGTTCTGGGAAGAAGATATGTAGCACATCAGATTGTCAGCTCAGACGTCTCTGTGGGCTGCCTCTCCAGACACTCTTGCTGAGTTAGCTAACCCTCTTTCATATTCCCCGGGAACCCTGTGCTTCTCTCTACTGCAGCTTCTATCACACTGTATGGTAGTTGATGGCCCACTTATCTGTTAGCCTCACCAGAGTGTGAGTTCTTTAATTTTAAATTTTTGTGGGTACATAGTAGGTATATATATTCATGAGGTATATGGGATATTTTGATACAGGCATATAATGTGTAATAATAACCTCAGGGTAAATGGGGTATCTGTTACCTCAAGCATTTGTCCTTTGTGTTATTAACTATACAGTTATATTATTTTAGTTACTTTAAAATGTACAATTAAATTATTATTGACTACAGTCACCCCATTGTGCTATCAAATACTAGATATTATTCATTCTTTCTAATGATTTTTGTACCCATTAACCATCTCCAATTCCCCCCATGCCCACTACTCTTCCCAGCCTCTGGTAACCATCATTCTACTCTGTATTTCCGTGAGTTACACTGTTTTAATTTTTTAGCTCCCACAAATAAGTGAGAACATGCGATATTTGTCTTTCTGTGCCTTGCTTATTTCACTTATCACAACGACCTCTCGTTCCATCCATGTTGTGGCAAATGATAGGATCTCTTTCTTCTTCATGACTAAATAGTACTCCATTGTGTATATACATCATGTTTTCTTTATCCATTCATCTGTTGATGGACACTTAGTTGCTTCCAAATCTTGGCCATTGTGACTAGAGCTGCAATAAACATGGGAGTGCAGATATCTCTTCGATATACTGATTTCCTTTCTTTTGGGTATATACCTAGCAGTGGGATTGCTGGATCATATGGTAGCTCTATTTTTAGTTTTTAAAGAATCTCCAAACTGTTCTCCATAACGGTTATACTAATTTACATACCCACCAATGGCATACAAGGGTTCCTTTTTACCCACATCCTCACCAGCTTTCACTGTTGCTTGTCTTTTGGGTAAGCCATTTTAACTGGGGTGAGATAATATCTCATTGTAGTTTTGACTTGCATATCTTTGATAATGAATGATGTTGAGTGCCTTTTATATGTGTTTACCATTTATGTGCCTTCTTTTGAAAAATGTCTACTCAGGGCCGGGCGCAGTGGCTCATGCCTGTAATCCCAGCACTTTGGGAGACTGAGGCGGATGGATCACCTGAGGTCACGATTTCGAGACCAGTCTGGCCTACATGGTGAAACTCCGTATCTACTAAAAATACAAAAAATTAGCCAGATGTTGTGGTGCAAGCCTGTAATCCCAGCTACTTGGGAGATTGAGGCTGGAGAATTGCTTGAACCTGGGAGGTGGAGGTTGCAGTGATCTGAGATCACGCCATTGTACTCCAGCCTGGGCAACAAGAGCAAAACTCTGTCTCAAAAAGAAAACAAAAAAGTCTATTCAGATATTTTGCCCATTTTAAAATAAGATTATTAAATGTTTTCCTATAGAATTGTTTGAACTCGTTGTATATTCTGGTTATTAATCCCTTGTCAGATGAATAGTTTGCAAATATTTTTTCCCATTCTGTGGGCTGTCTCTTTACTTTGTTGATTGCTTCCTTTGCTGTGCAGAAGCTTTTTAGCTTGGTGTGATCCCATTTGTCCATTTTTGCTTTGCTGTGGGGTATCACTCAAAAAATCTTTACCCACTGTAATGTCCTGGAGAATTTCTCCAATATTTTCTTTTAGTAGTTTAATAGTTTGAGGTCTTGGATTTAAGTCTTTAATCTGTTTTGATTTGATTTTTGTATATGGCAAGAGATAGGAATCGTTTCGTTCTTCTGTATATGGATATCCAGTTTTCCCAACATCATTTATTGAAAAGACTATCTTTCCCCCAGTGTATATTCTCGGCACCTTTGTTGATAATGAGTTCATTGTAGATGTATGGATTTGTTTCTGGATTTTCAATTCTGTCCCATTGGTCTATGTATCTGTTTTTATGTCAGTAACACGCTGTTTGGGTAACTAGCTCTGTAGTACAATTTGAAGTCAAGTAGTGTGATTCCTCCAGTTTTGTTCTTTTTGCTCATGATAACTTTGGCTTTTCTGGTCTTTTGTGATTCCGTATATGTATTAGGATTATTTTTTCTATTTCTGTGAACAATGTCACTGGTAGATTGATAGGGATTGCATTGAATCTGTAAATTGCTTTAGGTAGTATGGACATTTTAACAATATTGATTCTTCCAATCCATGAACATGAAATATTTTTAAATTTTTTTTGTATCCTCTTCAATGTCTTTCACCATTGTTTTACAGTTTTCCTTGTAGAGATCTTTCACTTCTTTCCTTAATTCCTAGGTATTTCATTTTATTTGTAGCTATTATAAATGGGACAACTTTCTTAATTTCTTTTTCAGATTGCTCTCTGTTGGCATATAGAAATGCTACTGATTTTCATATGTTAATTTTGTATCCTGCAATTTCAGTGAATTTCTTTGTCAGTTCTAACTGTTTTCTAGTGGAGTTTTTAGGTTTTTCCAAATAAAAAATCATATCATCTGTAAACAAGGATAATTTGATTTCTTCCTTTCCAATTTAGATGCCCTTTATTTCTTTCTCTTGTCTAATTGCCCCAACTAGGACTTCCAGTACTATGTTGAATAACAATAGTGAAAATGGCCATTCTTGTCATGATCCAGATCCTAGAGGAAAGTCTTCCAGTTTTTCCAATTCACTATGATACTACCTGTAGGTGTGTGGTATATGGCTTTTATTATGTTGAAGTGTGCTCCTTCTATACCCAGTTTTTTAAAGGGTTTTTACTTGAAGGGATGTTCAACTTTATCAAATGCTTTTTTGGCATCAATTGAAATGATCATACGGTTTTTGTTATTCATTCTGTTGATATGATGTATCATATTGATTGATTTGTATATGTTGAACCATTCTTGTATCTATAGAATAAATCTCACTTAGTCATGATGAATAATCTTTTTAATGTATTGTTGAATTCTGTTTGCTAGTATTTTATTGAAGATTTATGCATCAATATTCATCAGAAATATTGGCTTGTAGTTTTCTTTATTTGATATGTCTTGGTCTGGTTTTGGTACCAGGGTAACACTGGCCTCATAGAATAAGTTTGACTATATTACCTCCCCCATCATTTTTTAGAATAGTTTTAATATGATTAGTATTAGTTTTTCTCTAAATGTTTGATAAAATTCAGCACTGAAGCCATTGGCTCCCGGACTTTCCTTTGCTGGGACACGTTTTACTACAACTTTGATCTTGCTACTTGTTATTGATCTGTTCAGGTTTTGGATTTCTTTGTGGTTCAATCTTATATAAAAATTTATCTGGCCGGGCACGGTGGCTCAAGCCTGTAATCCCAGCACTTTGGGAGGCCGAGACGGGAGGATCACGAGGTCAGGAGATCGAGACCATCCTGGCTAACACGGTGAAACCCCGTCTCTACTAAAAATACAAAAACTAGCCGGGCGAGGTGGCGGGCACCTGTAGTCCCAGCTACTCGGGAGGCTGAGGCAGGAGAATGGTGTAAACCCGGGAGGCGGAGCTTGCAGTGAGCTGAGATCCGGCCACTGCACTCCAGTCCGGGCAACAGAGCGAGACTCCGCCTCAAAAAAAAAAAAAAAAAAAAATTATCCATTTCTGGCCAGGCACTGTGACTCACTCTTGTAATCCCAGCACTTTGGGAGGCCGAGGTGGGCAGATCACCTGAGGTCAGGAGCTTGAGACCAGCTTGGCCAACATGATGAAACCCCATCTCTACTAAAACACAGAAAAGTTAGCCAGGCGTGGTGGTGGGTGCCTGTAATCCCAGTTACTCTGGAGGCTGAGGCAGGAGAATTGCTTGAACCAAGGAGGCAGAGGTTGCAGTGAGCAGAGATCATGCCACTGCACTCTAGCCTGGGTGTCAAGAGCAAGACTCCATAACAAAAAAAATTCTTCTAGGTTTCCCATCTTATTGGCATATAATTGCTCATAGTAGCCTCTAATGATCCTTTAAATTTCTGCAATATCAGTTGTAATGTTTTCTTTTTCATCTCCAATTTTATTTATTTGAGCCTTCTCTCTCTTTTTCTTAGTCTGGCCAAAGTTTGTCAGTTTTGTTTGTTTTCAAAAAAACACAACTTTTTGTTTTATTGATCTTTTATATCATTCCTGTTTCAAATTAGTTATTTCTGCTCTGATTTTTGTTATTTCTTTTCTTCTACTAACTTGGGATCTGATTTGCTCTTGCTCTTCTAGTTATTTTTCTTTTTTGAGACAAGTCTCGCCCTGAGGCCCAGGCTGGAGTGCAGTGGTGCAATTTTGGCTCACTGCAACCTCCGCCTCCTGGGTTCAAGCGATTCTCATTCCTCAGCCTCCCAAGTAACTAGGATTACAGGTGTGCACCACCACACCTGGCTAAATTTTTTGTATTTTCAGTAGAGACGGGGGTTTCACCATGTTGGCCTGGGCTGGTCTCGAACTCCTGACCTTAAGTTAACCACCCACCCACCTCGGCCTCCCAAAGTGCTGGGAGTACAGGTGTGAGCCACCACGCCTGGTCCACCCTTCTAGTTATTTAAGATGCATCGTTAGTTTATTTATTTCCAGTGTTTTCTTTTTTTTTTTTTTTATGTAGGCACTTAGAGCTATAAACTTTCCACTTAGTACTACTTTTGCTGTATTCCACAGATTTTGGTATGCTCTGTTTCCAGTGTCATTTGTTTCAAGAAATTTAAATTTTTTAATTAGTTTATTCATTTACCCACTGTTCATTCAGGAGTATATTGTTTGATTTCCAGGTGTTTGTATAGTTTCCAAAATTCCTCTTGTTATTGATTCTTAGTTTTATTCCATTGTGGTTAGAGAAGACACTTGATATTATTTCAATTTTTTGAACTTTTTAAGACTTTTCTGTGACCCAACATATGGTCTATCCTTTAGAATGATCCATGTGCTGAGGAGAAGAATGTGTATCCTGCAGCTATTGGATGAAATGTCTGTGAATATGGATTTGGTCCATTTGGTCTATAGTTCAGATTAAGTCTGATGTTTCTCTGTTAATTTTCTGTCTTTAAGATCTGTCCAGTGCTGTAAGTGGGGTGTTGATGTCTCCAGCTCTTCCTATATTGGGGTCTATCTCTCTCTAATAATATTTGGTTCATATATCTGGGTGCTCCAGTATTGGGTGCATATGTATTTACAATTGTACACTCTCTTGCTGAATTGACCCCTTTGTCATTGTATAATGACCATCTTTGTCTGTTTTTGTAGCTTTTGTCTTAAAATTTATTTTGTTTTATATAAGTATAGCTAACTTGTGCTTTTTTGGTTTCCATTTGCATGGAATGTGTTTTTCCATCCCTTTATTTTCATGTGTGTCTTTTTTGTATTTTATTTTTATTTTTGTATTTGTTATTTCCATAGGTTTTGGGGGGAATGGGTGGTATTTGGTTACATGAGTGAGTTCTTTAGTGGTGATTTGTGAGATTTTGGCGCACCCATCACTCAAGCAGTATACGATGAACCCAATTTGTAGTCTTTTGTCTCTCACCCCCTTCCCCCCACCCAGTCCCCAAAGTCCTTTGTATCATTCTTATGCCTTTGCATCCTCATATATTGGCTCGCACGTGTGAAGTGAGAACATACAATGTTCGTTTTTCCATTCCTGAGTTGCTTCACTTACAATGGTAGTCTCCAATCCTGTTCAGGTTACCGTGAAAGCCACTGATTCATTCCTTTTTGTGGCTGAGTAGTGTGTGTGTGTACATATATATATATATACCACAGTTTACTTATTCACTCGTTGATTGATGGGCATTTGTGTTGGTTCCATATTTTTGCAGTTGGGAACTGTGCTGCTATAAACATGTGTGTGCAAGTATCTTTTTTGTATAATGACTTCTTTTCCTATGGGTAGAATACCCAGTAGTGGGATTACTGGATCAAATGGTAATTCTATTTTTAGTTCTTTAAGGAATCTCCACAATCTTTTCCGTAGTGGTTGTACTAGTTTACATGTCCACCATCAGTGTAGAAGTGTTCCCTTTTCACCACATCCATTCCAATATCTATTATTTTTTGATTATTGCCATTCTTGTGGGATTAAGGTGGTATCACTTTGTGATTTTGATTTGCATTTCCTTAATCATTAGTGATGTGGAGCATTTTTTCATATGTTTGTTGGCCATTTGTATACCTTATTTTGAGAATTGTCTATTTGTGTCCTTAGCCCACTTTTTGATGGGATTGTTTGTTTTTTTCTTGCTGATTTGTTTGAGCTTCTTGTAGATTCTGGATGTTAGTCTTTTGTCAGATGTACAGATTGTGAAGATTTCCTCCCACTCTGTGAGTTGTCTGTTTACTCTGCTGACTGTTCATTTTGCCGTGCAAAAGCTCTTTAGTTTAATAAAGCTCTTTAGTTTAATTAAGTCCCACCTATTTATCTTTGTTTTTGCTTTGTTTGCATTTGGGTTCTTGGTCATGAATTCTTTGCCTAAGCCAATGTCTAGAGGGTTTTTCTGACGTTATGTTCAATAATTTGTATAGTCTCAGGTCTTAGATTTAAGTCCTTGATCCATCTTGAGTTGATTTTTGTTTAAGATGAGAGATGAGGATCCAGTTTTATTCTCCTACATGTGGCTTGCCAGTTATCCCAGCACCATGTGTTAAATAGGGTGTCCTTTCCCCACTTTATGTTTTTGTTTGCTTTGTCGATGATCAGTTGACTGTAAGTATTTGGCTTTATTTCTGGGTTCTCTATTCTGTTCCATTGGTCTATGTGCTTATTTTTATACCAGTGCCATACTGTTTTGGTGGCTGTGGTCTTGTAGTATAGTTTGAAATCTGGTAATGTGATGCCTCCAGATTTCTTCTTTTTGCTTAATCTTGCTTTGGCTATGTGGGCTCTTTTTTGGTTTCATATGGATTTTAGAATTGTTTTTTCTAGTTCTGTGAAAGAATGATGGTTGTATTTTGATGGGAATTGCATTGAATTTGTAGATTTTTTTTATTTTTGTGCATCTCTTGTATGTTTTTATATTTGAGGTTACCATGAGGCTTACAAATAATATCTACAACCCATTACTTTAAACCGATGAAAACTTAACGTTGATTGCATAAACAAAGAAACTAACAAGTAAGCAAAAGGAAAACTAATAAAAACTCTCTCCTTCAACTTTGTCTCCCCACCTTTAAACTCTTTGTCTTTTCTATTTATATCTTACTGTACTATGTCTTAAAAAGTTATAGTTATTATTTTGATCAGTTCATCTTTCATCTTTCTACTTAAGATATGAATAGTTTATATACTACAATTACAGTGTTTTAGTATTCTGTGTTTTTCTCTGTACTTAATATTACTAGTGAGGTTTGTATCTTCAGATGATTTCTTACTGACCATTAATGTCCTTTTCTTTCAGATTGAAGAACTCACTTTAGCATTTCTTGTAGGACAGGACTGGTGTTGATAAAATCTCTCCGCTTTTGTTTGGGAAAGGCTTTATTTCTCTTTCTTGATTGAAGGATATTTTTGCTGGCTATCCTTTTGTAGGATAAAAGTTTTTTGCCTCCTTCAGTACTTTCAATATGTCCTGCCACTCTCTCCTGGCCTGTAAGGGTTCTACTGAAAAGTCTGCTGCCAGATGTATAGGAGCTCCATTGCATGCTATGTATTTCCTTTCTGTTGATGCTTTTATGATCCTTTCTTTGTCCTTGATTTTTGGGAGTTGAATTATTAAATGCCTTGACATAGTTTTCCTTGGGTTAAATCTCCTTGGTGTTCTATAACCTTCTTGTACTTGGATATTGATATCTTTCTCTAGGCTTGGGAAGACCTCTGTTCTTTTCCCTTTGAATAAACTTTCTACCTTTATCTATCAACCTCCTTGTTAAGGCTGATAACTCTTAGATTTGCCCTTTTGAGGCTAGTTTCTAGATCTTTTAAGTGTGCTTTATTCTTTTTTCTTTTTTCTCTTCTGACTTTGTATTTTCAAATAGGCTGTCTTCAAGCTAACTAATTCTTTCTTCTGCTCGATCAGTTCTGCTATTAAGAGACTCTGATGTATTCTTGAATATGTTAGTAGCATTTTTCAACTCCAGAGTTTCTTCTTCTTGTTTTTTAAAAATTATTCTATTTCTTTATTAAATTTATTTGATAGGATTATGAATTGCTTCTCTGCATTATCTTGAATTTCTTTGCGTTTCCTCAAAGTAGCTACTTTGAATTCTCTGTCTGAAAGGTCACATATCTCTGTCTCTCTGGTATTGGCCCTGGGTGCCTTATTTAGTTTGCTTGATGAGGTCATGTTTTTCTGGATGGTCTTGGTGCTTATGGATGTTTGTCGGTGTCTAGGCATTGAAGAGTTGTGTATTTATTGTAGTCTTTTCATTCTGGACTTGTCTGTACCTGTCCTTCTTGGGAAGGCTTTCCAGGTATTTGAAGCAAATTGGGCATTGTGATCTAAGTTTTTGGTCGCTGCAACCATATCTGCATTAGGGGGCACTCCAAGCCCAATAATGCTATAATTCTTGTAGCCTAATAGAGGTACTGCCTTAGTGGTCTTAGATAAGATCTGCAAGGATTATCTGGATTATCAGGCAGAGATTCTTGTTCTCTTCCCTTGCTTTCTCCCAAACAGAGTCTCTCACTCTATGCTGAGCTGCCTGGAGCTGGGAGTGGTTGTAGTGACACAAGCACCCCTGTGGCCTCTACCACTGGGACTCTGCTGAGTCAGAACTGAAGCCAGCACAGAGCTGGATCTTGCCCAAGGCCCACTGTAATCACAACCTGACTACCTCCTATATTTGCTCAAGGCCTCAAGGCTCTACAATCAGCAGGTGGTGAAACCAACAAGTCTTATGTCCTTCTCTGCAGTGCAGCAAGATCCCCCTGGGCCCTGGGTGGGTCCAGAGATGATGTCCAGGAACTAGAGCCTACCGTCAAAAGCCTTAGAGATCTACCTGGTGCTCTATTCTACCGTGGCTAAGCTGACACTGAAACTACAAGGCAAAGCCCTTTCCACTCTTTTCTTCCCTTTCCCCAAGCAGAGGAGTCTCTCCCTGTGTCCACCAGCACTACCAAAAGCCCCAGGGAGTACTGCCATGGTGCCACCAATGTTTACTTAAGGCCCATGTGGTCTTTAGTCAGTTCTTATGATGAATGCTGCCAGGCCTGTGACTCACCCTTCAGGGCAGTAGACTCCCCTCTGGCCCAGGGTAGGTCCAAAAATGTGATCCAAGAGCAACACCTGAAATTGGGGACCCCAGCACCCCACTTGGTGCTCTTCTCCACTCTGGCCTATCTGGTACCTAAGATGCAAGACAAAAGTCCCCTTTATCTTCTCTCTCCTTTTCTCAAACATAAAGTGTCTCTTCTTGTAGCCACAACAGCTGTGAGTGTGCTGCATCATACCTGAAGCCAGTACATCTCAGAGTCTTACCCATGGGCCACAGTGAGTACTACCTGGTTACCACTGCTGATTATTCAGGGGCAAAGGGCTCGCGGTCAGTAGGTGATGAATTCTTCCAGGACTCAGTCTTTCCCTTCAAGGCAGCAGGCTCCTTTCTGGCCCAGTGTGTGTCTAGAAATGACATCCAGGAGCTAGGGCCTGTAATGGGGCCTTACAACTCTGCCTGGTGCCCTATCCTACTATGGCTGAGTTGGCATCCAAGTTGCAAACATGAAACACAGGCCTTTTTGACTAAGGTCTTTAACTTTACCAAGCATCATCAGCATAAAGCAATTAAAATGACCAAATTTCCACACAAATCTGAAGGGAAACAAGCAGTAGGTTGCTTGCAGAACAACAAACAACATAAAATTCAGCATTAACCAGAATATATCTGAAAGAATAATTTAAAACTGCCAATAGTAGTTGCCTCTGGAGAACGGAACTAGAGGTTGGGGGATTACAAGTAAAAGGTGGGCTTTTAATTTATACATGAGCTTATATTGCTTTTCTCAATTAAGCAAAATACAATTTTAAAAATTGTTTTAAAAGTATTACTAAAGTTTGTTCTTCTTAAAAGTTCCTTGACCAATCTTTTACTCTAAAACATTCCCCTGGCTGCCTCTTGTAGTATCTCTTACAGTAAGTATCTCAGTTTCCTGCTGTGTAGCTGGGCCCTCTCCTTCCCTCCTACTACCTCTGCCCTCAACTGTCATTTTTTTTTTTCCTTTTTGAGATGGTGTCTCGCTCTGTTGGCCAGACTGGAGTGTAGTGTCACGATCTCGGCTCACTGCAGCCTCTGCCTTCCTGGTTCCAGCAATTCTCCTGCCTCAGCCTCCAGAGTAGCTGAGATTATAGGCACATGCCACCACACCCGGCTAATTTTTGTATTTTTAGTAGAGACGGGGTTTGACCATGTTGACCAGGCTGGTCTTGAACTCCTGACCTCAGGTGATCAGCCTGCCTCAGCCTCCCAAAGTGCTGCAATTACAGACATGAGCCCTGCTCCTGGCCTCCTCAACTCTTTATTCTCCACAACCCCCACCTCTTTTTTTATTCTTCCTTAATTTTATCCTCTTCTCCAGCTTTCCAAACCATGCCCAATAGGGGGCAAAAAGGGAAGCTTTATCTTTTATGTCCAAAGAGGTCATCCTATAATTCTTCTCCATGAATTATACCATCAAATTTAGGAAGGTTCAGTTAGTTATTATTTTAAATCACACCTTCTAGGATGTCTGTAATTAAAAAATAAAAAACAAGTGCTGGCAAGGAGGTGGAAAATTGAAATCCTTGTGCCTTGCTGGTAGCAATGCAAAATGATGCAGTGGCTATGGAAAATAGTTCAGCAGTTTCTCAAAAAGGTAAACACAGAATTACTATATGTCCTGGAAATTCCTCTCTTAGGTATATATCCCAAAAATTGATAGCAGGGACTCAAACAGGTATTTGTATACCAATGTTCATAGCAGCATTATTTATAATAAAGTGGAAACAGCTCAGTGTCCCTCAACAGATGAATGGATAAACAAAATATACCTTATACATACAACAAAATATTATTCAATCATATAAAGGAATGGAATTTTGAAATATGTTACCACATGGATGGACCTGGAAAACACTGCTTAGTGAAATAAGTCAGACACAGAAGGACAAATATTACATGATCCCATTTATACGAGGTACCTAGAAGAGGCAAATTTATAGAGACAGAAAGTAGAATAGAGGTTATCGGGGCTGAAGGGAAGGGGTAAGAGGAGTTACTTTTTAATGAGTACAGAGTTTTTGTTGAGGATACTGAAAAACTTTTGAATATGGATAGTGGTGATAGTTATGTGACATTGTGAATGTATTTAATGCCACTGAACTATATATTTCGGAATGATTAGAAAATGGTAAATATTATGTGAGATATATTTTACTATAATACTCCTTTCCCCCAAAATACCATGTTTTTTTCTAATTGCTGTGTATTATTTCCCTTATGCAGAGTTTTTTTTTTTTTTTTTTTTGAGACGGAGTCTCGCTCTGTCGCCCAGGCTGGAGTGCAGTGGCCGGATCTCAGCTCACTGCAAGCTCCGCCCCCCTGGTTTACGCCATTCTCCTGCCTCAACCTCCCAAGTAGCTGGGACTACAGGCGCCCGCCACCTCACTCGGCTAGTTTTTTGTATTTTTTAGTAGAGACGGGGTTTCACCGTATTAGCCAGGATGGTCTCGATTTCCTGACCTCGTGATCCGCCCGTCTCGGCCTCCCAAAGTGCTGGGATTACAGGCTTGAGCCACCGCGCCCGGCCATGCAGAGTTTTAAACTCTAGGAAAGTAATATTCTCAAGGCCGCACTGCTAGGGCAGCACTGCAATTCAAATCCGGGTATGGATTCAAGCCTTCTCTCTTAATCCTATACTACACTAAATCATTATTCTATCATTTACTGTACTGCTTTAATAGCACTTCTAATTTCAAGTTATAGTTAACTATTTTCCCCCTACCTTGATTGTGAACAAAAAAAGCCTTCTCCGTTTTTGGGTGCTTAATGTTTATCTGAGGGTGTGACGTAGAGTCATCTGAAGGCATTGCTAAGGGTTAGGCCAAGACTCAGCTGAAGGCTTGGTCTGAAATGGGGCTATAATGGATTCCATCTAGTAACTCAGCAAACGTTCATGTGGCAGCTATTCCTGTCACTGTTAGGTGCTGGGGTGCAGGAAAAAAGAGCACACAGTCTCTGACCTAGATTCAGTCTAATGGGTTAGGTGGACAGGGATAGTCTCCCACTAGCTTTAGTCTAGTCGGTCAGGTGGACAGGAAGACAAAGTCAGACATGTGCTTGGCTAGAGCACAGGAAACCCTGGGAGCCCATGAGGAAAAACACAGGCGGGAAGTTAGGGGAGGCTTTTTGCAGGAGGTGGTGCTTGATTTGTGTCTTGATTAAAAATGGGTATTACCCAGCAGAAGAGCAGGAAATAGCATTCCAGGCAGAAGACAAAGCATGTACAAAGGCATGGAGGTGTAAGAGGATGGTGGGTCTGGAGATCTGCAAATAATTATTTGTGATTGGGACATGAAGTAAGAGGTGAGAAAATGCTATGATGCAGAGCTGGGGAGGAGGGAAGAATTCGGGTCATGAAGTGCTGTGAAGATTTGAAAGTTTATACTGAGAGATACAGGAAGCCACTTTAAGATTTTAATGGAACTGACATGATCACATTTGTTACATGGAAAAAATCAGCCTGACTGCCATAAGGGAAATGAATTGGAAGGTGGCAAGCCTGAAAGTCAAGAGTAGATTGTAGAAATGCCAGTGGCCTGAAACTAACAACAGGGTTGCAAGCCAAGGGCTACAGGAAGGGTCCTGTCTACAGATGCGAGAAATGGAAACAGCCTCAGAGGTCAAATATAAGGTCTAGGAGTAAGGCTGACTAGGAAGGCAGAATTGGATGCCAGCATGGGGTATGGATTTCAAGATTAGGTCCTTGGAGGACCTGCAGAGCCTTTAGCATCTTAGAGGAAACCTCAAAGCAGCAAGGCATATCTCCTTGTCACAAGGGATAGGACTAGAAGGAGCCAACTATTTAGGCCTGTGATCTTTTCTAATATATTTCTCTGTGCCTAGACTTCTGAACCTATTCTGTATCTAATGTAATCTTTTTCTTCTCTCATTGAACTACTTTGAGATTTTGAGTGATCATTGAATCAGTAATTATTCAGTATCCTAGATGAACCTGTCCCTTTGACGGAACCTTTGGGACTCAGGCCAGTAATTAGTGTTGGGATTGGACATCACCTATCTGACTCGTAGCCCACATTGGGGAAGCTGATGCGTTCAGGGCACTGTGGAATCATGTAGGCACCTCATTATATCAAGCAAGCTAGAGAAAGGGTCAATAGAGGAAACCAAAATTCATTAATACATATCAGGTCACACCATATAAAATTTCCAGTTTCATAGGTCAAAAAATGATAGAAAATTGGAAATTTCTTATGATGCAGCCTGAATAAAAGTCACCTTTTTGTCGACTTCAAAAATACATAATTGGAGTAATGGGTCTGCTTCACAGCACACTCGTGATTGGTCCATATGGGTCCTCTTTTGTGCGTCTATTTTTTTCTCCATCTTTCCCCTAGGAACACCAACAAACTACAACATTGACAGTAACTTGCATCTGCCTATGCACTCTCCCACCATACCCTTTCTCCCCCTTTCCAAACTAACCACTATCTTGAATGCTGTGTGCATCTTTCCTTTGCTTTTTTATTTAATTGTTGTATCAAATATGTAAGTATGCTAATAAAGATATCATTTCATTTTAGTTGTTTTGAACTTTACAAAAAGGACATAATACTAGATGTTTGTGTTATTGTGGGACTTGATTTTTTAAAAAATTTTGTTTATTACAAAAATGAACTGTAGTTCACTCATTTTCAGTGCTGTATAATATTCCATTGTGTGGTATATACAGTGAAAGCCACTTTCTGGGTTGCTTCATTTAATATCCAAAATAACCCTGAAAATGACTGTTTAATATTCATACTTACTTTTATTTCTTGATAATTTCTTATTTTTATGTTTTTTTTTTTAAATCTGTAGTCTTTTATTCCTCATTCCCCTCCCACCCTTTCCCCCAAGTCCCCAAAGACCATTGTATCATTCTTATGCCTTTGCATCCTCATAGCTTAGCTCCCACTTATAAGTGAGAACATACGATGTTTGGCTTTCCGTTCCTGAGATACTTCACTTAGAATAATAGTCTCCAATTCCATCCAGGTTGTTGTGAAAGCCATTATTTTTTTCCTTTATATGACTAAGTAGTATTCCATGGTATATATATTCAATCAGTGAGTATTCCACTCACTGATTGATGGGCGTTTGAGCTGGTTCCATATTTTTGCAATTGCGAATTGTGAAGTGAGTGGATTAAGAGCATGGGATAAGGACTAGGGCTTTAGTTTCAGTTGTACCACTTTCTAGGCAAGTTACTTAACCTGTTAAGGTTGAGGCTTAAACTAAAAGCTTTAGTTTCTTCTTCAGTAAAATATTGATTAAAAAAGTACCTGCCTTAGGGGATTAAGGTGGTTACCTTCTGTGCAGTACCTGAAGCACTAAATCATGTGAGTTACATTAAATTTTATTACAAAGTGAAGCAACTGAAGCATGAGTAGGTTAAGGAACTTGCTGGAGATCACACAGCTAATAATTGCAAACCAGAACTTGAATCCATCTCTGCACAACTGCAAGATCATTCTCTTTCCCCATGACCGGGAGAGCTTTCCAGAAATAGTATGGTGCTGTGAAAACTAGTGTGGAGCAATTACTGACATTGTGGATAATTAACTCCTTTACTGTAAATATTACAGTAAAATCTGTGATAGTTTATTGGGAATTATAGGCTTCCAAGTGTATTATTGTTTACATGTTTTTTTTTAAAAAAAAGAAGAAAGAATGCTTGTTTAAAATATAATTCATTGTCTCTCCCCCACAAGAAAGAAGCAATGTTCTGTTGCTTCATTGCCTTCAATATAGGCTGTAAGTACTAAACATTTCTTTTTGGAGCAGTTTATGAGAGAAGAATGTTTCCAAATTTATGAGGCTCTCATGCATTTTGAGAAGAGATTTTCATATTCCACATATTTCCTTCTTTGGATCTTTCTATTTAGGGATCAGTTTAAAAATACGATTCCTCTATCTGAAGCAGAAGGGTTGTGAACCATGAGTTCCACATCTCTTGAGACTTTCAGTCACTTTAAAGGGAAATACAGAGAAAATGAAAGGAAATAAAAAGAAATACAGCTTATTTTTGGTTTAGAACATACCATGATTCCATGATAAGAATTAAACTGATGACACTGGAAGAAAATTTATCACTTACCAAAACTTAAGGGGCATATTTCCCTTTTAGAAAAATAAATAGGTCATGCATGGTGGCTCATGCCTGCAATACCAGCACTTCGGGAGGCTAAGGAGGGCAGATCACTTGAGCCCAGGAGTTCAAGACCAGCCTGGGCAACATGGCAACATGGCAAAAAAGAAAAAAAAAAAAAAAAACCATCTTTACAAAATTACAGTAATTAACTGGGTGTAGTGGCATGGGCCTGTGGTTCCAGATACTTGGGAAGCTAAGGTGGGAGGATTGCTTGAGCCTAGGTGGTCCAGGCTGCAGTGAGTCGTGACTGTGCCACTGCATTCCAGCCTGAGTAACAGAGTGAAACTCTGTTTAAAAAAAAAGGAGAAAATAAAAATAAATAGTTGCTTGTTGGAATTGTATCCTCAAAATGGGCATCCTTGATATGTTATTTGGCTTCTTTCATTGCCTTATTGACCAGATATCTCTCTTTTAAAAATTATTGGTGTGCAATTTTGCTACATTTTCAGGAAGAATATATGATAACTTCAAAAGTTTAAGTTGCACATTTAGGACCCAGGAATAATTCCCCACATCTTGAGAAACAAATGATTCAGTATTGGTTTATGATTACTTGTCATAAACCATTAAAGACCTTCAGAAATGAATCTAACTGAAGGTCAACACATTCTTCTTTAAGATGTCTTCCCTTTCCTATTTAAAAATACCACCATTGTTGACTAGGGAACAGGAGGTAGGATTACATGACATCTGTGTCTATTTTCCACTTTGACTTCTTCACTTGCCCTGTCTTGGAGATACCTGGAAAAACTTGAGTATCTACTCAGCAACACATCTGCAGTCCAGGACACCTGGCCTCTATGTGAACCTCACGTCAATCTTAAGGTTATTGGGTTATACCAAGCTAAAGATAATTGTGTTGTATAAGGAGGCTAAGGCCACCATCCTGTCAATAAGGAGAGAAAGAGGCTGTTCTCAGAAAATGGGGACTCAGAAGCTAAACCTAAACGTCAGGCTAGTAGGAATCTTATCATCATGAAGTCTTGTTCTCTTGAAATAATTTAGAGCCATGTTTTTCAAATCACATTACATAGAGGCCCAGGTTAAGGCAACACTTCATGGACCATTATGGGCAAATGGAGGGATGAAGCAGGTGAAAAGCAGTTGGGAGGCTGAGTTCTCAGTCTCTAGATTTCACTCATAACCCTGTTTCAACAAGGTTGAGCTCAACAAGAAGAGCTCTGTCTTCACCTACTTTATAGATTAGGATCTACTGCAGATATTTTAAGGTAATCTGATGAAAAAGTTGAATTTATTTACCAGAGCTCCTTTTAGAAAAAGTACTGTAAGTTGCTAGAAACAATACTTAGAAAAGTCATTTAGGAAGTGTTGGAGTAGAAGTGAGGTCTTCAAGAGCAGAATGGAAGCAAAAATGTGTGGCCAGTAAACTCTCATCTCAGGAAGGTAAGTTCTGATAACTTCAAAGCTTTTGTTTTCCTGAGAAGAATAGGCAGATTTGAAGGCAGAGCTGAACTACCCAGGAGAAGAGGGGACAGGCCATAGATGGTGTGGGAGGAAGGGCAGACAGAGACAATCTCTAATTCACAACACCACCAGAGGGACTTGGAAGATCTGTCAAATGGGATTTTATAAAGCTGCATGCAGTAAGGTGTGCAATGTAAAACCCTCCTTTGCTATCTAATCCTCCTGATCCCCAGTATTATTTAGTAAAACTTGCACAATAATGCTTGGAGCTTTTACTGAGAATAGATTCTTTTTGGAGAAGCCAAGAGGCACTGAGATTTCTAAACATGGTGTAGAGAAAAAACAGAGACCGCACATTTCATTTTCTGATTCACCAGGACTCCCACGAGGTAGCAGGTAATACTCACTGCTAAGGTTTATTACAGGAAAGGATACAGAGTAACAGGAAAAATATATGAAACAGTGGAGTCTAGCTTTAATACAGGCTTTAATACCTTTCTTGTCCGAGATCACACAGGTGTGCTCTTTTTCTAGCAGTGAACTATGAGGACATGTGTGGATTTTCTCTGCTCAGGTAAGCCCAAATGGCTCAGGGATCCATGGCTTTTTGGAAGGGT
This sequence comes from Rhinopithecus roxellana, assembly GCF_007565055.1. Taxonomy (NCBI): domain Eukaryota; kingdom Metazoa; phylum Chordata; class Mammalia; order Primates; family Cercopithecidae; genus Rhinopithecus; species Rhinopithecus roxellana. The sequence continues at coordinate 67,585,702 of NC_044558.1, read as the reverse complement.
AAGGGGGTGGCGTGCTAGTTAACATAGGCATATCCAGTTGTGCAACCATCCTTGGCCACCCAAAATCAGGACCCCAACAATGAAACCATGTGCACATTATTAACCCTGGTGTTTGTGCAAAGCAACCTGACAAACCAGTTCAGCATGGTCCATTGCTCCAGGTGAATATAACAAAATCATCAGTCACTAACATAAAGAACCTTCTGAGGGCCACATTCCCAGTAGTTAGTCAAGGGTCACTCATGGTTCCCTTGAAGACATAGGAGGGAGCCACCAGACTTGCTGTGTTAACTCTTTCCTCACAATATGTAGGGGAGAACCAAATCTGGCTAGAATTTGAAAAAAGGATTTCACTGCCACAAAATCACTTATGTGGTAGAGGTTAAAGATGGCTTTGCCACCTGGAGGCCGATCACACGTGAACTAAGAAAGCCTTCCTGTTGTGAGCCTCTGGTTGAAGGTAAGTGAGCTATATTATATCTTTTAAGTCAAAGTGTCTAATTTCATAGCACATGCAGTATTTATCTTGCAAGCGTTTAGTAAATTCTTGCTTAAAAGTTGGAGCCTCACCTCCACTGTACTATAAGAAACTGTAAGAAATCAAGGGTACATTTATTCATTCAACAATTATATTGAGTACCTGTGCAGCATTGGCTAGATACTGTTCTGAGTGTTGGGGATTCATTTTTTTTTTTTTTTTTTTTTTTTTTTTTTGAGACGAGTCTTGCTCTGTCGCCCAGGCTGGAGTGCAGTGGTGTGATCTCGGCTCACTGCAAGCTCCACCTCCCAGGTTCATGCCATTCTCCTGCCTCAGCCTCCCAAGTAGCTGGGCCTACAGGCGCCGGCCACCACACCCAGCTAATTTTTTGTATTTTTAGTAGAGATGGGGTTTCACGGCGTTAGCCAGGATGTTCTCAATCTCCTGACCTTGTGATCCGCCCACCTCAGCCTCCCAAAGTGCTGGGATTAGAGGCGTGGCCACTGTGCCTGGCTGTGTTGGGGATAAATTGATGAAATGATTGACAGATGTCTGTTCCTATGAAGCTTATAGTTCTTGTGGTGGGGAAGTCAGAAAAAATGTGATTTGAGGAAGCAATCAACCATTGAGTTGGGGCGAAGTCATAAAAGAAGGTTGGTGTCCTGCATGGAAGCCTAGAAAAAAGAAATTCAAAGAAAATAAATGTATCGATATCTCTGGATTGTTTCATTAAACATTTTGGTGGTTGCCTTCTTAGCTAGGGTTCCCAAGCATTCCCAGTTTGCCTGGGACTAACGGGGTTTCCAGGATGCAGGTCTTTCAGTGTTAAAACCATACAGTTGGTCCCAGTTTTCTAGCCTATTTCTAGTGCATGATCACTGTACCTCTCCTCTGAAAACTATTCTGTCCACTATTCGGGTAGGTCCTGGCAGCTGTTGGTACTGTGTTACCCTGCCCACCTAACTACATTTGAGATTAGGGTGGAATCTTGATCCATTATTGACCGATTTGTTTATATTGAGAAATTGAACTGAAAACAAGCAGCTCAGAATCTAGTCACATAGCTCTATAGTGAAATTTCACACACTTCTGTCATTGAGGTCTCTAAAACAAAGACAATTTTTGATTTTTGGGAGCTGTTTATCTTTTAATTCTCTGAGGCATCCCAATCTCAAGGAGTTCTCTCCATCTGACATTCTTGCTTAAATTAATTTAAATGGATTTTTTTGTTATCAGAAATTTGACTAAGCCAACTATCCAGGTGTATTTCTAAGTCAAGACAAACAGCTCTGGTTCTTTATTTAGAAATGTTCCTACAATATTCCTTAAGCTTAATGGAAATCTCTCTGGAATAGCCAGCTCCCTGGTTAGAGTACCGTATTTTTATTCAGTGGACCTGTCAACCCACTTTCTTTCCTTCCTTACTCCCTGCTTTCCTTCACTCCCTTCACTCCCTTTTTTTTTTTTTTTTTTTTTTTTTTTGACAGGGTCTCACTCTGTCACCCAGGCTAGAGTGCAATGGCATGATCACGGCTCACTGCATCCTTGACCTCCCTGGGCTTCCAAGTGGCAGGGACTACAGGTGCATACCACCTGGCTAATTTTTGTATTATTTTGTAGAGATGGGGTTTCACCATGTTGCCCAGGCTGGTCTCTAACTCCTGGGCTTCAGCAATCCACCCTCCTTGGCCTCCTAAAGTGCTGGGATTAGAGGCATGAGTCACCATGCCTGGCTTCACCCAGTATATTTCTAATTGTAAATAAATTTGCATTCTGGTTCACTTCGGTAATTTTTTGTATTTTATTTGTTTTGTTTGAGACAAAGAGTTTCACTATGCTGTCCAGATTAGTCTCAAGCTCCTGGGCTCAAGTAATGCTATTGCCTAAGCCTCTGGAGTAGCTAGGACTACAGGTATGCCACCACGACCAGTTGGTATCATTTTTTTCTAAAAATTAGCACATTTGAAAGTGTATGGATTTTGTTAGAACTCATCTGACACATAACCCTACCCTCTTTCCAATGAGCATGTTAGTTCCATAATGGTAGGTATTCAGTTAGAGCTTGCCTATGAATACATGAAAATTCCACAAATCATTCTTCAATTGATTTGTTGCAAATTCTGCTGCCTTTCTTAATCCTTCTCATTTGACCATCATTAGTAACTGCATATTAAGTTTCTTGGAGACGTTTCCTGACTTTGGAACTACCATCGAGCATACTTGGCTATCCCAAGGTGTGGTCTTTTTTGTTTCAGCTCTGGTTATTTCATTTCACAAGCCTCAAGCTTTTCAGACTTATCAGTAGGCCATACCTAAACTAGCCTGTGTATCTTAGTAACCTTCCCACTTCCACTGTCACTCAAGTAAAACCATGCTGTTACATACATCAGCTTGTCAATTAATTCCTCTTTTCCTGTGGCTTTTTCACCAAAGCTGAACATATCCCAACTTCTTTCTAGGCCACTTCATTGCTCCTGGAGTTTGTGCATCAGAATCACCCGAGTGACCTTAAGTAAAACAAAAACCATATCCTGGGCTACCCTACAGCTGGACCTTTGCCATCAGAGAACTTAGGCACCTTTTAGAAAGCTGTGGTTTTAAGGCTCTCCAGTTGATTCTGATACATTATTGGCCTACTTATTTCCATCAGCAGGGCTGAGCCTGGGACCTTAAGATTGGCATCTTCCCCCAGGTCTCCAACTTTCCATTCCTTCTCACTTTGGAAACTTAGAATCTCTGGGAACCTAAAGTAAAATAAACTTTTTTTCCTGACCATTCTTTTGTTCGTCACAAACATATGGACACCTAGCAGGTGCTAGGTACTGCAGTTACAATGCAAATTGCATTAGACACTGCCTATTCCATTACCTGAAAAAAAAAACAAAAACAAACAACAACAACAACAAAAAAACACTGCTACTCAAGATTAAGCATGTATTTATTTTAGTTCAGTTAAAACAAACATACATTGTTTCATTGAAACGGTGTAGCACTCTTTGCCAACAAGCCATACTAGAATTGTTGGCCTCTAACAGTACAGTAGGGATATTTACACTATATACACAAAGTTAATACACCCAGGTTCTCAAAGGTCTTCCATTACACTAGATCACACTTTATTTCATTACACTAGATCACATTTTGATTACTGCATTTTGAAAATTTATACCTTATTTAAATTTTAAATAAGAGATCTGAATTTGCACCAAGATTTCATGAAAAAATTTAATGTTGTTTATTGCAAATACAATTTAAACACTTTTTTTAGTGTTTGTACACAATTTGTCAATTTTTCAATATTCAATTTTCTGTACAGGTACTTTTGGGACAATTCTTATAGTTACATAATATGAATTCATCAAAATGCAGTTAAGAAACTTATAGGAATATATACACTTGAACCCAAGACCCAAACCTGACATTATATACAACCTATTTACAAATACATATGGACAGACAATATATGTACATAGATTATCATAAATATTGAAAAATAGGTTAGCTTTAATGGATTAATGTTGTTCTATAAATAACATTACAGTTATAACTGAAACATCCACGGAAGACAGTAATGCAAAATGAGGTGACAAGACAGTGGTTTTAATACTGAAGACTGCTCATTAATGGGAATTCATTGTTTAGGAACCTCAAGGCAGACAAGATAGCTCCAAGAGAATCATGCATTGGAATTTTCCCTAGGTAGTTGATTTTGAACCTCAAATAACCAGATGATTGGAGGAGCTTCCTCACATTAATTTGCTGCAGAGAAAAGAGTTTTTTTTTTCCATTCCTTCCTGGTTGCCACAGTATCTTCTGTAGAAACAACTGTTGGTATTCCCTGGCAGGTCTTAGATACAAAGTCAGTAACTTATTCCAGGAGCTCATGCAAATGTGCCAATTCTTGGTCTCAACTAGAGGTGAGGTTCTGCATTCGAATGGAGTGTCTAAAGCCCAATTAAATGAAAGCAGTGCTGTAGAATCTGTCTTCCCACTGCCTATTTGTAGATGGTCCCCAATTATTTTATCTTCATAGGAACAGACAAAAGTGGACCAATGGTTTCACCCAATGTAGCACTACAAGACGTCTTCCAGTTCCATAAGGGTCCTTACACATGTATCTTGTTTGTTAATTTAGTCACATATAATACAAGAATGTGTAACAAAAACCACGTCTGCCACGTTTCTGGCCCTTGCCCCAAACTCAACATTTTTAGTTCAAGGGCAAACCTTAGAGCCAGATGACCAATTGACAATTCCATTATTTGCTTCCCTCAACCACTTAATGGAATTATGTATATTAGATTTTAGACATTATGCCTGATGAGCAAAGTACCACATTACCTTAATAATATATTCACCATACACTGTGACGTACGATAAATGTGCTCTTAAAGCCAAGTTTCAAAGTAATTATTTTCACTTCTAACCAGGATTGAAATGGAAGGGTTGACATGCAGTTGGACCAAAACGACTAACACTCAGTTTGCACTGTTTTCCCTAGCTAACCATTTGTTGGATGTAAACAAGTAATTCTACGTTGTACAAGAATGAGATGACAGTCCAGTGCAAATGAGTTTTTATAAAGCTTACTGCATGAGAAACCCAGTGGCCTACGCAAAGAGAACTTACATCATACCAAACATAGGTGTACCCTGTGGATTAGACCTCTACTGTAGACAAAACATGAACACAACTAAGCCATACATTGTCAAGTAATTCACACTTCCAGTAGGTGAGCATTTTGAAAAAGTGTACTCTCGGGACACAATAATTTTGGCCTATTGCCATCAAATGCCCATTTTCCACTGCTGGAAGCAATGTCAAAAAAGGGCTGGCCCAAAAAAACACCCAGAGCTGTCAATACAACACTGGAGACAGATGCAACTGAATAAACCCTGTCTTACCCAATTGCACTATTTGGTACCTCAAAATTAGTTATTTTATTTCCCACAGAAATATCTGCATTATCTTCCATTCTAATAAGCTGAAGACACAAACATTTCAGTTTGAATGAACCAAATTGTTTGGGGACAGAGAAGAAAAGTGATGAACAGAGTTCATCTGATTTGGTATAGCAATAATCAATCAATCATCTTTTAAGTAATGGTGACGTTTAAATGGAAAAAAACTACGCTCCTAATTCATGGTACAATTTTTCATTATATCATTTTCTCTAAAAATTATTTTGGGTAAAAAAGTATTTGGCTTATTATGCCTACAAAAAGGCAAATCATTTCATTATAGTAATATGCATTTTTAAATACCAATGAAATTATTTTATGGAATTTATTGATAACTGCTTCTGAATAAAGTTCAAAAAAAGCAATTTTTTAAAAGTAAAAGAGTGCTTCTGAGGTCTTTAAGTATTTTTGGTACAAAAAATAATAGTGTTTTTCTCAATGGTTATTCAATACTTTGCTGTAAATTAAGAAGAATTATTTCTCACATCGAATGGTTCCATTAGGCACATTCAAGTAAAATCATAAAATATCCAAGTTAAACAATGACACAGCCAAGCATGTGGCTTGATAAAAGTTAAGAGTTCGTCCATTCTCTGGAATGGAATAAAATTGTCACTTCCCTTAACCCGAGACTCGTGGTTTTGTTGTTCATATCCATTTCTAACATACAGATAAGTTTCTTTTAAAAAAAAAAAAAAAAAAGTTCACTTATTCTGCACTCAGAAGAACCAGCGAAGAATCTGCACTTCAAAAGGAAGTGAAACTGAAAATATTAGGTGAAATTTCATAGTAGTTGAGTTTACTCAACACTGGCATCAGATGCACTGAGTTTGAGTTTGAGTGGTGCCAATTAATGACCACCTCCAGGTGCATTGTGTACCCAATCCAAAACAATCAAGGCCATGCTTCCAGTCATCACCAGTATGCCACTTAACAGGAAGAACAAAGCCTGCAATGAGCATAGAGAAAATTGATCAGTAAGTAATAAAACATATATGCTAAACATTTCTTTTTCTACTTTTTGAAATGTGCTTTAATTACTAAAGTTTATCTACTGTATCATGTTCTACAGAATGAGTAGTTAACTTGCTAAATATAAACTCCTAAGTGATCAGTAAGTTATCTGCGGTACAAAATAACTACCTTTGAGGCCTTCCGAACTTTTTCACTTTTTCATTCCTTTGTCTCAAGTGAAAAGGGAATTTTCTTGCTAAACAAACTGCTTCATATAGAGCTGGACTGGATTTTTTGCAATTTTTTAGAGCAAAAGTAAAGTCACAAAATCAAACCCAAAACATCCTAAAATGCAGCAAAAGTCAAAGCCAGAGGTCTTCCCAGGAAATACTAATTCCTAAATCCTACCCTTCAATACTGCCACTATGTAATTTAGAGTAAAACAAGATGACAGTTGTTGGTTTATAAACAATTCCAGTACTTTAATCAGAGCAGAGTGAAGGTGGAAAATAATGACTAAAAAGCAGTCTTTTTCCTAAATACCACCCACCAGGATTCTGGTACTAGGAACCACATCATTTTTGGTTAGCACATCATTCTCTGCCACCAGCTGGTACCACATTTTCGAGTAGGTACGTAATAGTAAACACTATGGAGAGATGGCCTCCCTGAGAGCTTCACTCTGAAGATGGTCAGTCTCATTCAACGAAATGCCCTTCCTTCTCTTTTATATATTCAATGCCCATTTAAGTCCCTGTCACACAGTAGGCAGTCCAATGAAAACTGGTTGAACAAATGTTGAAAGCTTAGTATCTCACGCTAGTCTTCATCCCTATTCCTATCTCCAAAGTATCTAATAACTTTATTGCAATTAACTTAAGTATTTATTAGATGGCAAACTATCTTTCCCCTTCCCTCCGCAACCTTCCATCTGTGAAGTATACTATTACAAAAATGTTTACTGGAAACTTCAAAGTGAAACCACAACAAATAACAGCTACGAGAATAAAATTAAAATCAGTTAGAGAAATTTAGATTACTACTGTTTCTATGGTGATAATCTTTCACTCACCCCAATCTTTTGTACAGATTTCATAGGTTCTTTCTTCACCAACTTGATATAGAAGGCAGAAGGAAGAATAAAAATCAACATAGCAGCTGCAGATGCACCTGTAAAAGAACATTTGTTTCTTGAGGATTCAATGAACCACTTGTCATTCTTTCTTTAAATCTTAAAATCCTTGATGTCTGAATCAACTTTGACACTTTCTAAAACTTACCAATAAAACCAAAGATATCCCTAATAGTTGGGACAAAGATGACAAGTAAATTGGTAAATGCCAAGATAGACACTGTGATGAGACTATGACGCCACCAACTGAAATCTTTTGATGCACACAACAAGTGAGTTACAGAACTCCGGATCTGCAAAAATAAATAAATAAATAAAACGTCTTTTAAAAATAATAGCAATATAAAATTTAAAAATCCAGCTCCAATGAATGAAAGGAATGCCCAAGTAACAAGGAATCTATCCAAAATAGTAACTATTTCTAAATAAAACTGTGCCTCTTTCTCTGCTGTTTCCTGAACATCTGAACACTTAAAAGATCATTTTATATCTTATGGTGAAAAAAAAGTCCCCAGGGTATTTTGAAAATATACACTGTATTTTTTAAAAGTCCCTTCAAAACCACCACCAACTCAGTGTTGTTCTACTGGTGTTTCCCTTCTTCCAGAAGATGAAAATCTCACAAATATTCACATGTTTAAAAACTCATTCCTACTGAAAGCAGAGCAAGTGATTACTTACTGGGAAAATAACTACTGGTACTGTCAGGGTCACAGCCACTAACACAGCCAGACGGACAATGAGAAGAAGAATATCAGTTCCCAAGATAGTAGAGTAGGTATGAAGCAATTCTGACTCAACATGTTCTACAGGGAAATACCAAAAAAACTTTTGAGTGTCTGTTTTCATTGAAGACCAAGTAGAAAATTTAACAGCAAAATGTGCACCAGTTAATTTAGCTACTCACAAAACAACTATAAACTAAGAGGCTAATAAGATTAGTTTCGAATTATGGTTAATGCAATTAAAGTAACATTGAAGGAAAATTTTTCTAAATACCACATAGAGATTTAGCCACATGACTCCCATTAAAAGCAACAGGAGTTAAACAGCTAAATCTCCTGGCTTGGCTTATAATTTGTGTTTGTGTTATACAGTCTGAAGGTGATGGGAGAGGAGACAGGCAAGATGAACTCAGAGGCTGGCATATCATACAAACATGCCATCAAATGATTAATGATGTTTTCAAACCTGGATTCTAGATATTACTGATTAAATACACTACAGAAAATTCTAAGCTCTAAATATAATTTCTCATCACAAATATGAAATATATTAAGACTATTTTTAAAGTGATGGAACTATACACAGAAAAGTAGCAGTTTCATTTCAATAAGATTTTTTTTTTTTCCGGTAAAGGAGGCATTATTTACCGTAAAATGTTAGGTATCCAAAGAGGGCAGCAAGCAGATACATGAGAAACATAGCAAAAAATGAAATCTTGGACACATTCATCATTCTTCTACGGCTGCGGCTATATAATTCAAAAGAAAATTCAAATGTGTATTTCAGCAGCAGTTACAGCAGTTGTCTAATATTTTCTCAAACTGATATAAAAATGAAATACTCACTCTTTCAGTTCTTCATAGATGGGAAGAATAGCAGGATGACAGACAAATGAAAAGGTCAGAATTGGCACAGCGTAGACAGTCTGAAACAAAACGTAAAAACCTACTTAATCTGATGTAACAAACTCATGCTGTCACATTTCTGCAGCATATATTTTATGTAAACAATCTTAGAATCAAAGCCTAAAAGTTTCCTTTGTGTAATTAGCTTCCATTCCTCTAATCTGTTCAAGAAGTATGATCAATATCCTCACTTCTGAATGTGTCGATTATTAGCACCATATGATTATCTCATTTTTCGATCTATTTTAAGATGTAAACCAAAACTTTCCTCACAGTCCTCAATAATTAGCTTATCACATGTTTTCTAAGAAGTACCTGTTATCCTCCTCCCTTTATCCTGGGAGTTATTTTTAAATTTCCAGTGAATAGCTTCCCTCTTTTCTTCCCTAAACTCTTCTTTTGAGAAAATAAGCATACTTAGTTACCTGTGAGTTGAAAATAAAATAGTGAGGTCTGCAGGAGTCATTTTCAGTCACGTTATGTGACAAATCAGGTACAAGAGCTGTTGGCTGTGTTAAGGTGGTGTTTATTGTTTCATTAATTATCAAAGCAGCTTCCACAGGACACGGAACCTGAAATTTCTTGCAAATGACCTAAAAATATATTATTTTGCATGTGTTAAACTAAGTGACATGGCAGGGTTTACAAAAAATATTTTCTAAAGAAAAATCATACCCACCACAATCAGAAAGAACACCATACACAACAAGGAAAAGCCACTGGTATATCCCAAATATCCTAGAAGGGGGGTGGCAGGAATCAGTATTAGTTTAATGAAACAGATTTAAAGCAAATATATTTTTCCCACTGAATAACTCAATTCTGCTGGGAAGACTTTAGGCACTAAAGTATGGCTACAGTACTAAATTTCTAATTCTTATGATACTAAAATATAGAATTATTTAAATATACTTGTCATAACCCAAGCTAATAAAAACTATGATTTGCATTATTTCTTACAAAGTACAATATATAGTGTCAATTAAATATTTTGGCTCCTAAATGTTGCATGCTGTGAGTCCCAAAGATACACCTTTCTAGGGCTTTTTCATTCTGACTAATTTCTATTAAGAGAAAGCCCAACTAACTGGTGAAAGGCTCATTTCAATTCTCTTTTACAGATCAGTTTGCTCACCTAAATTTCTAAACAGCGACAAAGGAAGAATAAGTATCAATGACACCAACAGAACCAAATAGTCACCATTCAGATACCACAATCTAAAGAAAACAGAAACAAGGTCAAAACAGTCACAAATATCTTCAGAATAATATATATTTCTTCTAATAGGACTCATTTTATAGAAATACCATGAAAACAAACACAAAAAAAGACATGTTTGGAAAAAGTTTCCCTTGTTCAAGATAGGAATAACTTTTTAACTTTGTGTGCTAGATGAATATTTACTCAGGTTAGAAGTCGGGTATGAAACAGTGTAACTTTTGTCCCACTACTTGCTCTGGGAAACCTGCCAGCTGATTCATAATACAAAATGCTTCTCAAAGACTTGATACTAATGCAGGGAACAAAGCTGCTTTGTTAAGCCAGTAATCTTATCTTTAAGCACTTTCAGAAAAATTGTACACCAATTTTGGTACAGCTTTAGCATGTAATTTCTAATGCTGGAAACTAAAAAATTTTAAAACAAGTTTTTTTTCCAGACATGTTAGCAAATATACTTATTAAACATTTCAATGAGGAAAAGTTTTCATAAAATGCATAAGCAAACTGCCCCCTACACCCCAGAAAAATTATAAAACTCAGTCCCCCAAACCAGGACTTATTCCAGGTTATCAGAGTATATTGTGACATCTTGAACCACCTTTAACTCCAAAGACAATCCCTTTTGTCTTTGGACAAAAGTATCCCTTTTGAACTTATAGAAAACTCCAAAAATATCCCTTTTGAACTTATAGAAAACATTATGTATGTCCCCTAAGCCTTTTCCTTTTTAGGTAAATCATGAATTGCACTCTCTTCTAAATCACTATTTTCAAATTCTAATTGCCTCATAAATTCTGTTCGCTTCAGCAGTAAGTACTCTGTAGAACACTAATACTTAAAGACCAGCTTAAAAAATTAAATTTCTAAAGCCACATCTTCGATAACGGCACTTCTCTCTCTATTTTGACATAATGAGCTGCACGTGGGGTGGGAAGTAAATTACCCTTCCCCATGTTTACTTTAGATAAAAACCTGTGAGTTCACTGGGATGAATAACTTCGCTAGAAGAAAATGGTTTCTATATCATGCCCAAACATTTTCTGGCACAGTATCTCTTATCCAAAATGCTTGGGACCAGAAGTGTTTTGGACTTTGGAGTATCTGCATATACATATTTGAAGTATCTTGGAGATGGGACTGTAGTTAAACACAAAATTCACTTATGTTTCCTATACACCTTCTTAAACCCACAGCCTAAAGGTGATTTTATGCAATATTTTAATTAATTTTGCACACCTGTCACGAGATCAGGTGTGAATTTTCCACTTGTAGCGTCACATTGGCACTCAAAAAAAGTTTTGGATTTCAGATTAGGGATGTCCAACCTGTATTTTGCATTGAACAGATTAAGTCTTAAGAATTCCAAACTTACAAAAATAGGACGGATTAATTTTTAATGTAATTCAAAGCTTCAGTCCTCACTTAGGATATATATTAAAAACAGCTATAACTTCTTTAAGTATGAACATAAAGATAGAAAGCAAGTTCTAGAAAACCTGTTTTAGAAATTAAGATATCCAAAATTGTGGGGCTAGCTACTATCTTTTGGCCTTTCATTCTCCGAAGTTCGAATCAGTTTACGGGTCAGTTTCAAAAGGAACATTTATGGATAACTAATAATCATTTTGTATACAACTTTGATAAAAATATATCCACTTTTGACTATAATTGTTTCTTACGAGTAACCTTACTTAGCACTTACCCAGTGTTATCTTCAATGTCCATTAATGCCTGGATCACCAAAGGCAACTCATATTTCACTATGAAGAGGTAGCTTGACATAGCTAGAGGAAAACAAAATTATACCATTACAAGTGCAAAATGTGGCACGTGACACCAAAATGCATATGTCACCACTCTGTGCTATACAATGAGCATAAAGTCTACCCAAATTGTCTTTTGAAAAATTCTTACCTCCAATGTTCTGCATTGTAATGGATCCAGATGCTGCAAGCTTTCCAACTAATCCAAATGCCTTATATCCCAATTGTTCATATAATAAAGACCCTACAATTTGAAGAACACAGAAGCATGAAGCCAAGGATTTTAAAAGAGAAATAAAATCATGATAGGTATACATTGTTTTAGAAAAATCAAGAATGCTATCATACCTCCTTCATTGGCAGTCTTTAAAAGGAGATGAACAGAATACAGGGAAAATATTGACACAAACGTCAAGAGAATTCTGATGAGAGAAGGAAAAGGCACAGGGTTATAAATAAGCATGGCTATATTTAAAGACAACTCTTTCTGGTTGTTTAAATAACATTATGTGTGAAACTTGTCCTATTTGTGTCAAAATGCCCCGAAGAACTGGCATTTCCTCTCCTGCTAACTGGAGTGTCAACATTGTCTCTTGCCTGGCAGTAAAAACTTGCATCATTTCTCAGGTGATAGTTCTACAGCATTGGTTAGGAACAAGGATGTCTACCCACTGAGCCAAACACAGCATGAGACACTGGAAAGCTCACCTTCCCAGTGGAGTTTGAAACTTGTATTTTGATTCTGGCACCACAATAATGAGCTGTATGCTTGCCACCTTTCTGCACTTCAATAGTTCCCTTTATCTGTAAAATATCAGTAATATCCGCTACTAAACCTAGCCCACAAGATTCTTGTGAAATTCAACTGAGACAGGTTCAGGAAAGGTTTTAAAACCACATGGACCGTATACATATAAACAGGAATGAGAGGCCAGGTGCAGTGGCTCATGCCTGTAATCCCAGCACTCTAGGAGGCTGGGGCAGGATGACCGCTTGAGGTCAGGAGTTCGAGACCAGCCTGGACAACATAACATAGGGAAAACCCATCCCTACCAAAGGAAAAAAAAAAAGCCAGCTGTGGTGGTGTATACCTACAGTCTCAGCCACTCGGGCTGAGGTGGCGGTATCACTTGAGCCCAGTAGTTTGCCACTGCACTCAGCCTGGAGGACAAAATGAAATACTGTCTTTTTTTAAAGGAAAAAAAAAAAAAAGGAAAAGAATGTAAGGGGGAAATGACACTAACATGATACTAACATTTTAAGAGTGAGGCACTACAAGCTTTACTAACAACTGGGCACAAATCAGAGAACTAACCATTGTAATGACATACTACATTGCACCCCATGGCAAGGAATACAGGCCCAGTATTGTCACAGTTAAAACAATGTCTGTGCTAAAATGAGTAGGGTATCAGCTTGACTGTCTAAGCCTTTCCTCCCTTGACCCTTTCACTTGGATTCAGCAAGAGAAAAAAAAAAAAAAATAAGGTAACATAGACTGACTAAAGGGACCCTAATGTCACTTTATTTTCCTTTAGGGTAAGGGTTCTCCCTCATTCCAGCTTTACTTTTCTTCCACCTAGGAGAGCCCAGAGATACAGACTAATTTTTAAAAGAAATTAAATAACAAAACAGGGAAACTCATAGAAAACCCTGCAAAAGAGAAGAGTTGCATATTTTTTGATTCCGTGTGAACAAATTGCACACAGTACCATGTAAGGTGCTGACAAAGAAACTGATGTCTATTAGTTAAACAGAGGAAGTGGCTTTACACTACCATTCTAAATGCCAGAAGTTTTACAGGGCCTAGTCTGAGGTGACATCATCAACCTCACTTCTAACTGGAGAAAAGATGTTGGTTTAATTAAAAACAAACCAAATTAAGTCCTTCCATGTCTTGCACTGAAATGAGGAGCGGTGAATAGACTTTGTAACCTTTGAGGTCACTTTCAACCTTGAGATTGATTCTACTTAAAAAGGTTAGCTATAGAGTTGTTGAAGTGGACCGTGGCAGCCATGTGGTTTTTGGCCCATTTAACTCTATACCTCTAAATATAAAGTACATACTGATGAATAAAATCACACTTTAGCAATCTTATTTAGCTATTTAGTAAAATGGTGAATCAATGACATAAGCACCTATTAAAGTATAATTCCAAGAGTACAAGGGTTACATCAGAATTTGACCTTCACTTATGAAACAGAGGTGCCATTTAATCTCCATTAAATTCTTACTTTAACTACACTGGCTGCACTCTAAAACTGCCTCGTTTTTATACCAAGCACTAACAAGGATTTCAAATATTCAACAGTGATGCCATTCAGATTCTCCACTAAAAATTCCTGAAATTCTAGGATTCTACATAAATCGCTGGTCCTTCACCTTAGTAAGGGTTCTCTCAAAAAGCCTCATCCTAATTGAAGCAAGCCAGAGTGAATCCTAGCATCTAGTACTCAAAGCCAGGCTTAACCTCAGTGTGGAATTTCACAAAGCAGAGATTTGCAAAGGTCTGCTTTTCTTTTCATGAACATTCTATCATGCTGGAGAAAATAACTTGAGTAGAAGGCACCAGTCAGCTAAGTAAAACGCATCTGTCACAAAGGGACAATTCCATGCTATATACGTGTGGTTTCCTTATCTGTACAATGAGGCATTAAGGTACACAATCCTCCACAGAAATTGCCTTAGCCAGGGGTCCACAGGTACTTAAACTGAAGTTTAAGTATATAAAAGTATAGTGGGGCTATGACACAAACATCACTGAAAAATACATGCTTAAGACTGCATGTATTTTTGTTTTGTGCTTTTTCCCTGGAAATAAGATCCACATTTTTCCATCATATTCCCCAAGAGTCAGTGATGCAAAAATGGCTAAGAACCACTGCTCTGAAGTCTTCTGTACCTCTAAGAGTCTATCCAGGTATTGATGCTGGAAAGCACAGGAGTAATTAAGTCGAACTGTGCAACTGTGGGGGGAACCATTTAAAAATAAGTACTTACTAAAATACTCATTTTTTTGCCACAACATGTGGCAATCGAACAGGTCTGACAAAAGCAAACATTAAAAAAACATGTATGGATTGCTTTTCAGGGTCCAGAAAATTATGACTCCTTCATCTTAAAACAAACATGTTCCAGGGTGGGTAAATACCACCACACCTTGTATGTTCACAGGAATTTTCTTTTCCTTATTCATGTAAGGGGCCACAGGTCCTTAAGAACTGTGTCGATTTACCAAACTGATTTGGAGCTTAATAGGATTTTCAGCTTCTCAAAATTTATACCTACCCTGGATTTAGCCATAGTTCTTTTTCAGTATCTACCATCTGTTACAATTTTGTTTTAACTATTCCCACTGACTTAGAAGACTTCTGGCTTAATTTGTCAGTTTTAAGGACTGCCCTATTTTTTTTCTAGTTGGCTTTCTTGATATTGTGCAGTATGTAGCAGAATAAAGAGATTTTTGGGGTTTCTCATACTTTTAATTTTAAGCAAGTAACTTGAGTCAGCTACTGCAACTGTAAACTCAGTTTCTGGAGCCAAAATGTTTTATCATAGTAACTGCCCTGCATGGCAGACTCACTACTTACACATACTTACATAAAAAGAGCAATTCCAGTATTAGCCATGGCATAAGAAAGCCCAAGGATTCCACTGCCCACAATCGCATTGCTCAGATTAAATACTGACATTCCAAAGGAAGTAGTACCTGGATGCTACATAGAGGGAAAACGATAACCAAACATATAACAATAATTAAATGGAGAAAACCAGGTTTGGGCAAGTTAGATTTGAATTCTAAAAGTAAAACTATTCTTTTACTCCATAAAGCCACTGACATACAAATTATTATTTTTAACTTACAAATTCTGTTTCATACTTCTTCTTCCCCATATTCGATTCAAGTAAAAAGTTCTGGTTTTCAGGATCTACATCTGCATAATGGCTACAAAAAATATAGACATATATAATTGTAAACTGGATTGAAATATCTATCATTATACACAAGACTGCTTGAACATAAAATACCCCCCACCAGTATAGTTCTGATACAACACCTTTACTTAAATGTATAAATATTAACTAGGAGTTGACTTTCACACGAGCTATCTTGTCATTACAAGATAATCGGATACTCTTTCAGAGATGACACACATTCTCTAAATGCTATAGCGAATTAAAGCAATGGAAGCAAATTCCTAGGTAACTCCCTGAACCCAACCCATGCAAGCCGTTTTTTCAGAAGTGTCACAACTTCTCCCACCTTTTCAGAGCAGCTTGCTTGGTGGGGTAGGAGTAGTTGAAGTCGCTGTTTGAACTGTAGCTGCTGCTGTCTTCATCCGGGGAAATATTGAACCGTCCCATTTCGGCCTTCGTCATGCTAAGCACTGGGAGGAATCGGATGCAGCTAGCAGCGCTGGGCTCCTTTTGTCCTTGGTCGTGGGTACACCGGCCGCGAGTCGGCCTGCGAAAGTAGAGACGGCGCGTCAGGACTGCAGCGCCCGCCCGCCCGCCGTGGTCAGGTGACGCCGCCGGGAGGCGCAGCGCGGCTGATTCATCCCAGGCCAGGCGAGTGGAAAAGTACCAGCCGCGCGCGAGGGGCGGGGGCGCGCCGAGGGGCGGAAAAGTACAGACGGCTGAGCCGCGGAGAACAAAGATGATTCCACCGCTGTGCTGCGGCCGCCGAGGCCCCCTACTCCGGCAGATTTCAGTATTTCACCCTCTCTATTGTCCCCAGTCGGAATGGAGGGGGCGAAGAGGGCTCTGTTTTGCTTTTTCCCAGCCGCTGCAAACGTGCACAGGCACTCAGGGCACACATCCAGCCCTGACCCTGGCTCGTGTGCATGCAACCTAGGCGCGCGGCTTCCCGTTTCTAGCATTTGGAACAGCAATGCTGCGTAATCTGTCCTTTACTGCCCGGAGTCCCCACACCGGGAAATGCCTCTGCCGCAGACAGCCTTCCCCAGAAGGAGGCGGAAAGGGCCGACACTACTCCTCTCTCGAGGGGGGCGAACGACTGGGCCCCGGGAGCTGGGGGTTTATTTACACACGCGCGCGCCAGTGCCCTCAAGCACACCCGTCCACAAGCAGCTGGCCCGCGAGTGCTTCGCCCGCCCAGCCCCTCCTATGTCTGGAAAGCAAACTGATGCAATATCGATCGTCGATTATCAAATGTTCTCAACTTGTCTTCCCCAATCTTGGCCTCTCCTATAATACATGCCCAAGCTCACCTCCGCCGCCCCCAGATTCCTGGTTCCCTGGACTTAATTTTTTTTTTTTTAATTAAATGCAAATCAGTCACAAGACATGCTGCAGCAGAGCCGCGGGGCAGGCTGGCTCCCCTCCCCCTAATGGGAAGATGCAGCACCGCACCGGGCAGGCACGCGGCCCCGGCCCAGCGCCTGCTCTCCTGCCCACGTCGCGGGCGCGACCCCCGCGCGGCGGGCCAGGATGGAAGGCTGGCCAGGCCAACCGACAACGCCCGCCTCGAAAGGAAACGGACCCCGCGATCGCCTTCCCGCGCGGCCCCTCCCGGAAGCCCCTCCCCCACTTTCGCCCGGGTCCCGCGCCCTCCCCACAGACACCCCCCCCGCACGCGTTACCTCGGTGGTCTGTGTTCTTGTACCCCGGAAACCTCACGCAGACGTCTTCGGTGGGTTTCTCTCAGTCAAATACAAATCATAAAAAACAAACAAAAAATTTCCCCAAATCCAACAACAGGCAGGAAAAATAATTTTAATAAAAAAGGAAATGACAAATTGCCGCCCCAATCCTCCGGCGTCCGCCGTGTCAAAGGAAAGGCGCGAGTGTGCGGGAACGCGTGGTCGGGCTGCTGCTGCTGATAGCAGTACTGGAAAGGCGTTCACTAGGGCGGCGGCGTCGCGGGGCTCTGGAGCAGCCCTTCGAGCGGCGGGTTATAGCAGCACCCCGGGACGCGTCAGTGGGCGGGGCCGCTGCCGCCCCGGCGCCTTCTCTTTGTGTATCAACACCACCTGGGCCCCACCTCCGACCCGCCCAGCCCGAGGCCCCGCCTCCCTGCACCTCCCTCTGCGGCCCGCGCCCGCGGCCCAGCCCCGTCCGAGGGCGCCCCCAAGACTCTGCCGCAAAGCCAAAGCCCACTCTCTCCAGCTTCCTAGATAGTCTGGAAAGACACCCAGATGCTGCCCCTGCCTATCCTTTTCAGCCCGGGTTGGTGCTCAACACATGCGGTTGTCTTTGAGGAGCCATCTCCTTAAAATTTTCTCCTGTCCGAGTCACCAGCAGTCCTTGCTTTGGGGGCACATATCAAGGCTTTTCGGGGACACCACCCTCCCAACCAAACACTTTCTTGATTGTTATTTTTGTGATTTACAGTGAGGTTTTGTCTCACAAACTTGGGCCAAGGCAGCAACGTTGTCCTGATGGTTTGTTTTTCTTTCTTTTCCACCTAGACCTGCTTTCACTCTTCAAAACTAGCCCGAGGTCGGCGAGCAGCTCCTTTTCCGGATGTCCTTTTTGTACGGCCATGGAAAACCGGACTAGCAGAAAGGCTACCTCTTGGCCAGCAAGCCAGACCCCTTAGAAGGAGGCCCCGGTGGGGAGCCCGGCGCTCCTAAGGCTGCTTGGGAGTCCCCAGTTTTCCATTCGCTGACACGTTGCTTCTCTTATCCCACCACCGCCGCCCGGTGCAAAGGCACTGCCTTGTCTGAATGCGGGTCTGAGGCGCTTTCTGCAGAGCCTGGTCCTTTCCCTTCAGTGGTGATGTGGTCTTGCTGACCCAGGCAACTAGGGGGCCCCTTCACTGTGGAGAAATTGGTGCTGCGGGAAAGGCAAGACTCACTGCCTTGCTGGAAACAAAGACCCCTTAGGAGAGAGAAATGTTCGTGGAATGAATGAATAAACAAGTTTGACCTACTGCTCTCTTCCTTATGGGGACGTGGGAGAAACTGGGCAGGGCACAAAGGAAAGGGCTGGGTGTGATCACAATTTTTGCTTTCAGTGTTTTACTGAGGAAATCTGTACAACTGCCTATTTCCGCCGCACATGAGGCTTCGGGTGCCCTCGCCTGCACCAGTGTTTATGATTGACAAGCGAGGGCCCAATTTCCCCCATCACACTCCTGTGTTCCCTACCCCAAACCTTCTACTCCGCTCAGGCCAGTCTTAAATAATAGCCATTCTTGCTTTGGTGGCCAACCTCCTCTCACCCCCTTAAATGCCACTATCACACAAGGCTTAGCCTTTGAGCCGCAGGAAAGCGCCCCGCATGCCCCATAGCGTCCCTCCCTACTCTGCCCTCTTTTTGCAGGTACTATTTTCTAAAACAATATGGTGATGGACTTTTAAAAACCCGTGCTGTCATGCACTCAAAATCATTCCAGACTATTTGTAGTATCATCTGCCCAAAGAGATTGTGAACTCCCCAAGGGCAGGTTTGGAATTTGACACACAATTAGGGCTGAAAAAACTATCTTCCTTCCACATACATTCCCCAGTAAAATCAATCAACTCTTCTTGTCACAACAATCTTGGTAGTGGTAGGTTAGAGAGGAGTCCCGGGAAGTTTCTTCAGATCAGGTTTCAAATGATAACAATCAAAAGGTCTTAAACCACTTTTTCTTTCCAGATGAATCTCTGGTCGTTTCCTCTGCCCAGTTACAGGTGCTAAGGAGGCCCTCAGGGTTGGTAGTTATGGGTGGCAAGTTGCACTATAAGTAAATCTCATGTCCTTTGGACTTTTTGGTGGTTTGTATTGCAACACATATTTAGGAGAAGCACAATACCTGTACAGCTGAGGGCAAAGTGGTGGGAGGGGCAGAGGGGGCTGCAATATTGATCTGGTCTCTATGATCAGACCTTGAACAGTAAATGACAAAAAAAGAAGGGGGGGGGGGTAAACTTCCATGTTTTTATTGACAGTTTGGTTTGTCTTTTCGAGGGCCAAGCTGAGGCACACCTGCTAACTCCATCAGGCTTCCAACTGAGGCCTGATGTGCTCTGAGCAATTGCTGTTATGCTTTGGGCTTGAATGCATTGGACACAGTGTCCTCATTCAACTTCTGGGAAACGATATTGCCAAATACCTATTGGTCAAAATTTTGTTTGATTTCTAAGCTACTGTTCTAGAAGAGCAGCATTTTTTAAACTTTCAGAATGGGACCAAGTGGTGGATAGTGATGAATTCAGTGGATTACTACTAGCTTTTTATTTCCTTCAATGCAGTAGAACAGAATACTTTTTTAAAAAATCAGTATGCGATATGTACTATTATTCTGCAAATCTTTTATCTTGGTTATGCGTGTATATATATATGTATATATTTGTGGTTATCTGTGTGTTAATATATGTGTGTGTGTGTGTGTATTATGAGTTGTGATGTAAAACAAGTCCCCAACCCCTGGGCAGCAGATTGGTACCAGTCTGAAGCCCGTTAGGAACTGGGCTGCACAGCAGGAGATGAGTGGCAGTTGAGCAGCATTCAGCCTGATCAGGGGTGGCATTAGATTCTCATAGGGGCACAAACTCTATTGTGAACTGCACATGTGAGGGATCTAGGTTGCATACTTCTTATGAGAATCTAACTAATGCCTGACAATCTGAGTTGGGACAGTTTTATCCTGAAACCATCTCCAATTTTTTGTGGAAAAATTGTCTTCCACAAGACCGGTCGCTGGTGCCAAAAGGTTGGGACTGCTGACGTAAAATGTATTTCTTGCTGCGGGTTGGGGGATCAAAGAATTTTGAAAGCTACTGAAAGTGAATCTTATTTCCTATCCTAAGACAGAAAAACTATCACAAATATCAGTTATCAATTCTGGATTTTCAGGAATGCATTGTCAGGATACAGTGTTAGAACTATTTATTGAAGGTAGGTGGCTATCTTCTGTACAATTTTTTGACCACTATTTCCTGATAAAATAGAGTGGTTCTGTTTCCTGGAAGCTGTCATTGGTCGACATTTTCTACTTGTTGTGAAACAACTGGTTTTTAAGATGACCCTCAAAATTCTATTTATCCAGCACCACAATTTGCCAAAAATAGGCTTACACATAAAATTTGCTTCTATCTACCCTCCATTTCCAACTGTATAGTTTCATTCGCAGATTAGCTTCTATGGCTTTCTTTGATCTGGCCCAGTCTATATTTCCAATCTTATTTTCCATTATTCCTTGTGGTAGGCAGCTTCTAGGATAGGCCCCAATAAATCACCACCCGCTGGTATTCATACATATTTGTAATCCCCTCTCCTTGAATATGGGCTGGACCTAGTGATGCACTTCTATCTGGCAAAAGTGATGGCATGTCACTTCTGAGGCTAGGTTACAAAAAGAAAGGCCAGGCATGGTGGCTCATGCCTGTAATCCTAGCACTTTGGGAGGCTGAGGAAGGTGGATCACCTGAGGTCAGGAGTTGGAGACCAGCCTGACCAACATGACAAAACCCCGTCTCTACTAAAAATACAAAAATTAACTGGACGTGGTGGTGCATGCCTGTAATCCCAGATACTCGGGAGGCTGAGGCAGGAGAATGGCTTGAATCTGGGAGGCGGAGATTGTGGTGAGCCGAGATCACGCCATTGCACTCCAGCCTGGGCAACAATAGTGAAACTCTGTCTCAAAAGAAAAAAAAGACTGTGGCTTCTATCTTGTTCTCTTGTTCACTTCCTCCGGCTCTCTTCTTCATTTGCTTTGAAGGAAACAAGCTGCCATCTTGTGAGCTGTTCTATGGAGAGTCCCACATGTCAAGGAACGGATGTTTCTGACAACTACCAGGTAGAACCTGTGGCCTGCCAGCAGTCATTTGAGTAAGTGTGGAAGTAGATTCCACCCATTTGAACCTTGAGATGCATGTAGTCCCAGCTAATATCTTAGCCAGAGGACCAGATAAGCTCAGCCCGGATTTTTGACCTACAGAAACAAGTGATAACAAATGTTTATTGTTTTAAGCCACTATAGTTTGGCACATTTTATTACTCAGCAATAGATAACCAATATATTCCCCTTCACACACCCTATGCTTTTGCCAATATATGTTGCTCAGTGTTCTCAATATAAACTGTTTTCCATTTAAACCATTTCTACTACTTGGAATGTTCTTCATACCTCCTCTTCCCTGCCACTATATATTTACATTATATCTTTCCTTTGAAGCCCAGCTTAAATATCACAACTTGTATCAACTCCTCTTTATTTGGTGATCCCATTTGAAACTGATTTCACTTTACTTTCAACTTAGTGCCTTATAAATATCTTTTTTTTTTGATGACACTTCTTTTTCTGTTGTCCACATACTAGATCTGATGTTAGTGTCTTTTCAGGGCAGTCTCTTGCTAATCACATCCAGTCTAGTTACTTGTAAAAATAAGGCACTTTTTGAATATATAAATGAATTAAATACTTTTTTCTTTATAGTACTGATCACCACCTGAAATTATGTTAAATATGTTCATTTATTTACTTTTTTATTGTTTGTCTCCCTCACTAGAACATAAGCGCACAAGGGCCGGGATTTAATCAGCTTTGATCACTGCTAGTTCCAGCACCTGAAGTAGTGCCTGACAATACATTTGCTGAATGAATAAATGCAGGGTAAATAGTTTTGAGGTTCTCAAGAACCAGGAGAAACCTATTATATGTTATGTCTAAAGGGCATCTATCCTATCCCTTACTTCCTAAAGCAGAACTTTTGATTTCTCTATCAAAACTATTTTTCTTCGAACCTTTCCAAGTTAGAATAACACCATGATTCATAAGGGAGCTCAGGCCCCAAACCAAGGAACCATCCTGAGTCCTCCTTTTCCTCAAATAACCAACCCATCAGCAAGTCATGAGGGCTCTGCCTCCACATATATTCAGAATTCTGTTACTTCTCACCATCTGCATTGCTCTGGCCCTAGTGGGACTATCATCTCTCTCAAGACATCTCCTGAATCATAGCCTAACTCATGTGTGGGTTTCCATTCGTGGTGCTCACAGTCCATTCTCTACCTGCGAGTCATTTAGTAGCCATCTTGGTAATCAGATTGAAAAAACAGTACATAAAGGGTTTGGTATTATCCGCAGTTTTAGGCATCCACTGAGGGTCTTGAAACGTATCTCAAGTAGGTAAGGGAGAACTACTATATCTTTATGCAGCTCCCTTCTTATCATTTAGATCTTATCTTAAATGTCACTGACTCAAAAAAATCTTCCTTGGCCATTCCAGCAAAAGTTGCTCCTTGCTGTCCTATTCCCCACTGTCCTATTTTATTTTTTAGTGCAATGTGTGAAAACACATTATTTGTTTGTTTGCTTATGATCTTCTGCAACATTAACTCCATGAGGAAAAGACTGGTTTGGCTGATTATTAAATGAATCTTCAGTGCCTAAAACAGTGCCTGATACATAAAAAGTGTTCAATAAGTGCTTGTTGATTTAGTACTTTCAACTTTTTCCCTCAGTGCCTAGCACAAAATAAACTCTGAATCCATATTTGTTGCAATGCCTTGTTGGTAGAAAATACAGTGTTTTTTTTTTTTTCTCAGACCCAGTCTTGTCTTTTCTTCCCTCCCTCCCTCTCTCCCTCCCTCTCTCCCTCCCTCTCTCCCTCCCTCTTTCTTTCTTTTTTTTTCTTTTTTCTCTTCTTTTCTCTCTCGTTTCTTTCTTTTCTTGCTCTGTCGCCTAGGCTGGAGTGCAGTGGTGCGATCTTGGCTCAGTGCAAACTCTGTCTCCTGGGTTCAAGCTATTCTTGTGCCTCAGCCTCCCTGTAGCTGGGATTACAGACATGTGCCACCATGCCCGGCATTTCAAACCCAGTCTTATGTAAGACACAAGCATGAGAATGAATTCCAAGCCTTGCTTTCTAATGACTTTGTTTCACCTAATTAAATGCCCCTTTGCTATGTATACAGTCTCACTCCTTTGTCTTAGGACAGTATCATTCAGAATTCAAGTATGAACACTGGCATTGTGGAGAGACAGCGAAATTAGTTTTCCTTTCCTCCATCTCCCTTCAAACCACACCTTTCCCCTTATTCCAATGACTTCCATATTTTCTTATTTTATTTTATTTTTATTTTTTTAAGAGACAAGTCTCACTCTGTCGCCCAGGCTGGAGTGCAGTGGCGCAATCTCGGCTCACTGCAAGCTCTGCCTGCCGGGTTGATGCCATTCTCCTGCCTCAGCCTCCTGAGTAGCTGGGACTACAGGTGCCTGCCACCACGCCCGCCTAATTTTTTGTATTTTTAGTAGAGATGGGGTTTCACTGTGTTAGCCAGGATGGGCTCGATCTCCTGACCTCGTGATCTGACCGCCTCGGCCTCCCAAAGTGCTGGGATTACAGGTGTGAGCCACTGTGCCCACGTTCTTATGTATTTAACTTTTTTTCTCACATACTGAAGACTGGAGAATAATTAAATGTTTAAAATTAACTAATAAAAATTGTATTTATCATATACAACACCATGTTTTGAAATACGTATACACTGTGGAATGGTTAAATTGAGCCAAATAACATATGCATTACCTCACATACTTTTTATTTTGTGGTGAGAACAGTTAAAACCTATTTTCTTAGCAATTTTCAAAATACAATACATTGTTATTAACTATAGTCATCATATTGTACAATAGAACTCTTGAACTTATTCCTCCTATCTAACTGAAATTTTGTTATCTTTTGACCAACATGTCCCCAAACCTCCTCCCCTCCACTCCCTCAGCCTTTGGTAACCATCATTCTGTTCTTTACTTCTATGAGTTTGACTGTTTTTAGATTCCACATACAAATAAGATCATGTGATTTGTCTTTCTGTGCCTGACTTTTTTCCACTTAGCATAACGTTCTTGAGGTTCATCCATGTTGTTGCATTTCCATATTTTTAATATTAATCTTTCCAGGTGCCTGAGGAAATTCTTGTCTCAACTCTTCTTTTTATGATTTTGTATATTTTATTCTTGGGATCATAAATAGAAAGTGCTTGATAAATGAACGGTTGTATTCAATCTTTGTAAGATAGCTCTCAAGTCTAAAGCGACAGTATGGACTCTGTGAGCACTTTGCTGACTTTATCATGTTTTTCTGGTGTTGACAGATACTCTATTAGATATCAATTGCTATGTAACAAATTATTCCAAGACTTAGTGTCTGAAAGCAACAATAGTTTAAAATCTTTCAAAGCGTCTACGAATCAGGAATTCAAGAGCAGTTGAGTTGGGTGTTCTGGCTTTAAGTCTTTTATGAGATTGCAGTCAACTGTGAGAGGGCTGTAGTCATCTGATGGCATGACTGGGGCTGGAAGATCTTCCAAAGTCACTCACATGTTGGCAAGTCGGTGCTGGCCGGTTGGTTCCTCTGCAAGAAGGTGTCTGCACAACCCTGACTGAATGCCTTCAAAACATGGCAGCTGGCTTAACCCAGAGCGAGTTAGCCAAGAGAGAGCAAGGCAGAAGCTGCAATGCCTATATGAACTAGCCTTGGAAGTCACACTTTATCATTTCTGCCATATTCTATCAGTCGCAAAGGCAAGCCCTGATTCAACATAAAAGGGGACTATACAAGGGAGTGAATACCAGGAAGTAAGCATCACTGGGGGCCATTTTGGAGGCTGGCTACCACAGAGGTTGTCAGCAGAAAGAATTCTATTTTATTTTATTTTATCTTATTTTATTTTATTTTGAGACAGGGTCTCACTCTGTCGCCCAGGCTGGAATGCAGCAGTCTGATCAGAGAGCCCAGGTTCAGGTGATCCTCCCATCTCAGTCTCCTGGGTAGCTGCGACTACAGGCACAGGCTACAACGTCTGGCTAGGCTAATTTTTTGTGGAGACAGGGTTTCAGCCAAGTTGCCCAGGCTGATCTCAAACTCCTCGGCTCAAGCAATCCACCCACCTCAGTTTCTCAAAGTGTTGAGATTACAGGCATGAGCCACTGTGCCCAGCCAGAAAACTTTTTTTTGGCAATAAACACAATATGCAATTGAAAGTGGCTTAAATAATGACACTATCTCACATAATAAGAAGTATGTAGATAGTGCAGTTCTGGGGTTAATTATTGGCCCTGATACCTCCCTCCAAGACAAAGAGCTCATTATATTTTCACTTTGCCTTCTTCAACATGCTGGAGATCTCTCCCATCATGGTCACATGTTGGCTGCAGTGGTTTTGGGGATCATAGGCAGACAGAACCACATCCATTGCAAAAGAAAGGAGCGTCATTTTGTGAGTTAATTTTATTATGAGAGATAACATTTCCTGGAAATGCTGTTATTGTTATCTCAGATTCCACTGGCCAGGACTGGATAACATAGTAATGCCTAAAAGACATATTATATTGTAAATCCATATATTTCCAAGCATCAGTATTTTGTAAATGCATACCTCATTTTTCAGCAAGAAAAAGAAAATTAAGAGCCCAGAGAAACTCAATCTTAAAAAAATTTAGAAATATGACCGGGCGCGGTCGCTTATGCCTGTAATCCCAGCACTTTGGGAGGTCGAGACGGGTGGATCACCTGAGGTCAAGAGTTTGAGATCAGCCTGGCCAACATGGTGAAACCCCATCTCTAGTAAAAATACAAAAATTAGCTGGGTGTGGTGGCAGGTGCTTGTAATCCCAGCTACTCTGGAGGCCAAGGCAGGAGAATGGCTTGAACCGGGAAGGCGGAGGTTGCAGTGAGCCGAGATCGCGTCATTGCACCGCAGCCTGGGCGACAAGAGCAAAACTCTGTCTCAAAACAACAACAACAACAAATTTAAAAATATTTAGATAGTTTTACAGATACTCTAGTACAGACATACTCAATTCTGTCAAGACTGAAGAACTTTCCAGGGACCTAGTATCAGAACTCTGTTTCTCTCATCTCCTTACCAAATAAAAGAGGATGGCTTGACTAATGACCTTCTTGTGATACTTACCTGTTGGCCTTTTCATTTGACCCTGGAATGTTCTGTTTTGCTAGGTGTAGTATATGCCAATGAATGTGAAAGAAAACAGTGGCAGAGAGATGAAGGATTTATTGACAATGGTTCTTTGGCTAGGTAGAATGACACCTGCTAATTACCAATAAGTGTCTTGGAAAGTGAAATGTTAAAGCAAAATCACAGATGTGATTCTCATATATATGCTTAAGGTTATTCAGAATGTGGTAAGGTCACAGAAACAATCAACAATTAAGCTAGAAAACAAACTGTATATTCTTAGTAAAGAAAATAGAAGTTTTATTGAAGTGCTCCATTGTTTTTAAAAATTAAAAATTTCAGATCCTTACAATTTTCCAAAATAGGATCATTAAAATAAACCTTTATTTTTATACTTGTTAGAGGTCTTCTTGTCTGGAGAAATGACAGTGACTGAATGTCTGTGTTCTACCCAAAGCACTCATAGGCCACGATGGACCTACATTCCTGGCCTTCAGTCAGTTTCCGGATCCTTCTTTGCCCAGGGCTAAGACACTTAAATAAGGATTTATTAAAATTAACATACCTGCAATTCTGGTTCTTAGATGGGAAGCATTTAATATATGGGCTTGGTTCTGAGACTTTACTTGATAAAACTCCAACTGTTTTGGCTGACATCTTTGGCACTTTGTGACTGATTAAGGCACCTGCCTCCGGTTCCATGTCACTTCGTCTTGGGAAACGTGGCGCTAATGCCACTTTTCAACCCCCACCCTATTCAGCGACTTTAACACGGGCGACAGTCCAGGGCTAAACAGTTGCTTAAACAGTTAAATGTGTGTTTTCTTGAGGTGAACCACGTACACAACAACCCCCTTTGAGTGAAACAATTTTGTTGTGTAACGATTTGTCACTTCTACATGGATGAGGTCAACGAAACCCTCAAAGTTGCTGTCTCAGGAATACATTTTGTTCGTGGTTGGGAAAACGAAGTGGAGAATGTTATGGCATAGGGAAAATAGCTTGTTTATTTTCTCAGTGGTTAAGTGGGAGTGGGTAAAACACAATTGGCCGTGCATGTGCTTTGTTAAAACGGTGGTGCAGTAATTCTAAATGAGAAGACAAGAAGCCCATCGTCACCGTCTTCTCCCTTTGTCTCACATTCCCCCCGGAGGTGTGTGGGGGGATCTCACTCAATGCGGAGGTGGCGGGGCTGGGGGGCGACGCCCCAGAGGCGAAGGCGGAGACGTCAGGCGCCGCTCCTGACCTCTCAGGATACCAGTCGGCTACACGCAAGGTCGGGGGCAAGGCCGCGTGGCGGCTTGGAGCGGCGCGAAGGAAGCGAAGGCTGGCGGCCCCAGGGCAAACGGTTCTGGCGGCGCCAGCCTGGGGCGCTGCAGCGGGCGGGGCGTGCGCAGGGCCGCTCCCGGGAGAGAAAGGAACCTCCGCAATGTCGGGGCCGGCTGTGGCCGGAAAACGGAGGGAAGAAGGAAAAGAAGGAAGAGGGAGGGGGAAAAGGAGGTGGGGAGACGAAGAAGCGGGGAGGCGGCGGGCAGGGCCTGCGGCGCGCAGCCCCAGTAGATCTCCGGAAATTTTCCACTAAGCTCCGAGCGCCAGGGCCGCCCAGGCGCAGCCCGCCTCTGCGCGCCTGCGACCCACGTGACGGTGATTCACTAGGCGCCCCCTTCCCAGCCCGCGCGCGGACTTGGAGTTGAGCGGGGGAGCAGGGGCTGGGGAGGAGGAAGAGGAGGAGGAGGGAGGAAGGGTTCGGGAAGAGGGAGGAGGGGAAGCAGAGGGGATGAGGAGATGTGGAGGCGCCGGCTGGTACCTGGGGCCCGCCTCCCGGGTGTGTGGGGGTCGGGTCGGAGGCCCAGTAATGCCCCCTCCAGTCCAGCCTGGGCAGCCTGGGAGACTGGCGGGTTCGCGCCAGCCACGCTCGCCTGCGTGGTGGAAAACCTAGAGAGCCCTACAGCGTCAGGGCTAACCCTGGGCCACCTCGAGGCCCCGCG
Source organism: Rhinopithecus roxellana (assembly GCF_007565055.1). Taxonomy (NCBI): domain Eukaryota; kingdom Metazoa; phylum Chordata; class Mammalia; order Primates; family Cercopithecidae; genus Rhinopithecus; species Rhinopithecus roxellana. Next base: position 67,556,698 of record NC_044558.1, on the reverse strand, counting down.
GAGTTTTCGTTAACGCGCCGGGCGGTGCAGGGATGCCCTGCTTGGGAGAGTGCAGGGTGGGAAGCGGGCACGCCCTGTTGGCAGCTGCCAGCGCTTGTGTACGTGGCTGCTGACGTGGAGAACTGTAGCTGTGGAAAGCCTGCGCCCCAGGGAGGGACGCGGGGGTGCAGTCGCGGCCCATTATCTGTGCCCGGGAAGTCCTGAAGGCTTCAGGAGCTATCACATTAAACCCCCAGACCCACGAGAAAGTCCTTGAAGCTTCGGTGAGCGTGGGATTTGGCATGCTGTTGGTTCCGTATGGGTCCCCATTAAGACTTAGAAGTCGGCATACCAAGATTTCCTCTTACTCTTCGGCTGTGTTGAGTAGACATTACACTAGACACCCCGCTCATGACTCTGGTCTTGCAAGGAAACATTTATTTCAAAAATACTGCAAGCGTTTCATCTCTCGTGTCCTTTTAGGTTCTTTCTAGTAATTGTGAACTTTTCCTCTCAAGTCATTCCATCAAAGTCTTGGAAGCAAATGAAAAAAACATACTGGCCTGAAATAGACTTAAGATCTTTCTTTACCAACTGCGTTTCCGGGGAAGACAGCCTGGTGGGTTTGCAGTTCAGGTTTCCTCACAGCCTCTCCTGGGGGTCTTTTTCCCTCTCTGGTACCTTGAGGCATAGGACAGAAGGGAGCTGCTGAAGTTTCTGGATGTCCCTTGTTTTTTACATTTGTTTTAACTTCTTCTGGCCAGGACTGTGTGTATTGTTTTCTCACAGATTTCTGCAATTAGAATTATTGTAATTAGTAAGAATAGTATCTTCATATAAGGCTTAGGGTACACACTAAGGTCTTTATAAATATGTGCATATTCATTTCTCTCATCAACTGTGAGGAGGTACGGGCTATTCTTACCCCATTATTCACCTTTTGCAAATGAGGAAACTGATCCTTGGAGAAGTTAGATAACTTGCCCAAGGCCATTCGTTCTCTAAGAGGAGGAACTGGAATTTGACCCCAAACTGTCAGGTAAATTCAATGCTTTGTTCACTATGCAGTATAAATTCTTTATTAATAAATTTAATTGTATTGAAATTTTAAGTTTACATTTTGGTGGGATTTTCCCCCTATTTTATTAAAGTGGCCTTCCTGAATTTTATTATGGAGGGATGTTTAAAGTTAGTTTGGGTAGAAAGCCACACACAATTTTAAAAAGGAAGTCTTATGAAGAAATCATGCATTCCAAGGCAGTGTTACATTTTTCTTACATGGTAGATTATTGAAATATTTGACCTAAGAACTTACTTTTTTCTCAGGAGAAAGAGTTGTCTTCATACACCTTTAACCCTGAGCCAATGGTGAATCCTCCAGGAGAATGACGATGAGGCTTTTTAGTCTTCGATATATATCGATTGAAATGTACTCAAGAAGTGAATACCCTTGAAAGGACGATGACATAATGCCAAATGAAAAGGAAATTTCCCAAAGAAAGCTAGATAATGGATAGATTTGATAACAAGATACTACTGGTTTTTTCCTTCTGGAACCTTCTTTTCTGCACTTGAAACTTTCCCCATCCAGCCAAGACTGGGTTAGAAGCCCCTTTTGTGTGTTCGTGTGGCCCACAAGGTCTGCCCCTGTAGTGGTACTGACCACGCTGTATTCTCGTGGCCTGTTCACCTGGCTGTGCTTCCCAAGAGAGTAGGTGCCTCGAAGAGCAGACATCCTGTCGGGCTCAACATAATACAACAGCGTGTCCCCAGGGCCCAGGACAGTTGTTTGTCCTAGAGTTATGGGAGTTATTGAGCTAAGCAATACTTGTTAAAAGCATGAGCTTACACAATTGATCAGCCATGTCTTGTTAGGATGTACAGAATTGGGATTTAGCAGAAACTGGGAGAGCAATGTACCCATCAGGAACTGTCTGTTCAATCTTGGTCTGTATATATCCCACTGACCCACATGTTATTTTGCACATAATAGTTTTTTGATGTTTATTAAGAACAAAAACAACCTCTTTAAAATTGTGTGTCCAGTTAGCTAACTTTATTTCAGCATCCAATTAATAATCAGAGGTTTAATAACTACAGCCTTAATTCTGGCTTCACAATGATAGAATGATAAAATCAGGATTTTTTTTGGCTGAAGGAGACCTTATAACTGCTCTGTCCAATACACAACCACTAGCCACATGTCTGTTTGAATGAATTAAACTTAATAAAATTAATAATTAAGTTCTTCAATAGGGCATTTTAATTGCTCAGTAGCCACATGTGACTACTTAAAAATAAAATTAATTGTATTCATTCAAAAATGGATAGCACTGACATAGATAGTTCCATTATTGTAGAAAGTATTATTGGACAGGGCTGGTAAGTTACCAAAGGAAAAAAAACAGGTAAAAGAAGGTATTTTAGATAGCATTAGCATTCTTACATACAAAGAACATTACACTCATATTCCAGGTGTCTTTTATTAGGTTGGTGCAAAAGTAATTGAGGTTTTCGCCATTACTTTTAATGACAAAATATTTCATATATGATAAACATGTTTCCTTAGCAGTCATACCTTAATTAATGCATATTTAAACATATTCAGGAGAATGAATGGTTCAAAAGGATTCCTTTTTGCATTCCTTTAAATCATTCCAGTTGATCCTTTGTGAGTCTTATTTTTTTTGTTTAAACATACTGAAATCAACTTGAATCACTACACAAGATTCCTTAGATTTGGCTGTGCTTTTTAAGCTCGCATGATTGAGAAACTAAAATACTCAGTAATGTTGGTAAAGGACAAATGCCAGATAGTTTTGGACAGACCAAATATATATTTAATGACATCACACATGCAATACAGACAGTTCTCAACTTACAAACGCTCTATTGAGAAGCAGCCGTAGGTTAAATATAAAACATACTGGGTGTACCTTCTTTAAAATCCTCCTAAGAACAGTACCGCCAGGGTATCCATTGTATAAACGAATTAGTATATAAAAAAATAAAAATAAGTCTTAGAGAATGCTGTAGAGGCAATAAAGAGCCTGTGTAAAACTCTGGGGGAATTAGTTGAGGTTATTTCCACAGTAGAGCAGATTTGCTTAAGTAACCCCCTGACAAAAATAGCTTAGTTCCGCCACCCACCAGCATGCCTGCTGTGTGCATTTCCCCCGGTCCTTCAGTCGTTAAAACTTTCTCATTTCATTTATACTCCAGTTTCAGTTCTGTTGATTCAAAGTTTTGGGACTTAGGGCAAGTTTGCTAGCTTCTCGGAGCCTCAGTTTTTTAAACTGTTAAATAGGAATAACAGCATGATGAGTGCCAAAAATTAAAGAAAAATTTATGTGAAAATATAGATTAGAAAGAAAACTAATATAAATGCAAGGGATTATGATCATAACTGCTCATAAAACTTCAGTACTCCCTGGGAAGATCAACTGGCCATCAGTCATGTGCACATGACCAGAATCTGGGCCGTCATATTTTTTTAAGCAAGTTGATGGCCTGAGGGTTCTTGGCCAGGTGGGAGGAGGCTGCTCTGGGATGTCGAAGAGAGATTTTAAAAAGGAGATGGAAGGCTGTGAAAACATAGTTCAAATTGGAGGGAGCTTGGGCAAATACTACCTTTTCCTTTAAGGAATGAATGTAATTGCTTGCATTTTCTCTCTGCTTCCATCCTGTCACATTGATTTATTCCGAAGGCTAAAGTTTCTACTTTACATTCTAATTCATCTGACATAGCGTGTTTTTAAAAACTTAGCATTGTTGCTTTGATTTTCCAGTTGTCTTTTGCTGATGGAGCCTCTGTGAAGGGCAAATTCGAAGTACAGCTGGGTGCTGCAGTGCAGGAGTGGGAATGTGTGGCTGTGGTTATGAAGGAGCCTAGGCAGCTATGCCTTTAGCCCCTGGTGAAGCAGTACCGGTCACATTTTGCCAGTCAAACGGAGAGGCAGCAGTAGTAAGACCAGACCAAATCAAACCAAACCAAGCAAACCACAGGGGAATGGAGGTAAGTGAAGAGCGCCAGAGAATGATGGCTCACAACAGTTCTAAGCATGGTGCATATATCAGTTCAGTTAAGCCTTATGATGACCCTAGGGGGTCAGCACTATTATCGTTATTATCCCCAACTGAGGCACAGAACAACTGTGTGACTAAGCAACTGTGCTCAATGTCACACCACTCTTCAGTGATAGAAGTGACATTTTAACTCAGGCAGCTGGATCTGGAGTTTGTCCTCTTAGCAATTCTCAAACTTTCTGGTCTCAGGACCCCCTTGCAGTCTTAAAAAGTGTTGGATGTCAATGTATTTAAAAGTAATAACCAACTCACAATATGCTGATATAAATAACATTTAAAAGTGAAAATAGCTGTGTTTCTCAAAGTACAAAAGGTTGAGAATGGCATCGAAGAATGAAGAATCAAAGAATGGTATCACTTTATAGTTTTGCAAACTTATGCACTATACTGTACCTCCTTTGGTGTGACAGTGGTTAGGAAGAGAGGAAATGAGAGAGACTAAAAGGTACAAGTGATGGGAACTCAAGACCTGTCTCAGTGAGCCCCCACACTCTCGTATGAGGAAGAAATGATAACTAAAGAATCGTCTGTAAAGTGTACAGCAGCATCTGGATTTTCATGCCTGGTTTAATCTTCAATAGATTGTTTGGATTCATTTCTCTCTCTCTCTCTCTCTCTCTCTCTCTCTCTCTCTCTGTGCATACACACACATATTTGAGGTTAGGTTAAAAACTTTGTCATAAAATATATGTAAACTGGAAAGGATTTTAGAGATTATCTGACAATTCTTTTTCTTTTATAGATGAATGCATCTGAGGCCAGACAGGAAAATGACTTATCGCTGGTTGAATTGCTGGTTAGTGGCTGGATTGGAGGTAGAACCCAGATCTTCTGCCTCTTTATTCTACTCATGTCCTGTCATGGAAATTAGTCAATCTAATTGCTGTTATTATAGAAGTCCGTTTCACCAGAGAGTTTGTGAATTGACAACCATAAAATCTGTGGTAAATTCACAGGCTTCATCAATGCCATTGTGAAATATTGACCCTCTGCTTCCCAGATTGCAACTCCCTCAGGCTTGGTCTGTTTGCTGTTAGGATTTGTTACAACTTCTTGCTTATTGCCTTTTGTTTCACAAGCAGTGCTGAATATGGGCTGGGTATTGGAAAGAGGATAAGCAAATGAGAACCCACAGTTCTGTGACGTGAAAACACTGATTGGCCAGTCCCCGTTATCTGCAGGATGTGCTTTTCTTAAGGATGAACATATTTTGGTTCACAGGTTTCCAAGACAAGCACATTCCTGCCAACATGATCCTTGGACAAACTGTTCTGGAATTTGAGCTCGCTACTGGAAGAGGGTTAAGTCCAGGACACACACACACATTTCAGTGGGGGGCAAGCTGTAGTTGGCTATGTTAGCACCTCATTATACAACAGTTTCAAGATAAAGTGATTCCAGATGTGCTCTCAGCAAGTACCTAGTACTTACGATTTTTACCCATTAGCCTAAAATCTACTTTCAGAATTTTGGGGAAGCCAGAGTTAGTTAATTAACTAGTTATTCTTCATAAAGTTGATTCTAAGTTGACTATAATTTGCAGTATGTTTCAAGTTAGAGGATACCCATTATAACCATATAAAACATACATATTTATAGACACATATATATATATTATCACACAGACTTGCCTTTGACAATGATTATAAGTTCATTTGAAGCACTAGTTTAATGATCATTAGGTTCCTTTGTCCTGGAAATTTCATTTAGAAACATTAGGAAAATATATATCTAAGAAGTAGTATTCTAGTTTCTTCTTATTGATGAAGCTGCAGTGATAGTCATTGTTAGTCTGAAGCATAAATTTCATGAGTAAGTCCTGGTTAAAAGGCTGCCTCCCTTGTTTAAAAAAACAAGATTTGAAATTTTTTGCTTTGTAACCTAAATTTACGAAAAAGAGTTAAAGAGAAAAGATGATGTTTTCCCTGATAATTCATATTATTGTTAGGAATATGGAATTTTTGCATCACTTGGCCCTAGAAGGTGGAGAGCTAAAGGTGAACATTTCATTTTGCTCTCAAATATTTTAAATTTGTCTGCAGAAATTATGATTTCTGCTGAATACAATGGAAGCCTTCTTAGCTGGTCTTACTTGAGTTGAGAATATTGCATCGTAGTATCCTCTTTTGATTTTATTTTGCTCTAAAGTACATTTTTAAAAATTTAGGTATGATATCTGGCATCAAGGACAACACCATTTATTTGCCAAAGGGTGTAACCTAGGGCATTATACACTAAATGGGAATATTGGCAGACATACTCTTCAGGGGTACCTGTTTTGCTGTAGGGCAGTACCTACAGCAAAGCAGTCTGGGTATGATGGACTCTGGATCCAGACTGTTTGGTTTCATTTCTGCTTCTGCTTTTTACTAGCTGTGTGCTTTAATTTCAGGAATGTGAAAGATGAATAATAACTCACGAAGATTTAGTTAAGTCTGAACTTGTAAAGGAAGCACTTGGAACCATGCCTGCCATATGTTAAGTACTATGCAAGTGTTAGCTTAAACAAACAAACAAATCTCAAATTTTGTTTTTGTCATGTCAGAGAGGCTAACATCAAGTGATGGCTGAAGCAGCAAACAACTAATTAAATTTAAAAGGAAAATGATCTTTGGAATTAATCCTTTCTTGTGAAAAGTTTTCTAGAGCTTCCATCCAGCTGTGGCTAAACCTGGAGGTGAGGAAAGTGTGGCAGAGTGAATGCCATTGATTAAAGAAAGGCCAAGACCTTGCTCTCTAACAATTGTTTCTATTATTTCTATTTTGAGAGAAAGACCCTTAGTGTTACCCATCAGCAGGAGATGGACTGTAGTCTTTGTGTGGATTGACAAACATTTGTAGTTTAACAATGCGAAGGGCTTTCTTTGCAGGAAATGAAAAAGTTGTGATTTTCCGTAAGTCATTTAGAGAGTCACTATTGAGCCAGTCAGGCTGGGCCCGCTAGTCCATACAACGGTTCTGTGACAATTAGTCTTGTGCTGTTGTAGCATTTCAGACTCATGGAGCCTTTTTCTTAGAAGACCTCTCATCCTTCTGGCTGACACAGTCCCATCCCAGGGTGCAGGGCCTGAAAAGTGGAGTACAGTCTGGATTTCAGCCCTAACCATCCCCGCCCCACAGGACACGGTGCAGTACACAAATGGCACATTGAATGTGGTAGCCATGAAGACAGATTTTTGAATTTTACTTTCTGTGCTTCAGCTCAGGAAATATGTTTATTTTATTGTTCAGTCATAGTCTACTTGAATAGCTGGATCTGGGGAAGAGATGGTTCAGTATTTTTTGTCATTGAATCCAGTGGTTGATTGTTAATTATTACTTAAGATTATCCACAAACATCCTGCTGACAGTCCAAGACTGTTTTCTATCAGAGGTTTTATGAAGCCACTTAATTTAGGGTTAAGGTCCTGCTGAACCTTATAGGAGTCTTTAAAAGCAAGGAGAAAGGCATCAGAATATCACACCCTTTTAGCTATAAATCATATTTCTGTAATGCTGTTGCTACTTTTTTTCTGCGCGCTCTTGCAATTTAAGATGATGCATTTTATTTCCAGTGGTTTGCAAGCTGTAACTGAAAAACAGAATGCTCGGAAAAGCCTCTGGCTAAAAACCAGTCTATTGACATAGAATAATGTCAGGAGTGGCCCCAGGAGATTTGTGGATTTTGGCCTGTCTTGTTTCTTATCCAATATTTCTTTTCAGTATTATCACAGTTAAATTCCTCATTGGATATGCAATAGTTTAAAATCACATTAAAGTTTGGACTTAAATCAAGCATAGCAAAAAGTCTTGATTCTTTGACATTAGCTCCCAACATTCTTCTATTACGGTTTCAGTGGTCCTGAACTTTGGAAGATGCTGATCAGGTAATAACTCTACTGTCCCCTACAAGGAGAATGCCACCTGTAAAAAGGCACTGAGAAGTTTTATTGTCTCAAATATATTTATTCTGATTCTTAAGAAAACTTGAAGTAACTTGTGTTGTTTTGTTCTTACTTCTTTTTGTTTAGAAATCTTTAATTTTCATTTCCCCGCCCTGAGTCTTTTCCATTCTGAAATGAGTACAAACTGCTTTTTAGCTCACACATATGCTCCAGAAACAGTTGTTTCGATGATTAAATTTTTATCTGACAGTAAGTAACATGCACTTAATACATTATAGTTTATAAAGTACTTTTTCAAATGCCTTACACGTTTAATACCATGATCTTTTGAAATGGACATTACAATTTTCTCCTTTTCTGCAAACTGGGAAACTAAAGCTCAGAGATCCACGTACTGTGCTACCCAAAGAATATAGGAAGACAACCAGACTTTTAACCTTTTATTGATTAAAAAAGATGTGTCCTCACAATTTCCATGTGATTAACCAGTCCTGAAATTATAAGACATCCTTTCCTCACTTAATTATATGTAGTGTTGTTGTGGGACTTTTTCTTAGTTCAGCTAAAGATGGGGTTTTTGTCACAGGGCCGTGAAAATTTAGGCTCACAGACAATTTAAAGGGTGACTAAGGCAGGGTTTTATTGGGTGAAAAGGAAAACAAGGGGAAAGGGAGACTCTTAGCAAAGTGAGACAGTATGCTTCTTGCCCCTGAGCTTCTTGCCTTGCAGACTGAATCCCAGGTTTCACCCAGGAAGAGGAGGGGCCAGACTCCTTCCTACAGACTTCTGTGGCTCCACCCCAGTGCGCAGGCCCATAGGGGTTTTGCGGGGTAGCCTTGCCCACATGACTGTCTCAGTGTAGTACATGTGATATGGCCTAAATTGGGAAATACCTAAATTAGTAGCTACCTGTGAATTTGTCCTAACTTATTTAGATAATCATTTGAAATGATTTAAAATTATTTGGGTTTTTAGCTCTGACCACACTTATACACACACACACACATACACATAAACACACAAATTAACAAGCCTTCGAGCAAAATTAATGGTAGTGCATCTGCAGCTTTTCGAAGTAATCAGAGAACCTTGAACCCTAGCTTATTTGACATTTTCACCTTTTCTAACTTTTTTTCAGAGTGTGTTGACATTCAGGTCAATTTTGAGCTGCTTTTAAGAATACCCAGTGCCGGCCGGGCGCGGTGGCTCAGGCCTGTAATCCCAGCACTTTGGGAGGCCGAGACGGGCGGATCACGAGGTCAGGAGATCGAGACCCTCCTGGCTAACACGGTGAAACCCCGTCTCTACTAAAAAAAAAAAAAATACAAAAAACTAGCCGGGCCAGGTGGCGGGCGCCTGTAGTCCCAGCTACTCGGGAGGCTGAGGCAGGAGAATGGCGTAAACCTGGGAGGCGGAGCTTGCAGTGAGCTGAGATCCGGCCACTGCACTCCAGCCCGGGCGACAGAGCGAGACTCTGTCTCAAAAAAAAAAAAAAAAAAAAAGAATACCCAGTGCCTAGTATAGTATAGGCATTTAATGCCTTTCAAATAAATGACTGAATTGTTCACCATATGGGCAAAAGACAATTTGTAAATAGGTATCTGTAAATGCAGAGTACCTAAATGCAATACAAATAGTAGTCACATTATGTTTCTTGTTTTAAACTAGAAGATTTTGGCGTAGTCTGAAGTGGTATTATAGGAGCAAGGACTTTGGAATCTGAAAAGATCGAGAATTGAATCTTCACCTTAGCATTTACTGCTGGTTACTACACCTTCCTTAGGCATTCCACGTAACTTCTCTGATCTTCAATGTCTTCACCTGCAAATTTGGGATTATATTATCTACCTTACAACATCACTGGAAGGACCATCTAAATTAATATATGCAAGGTACCCTGCACAATGCTTAATGCATAAAATGTGCTCAAAGTTCATGCATTTTTAGAATTTATTTGTGTATGCAACTTTGTAGCCAATTAACAGAGCCCCCAAGTAACAGCTTGTATATTTTCTGATTAACCTTTGTATGTAAAAATCCAGCTGCATAATCTGTCGTATAAAAGACCCGTGGTGATGGTAGTATGGTGTATACTACAGATTTTATACATAATCTGGAGTATAAAAGACCCATGGTGATAGTAGCAGTTCAACATGCCTATTCTAAACTCTATACAAAGAATAAAGGGCCAAAAATAGTTAAGATAATTTTGAAGAAGACCAAGGTGCAGATATTTACATTAATAGATCTCAAGACTTACTATGAAGCCATAGTAATCAAGGTGGGACAGTGATGGCAAAGGCATAGACATATATGCTGATGGGACAGAAAGGACAGTTAGGAAACAGACCCACACACAGGTGGAAACTTGTTATGTATAAGAGGTAATATAGAAGAAGAGTTTGATGATTCAGTAATGGATTCTGGTACAACTAGTTATCCATATGGGAAAAAGTAAAATTATATCCCTATATCATGCCATGTACAAAAATTAATCACATGTAGGTTGAAGACCTAAATGTGAAAAGTACAATTTTTAAACATCTAAAAGGAAATATTTTATCACCTTTGGATACCTAAGAATTTCTTAAACAATGTACAAAAACAAACATTAAAGAAAAAGATAACTAACTTGGACCCGGCAGAATGGCTCCCGCAAAGAAGGGTGGCGAGAAGAAAAAGGGCCGTTCTGCCATCAACGAGGTGGTGACCCGAGAATACACCATCAACATTCACAAGCGCATCCATGGAGTGGGCTTCAAGAAGCGTGCCCCTCGGGCACTCAAAGAGATTCGGAAATTTGCCATGAAGGAGATGGGAACTCCAGATGTGCGCATTGATACCAGGCTCAACAAAGCTGTCTGGGCCAAAGGAATAAGGTGCTAAAGTTATCTGTATTTGAAGGTGAACTTTTGCAGTGACACCAGCTTCACTTCCACCCTGCAAGAGCCCGTATCAGTTCAGTAATTTGGAATGTCCCATACCGAATCCGTGTGCGGCTGTCCAGAAAACGTAATGAGGATGAAGATTCACCAAATAAGCTCTACACTTTGGTTACCTATGTACCTGTTACCACTTTCAAAAATCTACAGACAGTCAATGTGGATGAGAACTAATTGCTGATCATCAAATACATCAAATAAAGTTATAAAATTGAAAAAAAAAAAAAAGAAAAAGGTAAACTTGACTATGTTAAAATTGGAAATTTCTGATGTTAAATAATACCTAAATAAGTGAAAAGTGAGTGAGAAAGATATTTAAACATAAAAAGTTTTATATACAGTGTATATAAAGAACACCTATAAATCAATGGGAAAAAGACAACCCAATAGAAAAATAGGTAAAAGATACAAACAGGCAGTGGACAGAAAAGAAAACCTGAATGGCCAGTAGCCATATGAACATAGCGATCAAGGAAACATAAAATTAAAACCACCAGAAAGTAGGATTTTACATTCGCCAGAGATCAAGTATTGGTGAGGATGTAGAGCAAATAAATTTTATCCACTGTTCATGGGATAATTTCACTGGCATCACCACTTTGGAAAACAATTTAACAAAATCTAGTACAATTGAAGACGAGCCTATCATATCACCTGCACCTACCTCTACTGCTGGGTCTAATCCCTACAGAAAGTCTCCCAGTACCTGCCACAGTTCCTAGTGCCAAGTAAGAGCTCAGTAAATAGATGTTAAAAGAAGGAAGAAAGGATGGAAGGAAGGGAGAAAGGATGATAGCAAGGAGAGAAGGAAGAAAGGAAGGAAGTAAGGAAGAAGGGAGGAAGGATGGAAAGATATAAGACTATCTGTGTCATTGGCTTCTTTTTTGCTTTGTTTTGGGTGTTGTGGGACTGCTGCTTTCTTGTCTGCATGGTCTCAAACCACCCTATAGGTTTGTCAACTCCAGTGGAACTTTGGGAATCTCAGATGATTCACCTCTACCTCTCAGATTTTACTCTGAATGGCAGTAAGGATTTTCATAACCGATGAATACATTCTGTAAATGCATTTCCTTACAGAATTCACAGTGGTACTTCTTTAAATAGTAAGCTCTGATTGCATATTTGAAGTGAATCTATGTAAGGTGTAAAATGAGATGTACCAGTATATTATGGGTAGCATAAAATATTAGTTATTACTGGATTTTAAAAATTCTTTCGGCAAAGAAAGATGAGGCTTGATGCCCTGAAAAGATAAAATACAATGTTTTTTTCAGGCATATGAGTAATCAAAAAGCATTTCACTGGTTTGTGAAGAAATGGGCATTCTTTTTAAATAGTAAATATTCATACACAGCCAATTTTTAAAATAACATATATTCCCTAGAGCATGGAAAACATGGCAGCTCTTCCCATAGCTGGAAGAATGTGTGGTTACCCTGGCAACATCATTTTAGTTCCTGCTTCCAAGTACCACCTGGTGATTTCAAGTCTTAACAGCTGTGCAGCATCTACATTTCCATTGAGGAAATAAAACACATTCATGCATCATCTAATGGAGAATTTAAGAAGAAACGAGCTTGCAAATTTGAGAAAGGAGGGAAACGAATAGCACTACCTGGCAGCAAAGCTAATTGAGGTTTAAAAACCGTTAACTGCAGTCTTGGAAGTGTTTCTGAAGCAGCTAAGTCCACTGCATTGGGCTATGGGATTATAGGCCGATTTCCCATCAGAACTCTAACGTACACATAGGTTCAGTAGCCTAAGAACATTTTGTTATCCCATACTCAAAATGTGTATTTGTAAGTGCAAATTGGCACTCTCCATCCTAACAGGCATTTTAACAAAATGGTTGTGTCCATCACTGTTAGAGGTAGAGAAATATGAAGAAAACAGTGTCCTCAGCTTCATGCTTGTTTCTCAGTGCTCCTAATTTTACCCGAAGTTTTGGCACCTTCCTTAGATCTAGTCGTATTGAAAAAGCCAGATCCTTCAATAATTTCCAGTAAAATGAGTTTTTAGGTAGTTGAGTGCTGTGGGGAGGAGTAACATTGCTGGGCTGTAAGGAGGACAGTGGGCTAGGAAATAGTTTTCCTGTCACAGAATAGAAACCATAAATAAACAGTTTAAGGTATATAAAGTTTTTACTTCCCATTTTTCTCTTTGATTATTGTGATTTATATGTATATTATTAAAAGTTTAGTATAGAAGAAATATATAACAACAGGAAAATCACTGAAGATGCTGACATTAATATATTGGGAAATTTCTTCTCTCTCTCTCTTTTTTTTTTTTTTTTGAGATGGTATTTCGCTCTTGTTGCCCAGTCTGGTGTGCAATGGTGTGGTCTCAGCTCACTGCAACCTCTGCCTCCTGAATTCAAGCAATTCTCCTGCCTCAGCCTCCTGAGTAGCTGGGATTACAGGCATGCGCCACCACGCCTGGCTAATTTCTTATTTTTGGTAGAGCCGGGTTACTCCATGTTGGTCAGGCAGATGTTGAAGTCCCGACCTCAGGTGATCCACCTGTCTCGGCCTCCCAAAGTGCTGGAATTGCAGCCGTAAGCCACCTGGGAAATTTCTTTTAATCTTGTTTATGTATTTTTTTCACCTTTATGCATTTTAAAAGAGCTACTCAGGTTATCTGTCCACATCACAATTGATTTTCTGCAGTACTAATTATGGTCTTTACTGCTTCAAAGGAGTACTTTAATTCTGGTATGGCATTTTGTGTGCCGTTGTATTTTTTTCTTATTCCAGTGGCTTCATGTTCTTTTCTGTGTTCATTTTAGCCTATTCGTTTTTGAATTTTTTTCATCTTCACAGAGATTGTGTTTTCATACACCTCTGTTTAGGGCACCAAACAGATGTTACTCAAAAGTTTCTATGGTATTGTAGAATCTTTTCAGAGATACTGTGTTGACTTTGTCCTGCCTCATCCTTGGACAGGGAGCGGTCTTTCCAGCCTAATATAACTAGGGTGTACAGAATGTCCCTAGCACTGTCCACTTGTATTCTGAGAACTTCTCCTTCTCTGAAGCAAACATTGAAGGCTGGTTATGTGCCCAGTCTCTGTTCAGTTTCCAGGACTTAGGATTCCTTCCCTAGATCTCTCCATAAATACTTGACTTCCTACTATATGACAGATACCATTATAGGTGCTGCCGATATAGCGGTGAACAAACCTAGCTTACATAAAATAAGTAAACCTGTGATTATATAACATAGATTATAATATGAAGCTCCTGGTAAGGGACATAGGAGGGAGTCTAGGGAGGCAGTTAATTAATTAATTAATTAATTAATTTATTTATTTTTGAGATGGAGTCTTGCTCTGTTGCCAGGGTGGCATGCAGTAGTGTGATCTTGGCTCACTGCAACCTCCGCCTCCCAGGTTCAAGTGATTCTCCTGCCTTAGCCTCTCGAGTAGCTGGGACTACAGGTGTGCGCCACCATGCCCAGGTAATTTTTGTATTTTTAGTAGAGATGGGGTTTCACCATGTTGGCCAGGATGGTCCTGAGCTCTTCACCTCATGATCCACCCACCTCGGCCTCCCAAAGTAGGAGGTGGTTATTTTATATGGGACATTAGGGAAAGACCCACAGACCGTTAAGGTAATATTTGAGCTAATAGAATTGAGGGAATGAGTTCTGTGGTTATCTAGAGGAAGAGAATTCCTAGAAAAGAAATCAAAGAAAGCCTTTTAAGCCATTCTAAGGCTTTGGCTTTTATTCAGAGTGAGATGGGACACCATTTTAGGGTTCTGAACAGAGTGATGGCCCAGATGCCGAGTGAGCTGAGTGCTTTAAGAAAGAGGGAGTGCTAACTCATTTTATGAGCCCAGCATCATCCTGATACCAAAGCCTGGCAGAGACAACAAAAGAGAGAATTTTAGACCAATATCCCTGATGAACATAGATGCAAAAATCCTCAATAAAATACTGGCAAACTGAATCTGGCAGCACATAAAAAAGCTTATCCACCACGATCAAGTTGGCTTCATCCCTGGGATGCAAGGCTGGCTCAACATATGCAAATCAATAAATATAATCCATCATATAAACAGAACCAAAGACAAGAACCACATGATTACCTCAATAGATGCAGAAAAGGCCTTTGACAAAATTCAACAGCTTTTCATGCTAAAAACTCTCAATAAACTAGGTATTGATGGGACGTATCTCAAAATAATAAGAGCTATTTATGACAAACTCACAACCAATATCATACTGAATGGGCAAAAATTGGAAGCATTCCCTTTGAAAACTGGCACAAGACAGGGATGCCCTCTCTCACCACTCCTATTCAACATAGTGTTGGAAGTTCTGGCCAGGGCAATCAGGCAGGAGAAAGAAATAAAGGTATTTAGTTAGGAAAACAGGAAAAAATTGTCCCTGTTTGCAGATGACATGATTGTATGTTTAGAAAACCCCATTGTCTCAGCCCAAAATCTCCTTAAGCTTGATAAGCAACTTCAGCAAAGTCTCAGGATACAAAATCAATGTGCAAAAATCACAAGCATTCCTATACACCACTAACAGACAAACAGAGAGCCAAATCATGAGCGAACTGCCATTCACAATTGCTACAAAGAGAATAAAATACCTAGGAATCCAACTTACAAGGGATGTGAAGGACCTCTTCAAGGAGCATTACAAACTGCTGTTCAGTTAAATAAAAGAGGATACAAACAAATGGAAGAACATTCCATGCTCATGGATAGGGAGAATCAATATTGCTAAAATGACCATACTGCCCAAGGTAATTTATAGATTCAATGCCATTCCCATTAAGCTACCAATGACTTCCTTCACATAATTGGAAAAAATTACTTTTAGGTTCACATGGAACCAGAAAAGAGCCCACATTGCCAAGACAATCCTAAGCCAAAAGAACAAAGTGGGATGCATCACACTACCTGACTTCAAACTATACTACAAGGCTACAGTAACCAAAACAGCATGGTACTGGTACCAAAACAGAGATATAGACCAATGGAACAGAACAGAGGCCTCAGAAATAACACCATACATCTACAACCATCTGATCTTTGACAAACCTGACAAAAGCAAGAAATGGGGGAAGGATTCCCTATTTAATAAATGGTGCTGGGAAAACTGACTAGCCACATGTAGAAAGCTGAAACTGGATCCCTTCCTTACACCTTATATAAAAATTAATTCAAGATGGATTAAAACTTAAATGTTAGACCTAAAACCATAAAAACCCTAGAGGAAAACCTAGGGAATACCATTCAGGACATAGGCATGGGCAAGGACTACATGACTAAAACACCAAAAGCAATGTCAACAAAAGCCAAAATAGACAGATGGGATCTAATTAAACTAAAGAGTTTCTGTGCAGTGAAAGAAACTACCATCAGAGTGAATAGGCAACCTACAGAATGGGAGAAAATTTTTGCAATCTATCTGACAAAAGGCTCATTTCCAGGCTCTACAAAGAACTTAAACAAATTTATAAGAAAAAAATCAAACAACCCCATCAAAAAGTGGGCAAAGGATATGAACAGACACTTCTCAAGAAGACATTTATGCAGCCAACAGACACATGAAAAAATGCTCATCATCACTGGCCATCAGAGAAATGCGAACCAAAACCACAATGAGATACCATCTCACACCAGTTAGAATGGCTATCATTAAAAAGTCAGGAAATAACAGAGGCTGGAGAGGATGTGGAGAAATAGGAACACTTTTACACTGTTGGTGGGACTGTAAACTAGTTCAACCATTGTGGAAGACAGTGTGGCGATTCCTCAAGGATCTAGAACTAGAAATACCATTTGACCCAGCAATCCCATTTCTGGGTGCATACCCAAAGGATTATAAATCATGCTGCTATAAAGGCATATGCACAAGTATGTTTATTGTGGCACTATTCACAATAGCAGAGACTTGGAACCAACCCAAATGTCCATCAATGATAGACTGGATTAAGAAAATGTGGCACATATACACCATGGAATACTATGCAGCCATAAAAAAAGGATGAGTTCATATCCTTTGTAGGGACATGGATGAAGCTGAAACCATCATTCTGAGGAAACTGTCGCAAAGACAGAAAACCAAACACCGCATGTTCTCACTCATAAGTGGGAATTGAACAATGAGAGCACTTGGACACAGGGTAGGGAACATCACACACCAGGGCCTGTCATGGGGTGAGGGTAGGGGGGAGGGATAGCATTAGGAGATATACCTAATGTCAGTGACTGGTTAATGGGTGCAGCACACCAACATGGCGCATGTATACATATGTAACAAGCCTGTACGTTGTGCACATGTAACCTAGAACTTAAAGTATAATAAAAAATAAAAAAAAAGAACAAAGAAAATGCAGTGAGCCATGAGCAAACCATTGCTCTGCAGCCCGGGCACCAGAGCAAGACCCTGTCTCTATTTTTTTTTTTTAAAGGAAGAAAGTAAAAAAAAAAAAAAAATAGGGAGTGATCAAGTGTGCCAGGTACTGCTGACAAGGTGAGGGAGAGGAGGCCTGAGAACTGACTATTGGATGTAGCAACAGGGAGGTCATTGATGACTTTGACAAGAACTATTTTGATGAAGTAATGAGGTGAAAGCTATTTGGAATGAATTCCAGAAGTAATGGGAGTAGTTGGACTGGAGGCAGAATAGAGACTACACTTTAGAGGAGTTTTACTCTAAAAGGGAAGAGAAATAGGGTGGTATCTGGAGGAGGATGAAGAGCCAGGAGAGTTTTAAAAAATCTTTTGGCTGGGCGCGGTGGCTCAAGCCTGTAATCCCAGCACTTTGGGAGGCCGAGATGGGTGGATCACGAGGTCAGGAGATCGAGACCATCCTGGCTAACATGGTGAAACCCCATCTCTACTAAAAATACAAAAAACTAGCTGGGCGTGGTGGCGGCGCCTGTAGTCCCAGCTACTCGGGAGGCTGAGGCAGGAGAATGGCATGAACCCGGGAGGCGGAGCTTGCAGTGAGCCGAGATCGCGCCACTGCACTCCAGCCTGGAGGACAGAGCAAGAGTCCGTCTCAAAAAAAAAAAAAAAAAAAAAAAAACTTTTAAGTGGAAGAAATTATGACAGCACATTCGTATGCTGGGAATGATCCAGTAGAGAGTGACAACTTGATGACACAAGAGCAGGTGGACAATTGCTGGAGCAACGTCTTTAAGTAGGTAAGAAGGATGGGCTCCAGTGCATAAGGGGCAGGATGGGTCTTAGCTAGGAGCCTGAGCTATTCAACCATGGCTACAGGAGGAGACACGCTGGGTGTTTGGACATAGAGACGTATACGTGGGTGGGAGCACAGGTGCCCACTCTGGCTCATCAGGCCTCTTGCCGGCAGTTAGTACATTTGACAGATGAAAGTGTGGTCTGTGGTTCTTGTGCCATGTGCACCAGTGTGCTGCATGAAAGGCCAGCCCTCTCATTCTCCCCTCATGGGCACACACAGACATGGGCTCTTTCCAGGCCTTTCTTCTTGTCCTCACCACTTTCTTTTGGTAACATAGCATTACATTTATGTCCATTCTGCAGTTTAAGAAATCTTGAGCTGAGACCAGCATAGCCATTGACATAAGGTCACACACTGATAAATGTTAGATCAGAGAAATGAATAGACATTTTGACTGTTTCTGGGTTCTTTCACATCGTTATCAGGTGTAGCCAAGGAAACAGGGAAGTTCTTCTTCTGAAGATTCTTGAGATTTGATGTCCATTCAGGTGCACAGGGGAGCCTTTACCAGATGGAGAGGAGCTCCAGGTATGTACAATGTGCAAATAGCCTTTGCCCCATTTGCTGAGAAGGGGCTTGGAGCATTGGGGAGCTTCTCTCCTCATCATAGCCTTTGAGGGACTGCACTCTGACTACATTTTCCTGTCTGCCCATCCTCCTCCATCAAAGTGGAGTCAGCCCTCCACTTTTCCCTTTTGCTCCTTATATTTGGAGAGAAGCAGGATTTATGTGCACATTCAGTTGGCCCAATCAGAGACTTTTTGAACCTGGAAAAAGCCATTGTAGAACTTCTGGGCGAATCCTCTCCTTATCTACTCCGCCTTCTTCATTTGCCTATGTTGGCATCTCAGACACTATCTACCATCTACTTCTAGTACTTTCTACCCTCAAAACAGGAAAACACACACACACGTGTAGGAGCGTACACACACACACGCGTGCGCACGCAGAGCTGCTTTGTTCCCTTTTGGAAGGAGCTGTAAGAAAAATTGTGAGGGTTTAGCCTGAAAAAAACTCTCCCTGCTGTTCCCAGGGCTGTCATGGCAATCATTATTTGGGCCACTGGAGGCGGGGCTTTGGCATGCATCTGGCAGTCACCGTAAAATGCATTCCCCTCAAAATCTGCTACTTTATATTAGGTGAGCTGTACACTCCAAGTAGTAGGTGTTTTCTATTACACATACATAGTGTATTAAGTCTCAGTAGATGATTGTCATGTTATGGCTAACCAGTCTGAACTCTTAATTATAATGAGGCATTATTAAAAAGGTTCAGAGGTATAGATGGATGAAAAGGGTGTTTCATGTATTGAAATAGGAATCACTTAACCAAATAATATATTTAGATGAATCTTAAACTTGCCTTACAAACAGAAGTTGAGGTTAAAAAGAATTTAGAAAAAATAAATTTTTAGAGTGTTTGAGAATGTGTATATAAAATATTTTCAAAGCCATAATATGGATGCTCTTATGGCTCAGAAGCGTGCCTACTAGAACACATCTCAGAATCAGAGATGTTTAATTCTATCGCCTCCCAGAAAGTTTTGCAGGGTTTCTCACTTGAATTTGCTTCCCTTTGCAACCTCTTGTCCTGAAGGCCCCCTTCCTACCTGGAAATACTGAGGCATGGGTGTGATGAGAATTAATCATTTTGAAGAGAATGAGATGATGACTTTATTAACATTTCCATATATGCTGATTGTGTGTGTGGTGGGGTGGGGGCTGGGGTGGAGGCTTAAGGCAAAAGCTAGAATTAGGTCATATGAATTATGGGCTTGTTTGCAGACTGGGCCGCTCATGCTCCCAATCAGTGCCAGTAAATCCTGCAGACAGCTTCAACACCACTACTTTGTTTCTATCCTACTCATATAAAATTCCATGCCAAGGTACAAACCACAATCCTCCCTTTCTTGGTTTTTCATGCAAAAACTATTTTAGAATAAATTTAAATGTCAAACCTTGAAGAACTTTGAATAGTGGAGGCTTCAGCTCATTTAGTTCACAGGATAGCTAAAAAATTAGAACAAAATTAGGATGAAAGTATTAACATTTTAGAGGCCTATATTTTTCACTGAATTTCAGTTCCAGAGGAAGACAAAATTGCTATGTTGGAAGAATAGGATAAAAGAAGAAATACTGAGAAAAGCATAAATGTCAACAGCACCACTTTCATGCTCAGGAGAAGCCCAGAGGCCCCATGTGTGAATAACATCGCAATGGCTGCTTTATGCAGTATGTAAATAAACACAGTCCCCACACCGTTTAAAATATTCAACACTGACCTACACAGGCCTAGACATAAAATGCCAGTCCAGACAGACGTTTGTGAATATATACACATAACACATTGCAGGAAGAACTTGGTGCCTTTTTCCAAATATTTTGTTATGTACACATTTCAGATTAGAAACACTTTTAGTATTCATAGTCTGAGCAATGGAAAACATTTTTAATCAGTCCTAGACAGCAGGAAAACTTCCTGCAGGAGTTCTACAAGATTTATTCTTCATTTAACAGATGTTTATTTGAAATAGAAGGCAGGAAGCTATATGATGTGTCTCTAGCTTCAAAGAGCTTAAAATGTGGCAGAGACCTTTAGGGGAGTTTGGTCATCAGGGAATTAAAGATAACTTTCATACAGCTATGTGAGAAAAGTACAAAATCATAAAAAACAAAGAAGAGGCCACAGTTATGATTCCAAAATGACAAACTAAAAAAGAACATCCAGGCAAGAACCAAGAACCAACAATACCATACATTAATTATTTGAGTGTTTCTTATGTTACAGAATGTGTTCCAATGAACTTTGAGAATCTAATGCAAGTTATGGGCCCAGAATATCTATATATCCTCAAACATTTGCCCAAAATGTCAGGGATTTTATGTCCTTGACAATGTCTGAGTCCATGGGCGTTGTATTTTAAATCTTTTATAGTTACATTTGCCATAGTTAATGTGTTATGCCTATTTATACTCCTGTCTCCTCCATTAGAGTACAAGCACTTCTAACACAGGAGTACATTATGTTGTATATTTTATCCACACCTCTTTCTGTTTTGCATTGTGCCTGATGTGTAGAAGGTAGTAAAAATGCTGACCACCCACTTGCCTACCTCAGTGTTCAGGTGTTAGGTTAATGCAGCATCTTCCAAATATTAGTCATTTGAGTAACACCCTCACCATTTTTGCAGTAGTTGCTTACCACCTGTATTATTTTACAAGATACTGGTTTTTGGTGATAGACAGCATTAAATACTATCAAATTTCAGAGTTGAGTATGTTATTTTCATTCCATTTCCTTTTAGCTTAACTCATACCAAGGAGGCAGTCCTAATTTAGTTTTGGTGTATCTTTAATATCTCTCTGATATTTGGGGATCTTCCTTTGGAAGGAACACAGAGACTTTTGAAGGCAGGAGTATCTGGCTAGAAGTGAATAACATTACTTTGTTTCTTCTTTCATTGTGGTTAGTTTTATGGAAAGTGATAGTAATTTTCTATTTATAGAAGTGAGAAAATTTTTTTAACACAGACTTAAGTTTTAAAAAAAGAGTTTTAAAGAAAAGCATCACATCAACTATCTATTGCTGTGTGGACTACTTCCAAAACATACTGGTTTAAAAAACAATGACTTATTTGGATTCTATGAGTTGGCTGGGCTCTGCTAGGCAATTCTTCTCTCCATGAGGTCTGCTGGGGTCCTGTGGCTTGAGAGTTTGGTTGAGGCTGGAAGGACCAAAATAGCTTTATTCATTGCTGTGGTCTGAATGTTGGTGTCCTCTCAAAATTCAAATGTTGGAACTCAAGACTCATTGTGAGAGGTGAGACCTTTAGGAGGCTCTGCCCTCATGAATGGAATTAGTGCCCTTATAAGAGAGGCTTGAGGGAGCCTGTTTGCCCCTTCTGCTGTGTGAAGATGCAGCAGGAAGGCTCCATTTAGGAAGCAGAGCAAGCCCTCACCAGACACTAAATCTGCTGGTGCCATGGTCTTGAACTTCCCTGCCTTCAGAACTATGAACAGTAGATTTCTGTTGTTTGTAAATTACTCAGTCTAAAGTATTTTGTTCCAGGAGCCTAAATGGACTAAGACACTTGTATGTCTGGCAACCTAGCTGGGGTGGCCAGAATGGCTGCAGGTGGTCAAGCCTCTCCCTGTTTAGTGGTATCTCATCACTTCCTAGTGATGAGAGACCACATGGAGCTTTTTAACATCATGGCTGGATCTAAAGACAGTAAAAAAGAAAAGTACAAAGCCTCTTAAGGCCCAGATCTGGAAGTCACAATGTATTACTCCTGCTACATTTTATTGGCTAAATCAAGTGACAAGACAAGTCTGGTTTCAAGGGGAGGAGAAATAGACTCCACACCTTTTTGGGGGTTTAATGGCACATATGTTCAGAAATTGAAATAATCTTTGGTAAAGATTTTACAAACAATTACACAAATTGTTAAGTACATAGTAGGACAGGTTGTAGCAGATATGGCAAAAATTGTGAAAGTGATATTCAAATGACTATTTGGAAGATGCTGTCTTAACATAGAATATGTTAAGAATAACATCTAAATATTGCAGTAGACAGTAAGTTGATGATTTTTAGTACCTTGTACATACTAAGCACAGCAATATAAACAAAGGAGTTTTATGAAAAAGATAACATGATATAAACTTGTCCTAGAACTTCTTACATTCTAGTGAAGAAGACAGATACATAAATAAATATAACACAATTACCATGATGCGTGTTTCAGTAAAGGGTTTGAAATATAGAGTGCTGTCATTTTATGTAAAAGTCTGAGTGCAAATGGATTCTCTTGGGCCCATGATTTGTAGCAGATCTCAAAATTTTTAACTGTGAAACCCTAAAAGGACCTAAAAACACTGAAGAGACACGATGGTGTGAAGCACAGAGATCAAAGCTACTAACAGTAGTGGTAAGGAAAAGGTTTCACAGAAGTGGTAATATTTAAAGGTAGGAAAGAGGGAGAATGGAGGAGGAAGAATTGACATGAGTTGGATGCCAGTTAGATGTGGGGAGGTGAGATGGATGTAGAGGAAGGAGAAGAAGAATTAGGAATGTGGGGGAATTGAAGAAAGGGAAAGGGGAGCAAGTAATTAAAGGATGACAATTTTCTAGCTGGGGAAAATGGTAGATGGTGGAAAATATAAGAGGAAGAATGGGTTTTCTAAGTACAGCTTTCCAGAATTCAGTTTTGTCCAAGTTGTGATTGAGATGCCTATGTGATAAACCAATAGACAATTGGGCATGCAGGTCTGGAACTTGCCTATCTTGTGCCAGGCACCTTTATAGGAATTGCATATAGAGCCGTGAATATCCTAAAGATATTCACATTCTAGTGAATGTGAATACAAAATACAAATGTTATCAGAATTCTTAGATTCTAATGTGGTTGGCAGGGAGTGGGGTGGGGGCGGAGCGGAGACAATTAGTATGTAAAAAAGTCAATGTAAATTTTACCCAATGTTAAATACTAAGAATAAAGTAAATTTAATTAATGGGATAGAGAGGTCTGGGGAAGCTACTTTATCTAGAGTAGTATGGAAATTGAAGGCAGCTTTTTGAACTACAACTTAAAGCTGGGAAGGAGGCTGAGCCTCTTTAGTTTGATAAGGTAGGACAATTGTACCAGCAAGAGATTAACCATTGTGATTTAAGCTGGTGTCCTTCAGATACCACATCATTGTGAGGAACTCTTCCCCCAGCACCTCCACCCACAGACATCTTAATCTTCCCCGTCTAGCAACAGAACCATGTGGAGCAGATAATGAGTATAAATAAAAATCCATTCGTGTGTCCAGGACACCAGAGGAATGGAAACTTCAGGGAGAGATGAACTATGAGAGTTAGGAAGAGAATGTAAAGAAGAAAATGGCAGGGGGAAGTCACTCACTGACCACTGATGGGATGGACATACATATGGGGCTCCCAAAAGTCTGGGATTGAGCCCCACTCCCACAGTTAGTATCGAGGAATGAGTTAGTCTAGAGATGACACTCTCAACTCCTCACCCCACTTTGGATGTTGTACAAGATGGATTACATCACTGTCTGAGATGAGTTACCTCACTTGAACTTGAGTGAAGAGACTTGAGTAAACTTAGATTGTACAATATTCTAGGTTTGGGGTATACTGACTTGAGGTAGTGATAGGACACCATCTTCCCTCCCCACCCACTTGCACATGGCTGGACCCTCCAGTGGGGAAGATAGAGTGAGAAGAGAGTCGTCTCTGGACCAGTATACCACCAGAAAGACTTTGTCTCCTGACATCTCCACTTCACCCATACTAAGGTAAAGGTATTCAATATTTAAATAAGTAGTTTATTATAATATTATTCTGATTTTCCAGTTATTTATGAACATACCAGTCCCCACCCCATGAGGAATGTGCACAGTGTTAAGTAAATCATTCTATTTCAGTGATTCTGACCACATCTACCTTGACTGGTACCACTATGTCTCTCTAGATTTAAAGTGAACAAGGATAAATTAGTTCATGATCTGTATCGAAATTATAGAATCTCATAAAATAAAACCTTCAGTGATTGGAACGTATTATCATTTTAGAGCTTGTAAAGGTGTCAAATGTTGGGCAAAAATTAATTTAAATGATTGGATCTATTATTTTTTTTATTTTTATTTTTTTTACCTTAGGTGAATATTAGTTCAACACCACAGCCTTTGAGTATTACTGGATATTGTGGGCACAAGTGAGCGATGTGGTAGCTTACTTGTCACAGCTCTACACCTCTTTCTGAGAGAAGAGGTTTGGGTTTGGGAATATTTTAGACCATTATTTTTCTGCCATTTCCTGTTGTCACCAGGATTCAATCTGTAACTGAGGTGTTATTCAAAATACATATGTAATCAGAGAGGAATTAATTCCTCAAACACAGGCACTCTATAGGACTCTAAAATGCTAAAAAGTACATATTAAAGAAAAGTTGGGGAAATTCAGGATTGGTGGTATGGTGCTGCTGTTTTCCTTTAGCCCATTATTTGTGACCTTGACTATTTCAATTATGATGTAAATCCATGGAATCAAATCACTGACATGTTTATGATTCGTAGTCACATTTGATAGTTATTTATACTATAGAGGTGGCAAGGACACTTTCCACACACAGTGTGCCTCCTGTCAAGAGAAAATGAAAACCTTCCGGTAAAGTCTCAGAGCACTGGCAGGAGGCTTTGTGAAGTCCAATGGGGCTCTTAAAATGGGAATCTGAACCATCCATTCCAAACTTAGTGGAGTGAAAAGATAAGGGAAAGATAGTAGTGTTGGCATCCCTTGTGTTGGTGAGCTGCTACTACCAGCAGTAATAACAATACACCTAGTGGATAGCAATTACCTGGTGTTTCCTGTATTCCAGGGACTGTTCTAACACGTTCCACACATTAACCAATTCAATTCTTGCAACAACAATTGATGTCATTAGTGCCTTCTTTTTACAGGTGAGGAAACTGAGGCCCAAGAGGTCACACATCTACTAGGTGGAGAAGCTGGGATAGGAACAAGTCCTGACAGGTGAATAATACTGATTATAAAAGTGAGAAAGATAGGATTTTTCTGTAAGTGAGAAAAATCACTTGACAGAAAGTTGCTCCCCTGCTGAAGCCAATGTTAGCTCTGAGGAGGGCAGATGCCAACCTCCTAGCCCCAGGCGTCACAGCTCCCGGGGCTGGGCCCCCAAATCTGAGAAGCGGCTCCTGACTAGGATAGAGGCTGCAGGGGCTGCTCCTGAGACTCCTCTCATCTCCAGCCTCACACATCCCAGAATCAGAAAATGAGCTGGAAGGATGCCTAGGGATACACTGAACTCCCTATTTTGCAGAAAGGGCCCCAAAGCAGCACATAACTTTACAGGGATTGTTTTTATTCCTTTGGTTCTGGGAAAGGAGACTTTTTCAGGGGGAGTTGCGATGAACTGAGCAAGAATCTGGAGCCCTCGTTTTTATTTGTACCTCTTGTCCTTGACAGACAAGAATCACAAGGATAAAAGTTAAGATAAAAGGAAAGAGATACTACCAAGCTTTATGGAGAAACATGTGAACAGGAAGGAGGCTTTCAGGCAGGATTTATTTATAGTTCTGTGGGGACTGTATGCATCTGTGTTTATGGGTATGGAGCATCAGGAACTGTGAATTTTCAATTTCTTTAATGTTCTTAGTTGGTGCCCAGGAGGATTCATTATTTTAGTTTTCATAATGATGCAATTAGGAAAAGTCAGAAACATCAGAATATCTCATTTGCTCCCAGAAGTTCTTGTTGCCACCTCTTCATGAGTGTGACTGTCCTGGGCATTCCTTGATGTTCCACATGTTGGACGTGGGAGCATGATTATGCCCTGGACCCTTGGTGTGGACTGGGGCTCCACTCGGGCACGTTGGAGAGAAGGCAGCTTCCATTGCTGCTGGGTTTCATCTCAGCCCTGTTATTACTGTGCCCAGGAAATCATTCCCTTTGCCACTTCCTAATTATGCCTCTGGGTACTTTATGGTAAGGGTGACATTTTTCTCTTGACAGGCAGTATTATAGTATAGAACTGTGCTTGACACTCTTTACTGCTTTTAATAACCACAAAATCTCTTACAAGATGTCTGGTACTTCGTAAACATAAGTTTATGGTACCATTTTATCTGTCCTGAAATGGTCAAGGTCATAGATAATGTGCCAGAGGAAGGAAGACAGTGAACACACTATTATAAATAGATGTGTAGCTTGAAAATGACCCTTTCAGACATGGGGACATTAGTTGGCAATAAGAAAGGAAGTGATGAAATGTAATAACAATTTTATTTTATTTAGGAAAGTCTCCAGGGGTATGCCAAATGCTTCCTATTGTGTTTAATCTGATTGGCATTTTGGCATGTTAGAGGTTTAAACATGTATTATAGTTATTTCATTACAATGAAAAGTGAATTAAAAGATAAGAATGAAGCAGAAACGCAGTTTGAATAGTCAAAAATTAGCATATGATACATAATTTTATCTTAAGAAATCTAAGTGACACATGTAAGAACAGTGTACCTTCATTTGTCATTCTGAATTTTTAGAAACGTAGGCATGGGGGATCATTTTAGGTAGTACTGAATCCCATTTCTTTTTCTCTTGCTCTCTCATTCATGCTCAACAGAAATATTTTAATAATGAAAGATCTAAAAGGTTTATCAACTTTGTTATTTCGTGCTCAAAAATGTTCCCATGACATTGGTTTACACTTGCCAGTATATGGGTGGATGGTTTGTGCTTATTAGATCTTAGAACTTCTAGTATCTGGGGAGAGAGAAAAGCAACAAAAACAGTATCACGCTCAACAACAGCAACATCAAAAGTGATGACAATAGCATTAATTGGTGTGTCCATACATGTTAATGTTAACCCTTTCAATACCTTGTTTAGGCAGTATTATTATAGTAGTAGAAAGGGTCAAGAGTTAAGGCATTGAGGTTAAACCTTGGGAAAGTTAACGCCTCTCGGAATTTCAGTTTCTTCATCTGTGAAGGAGGACTACAATTGCAGTAGTAATAATCATGAATATTGCCATTACATAAATAATGCATGTAAAGCACTTTGCACAGTGCCTGTTTTATGATTACTAGCTGTTACCATCATCATCCTCATCCCCATTTTTTCAGATGAAGAAGCTTGGTGCAGCGATTAACAAAGCTCTGAAATGAAGAGCAGGAGTTGAGCAAGGAGTTACCTGACTCCTAAACTCTTGCTGTTGTTGAAATCCCACCACCTTATTGCATTAGGGAATATTGCTTTGTGAGAAAGGAGGGTGTGGGAGTGAGGTTTAGCTTTCAGGCCAGGAAGCTAATTCTAATTTTAGGAAGAGGTGACAAGGATGTGAAGAAAAGCAATTATTTATAGTCAGGCCACAAGGGCTCGGATTTTGCCTCTGACTGGCGCTTGTCTCCTTTTGCCTTCCTGCTTCTCCCACTGGTGGTGTCCTTTCCGTGCATCGTGATTTCGCAGTGCTAGGAAAATGTTTCATTGGGTGATTACCCAGGTTCAGTTCTCTGAACGCGCTTCATTCCCTGGATAACAAAAAGAAGGAAAGAGGGGTAACTTACCAGTCAGATATCTGCACCCTTTTTTATGTTATATAGACCTGGATGCTTAGCTTGTTTGTGCAACCCTAGTCAATTTGCACAGCTTCGTTTGTACCATTTTTTTGGAAGAGGCAAAATAAGTTCTGTTCTCAAAATAGAGTCACCACAGGTGGAAACATAACACTTATAAGTAGTTCCTCTGGTTTTCTATCTATTCAGTTACTTTTGTGCTAAAGAGTGGGCATTTGAGTTAACTATAACTTATTGTATATTTCAAAATCAAGATTGGAATTGAAATGTTCCTAACACAAAGAAATATTAAATGCTTGAAGTGATGAATATACCAATTACCCTGATTTGATCATTATGCATTGTAAGTTATCAAAACTTTACATGTGCCACATAAATAAGCACAACTATTATGTATCTATAAAAATTAAATAAAAACATACTGAGCCAAAAAATAAAGAATAAGCATTTGTACTGTACAACTCCCCACTCTGTGCAAAAACTTGAAAGGAGAGATGCTCTTTGAGCTTGAGGATTCCTTTGCATGACATCCAGTGAAACTTAATTTACACTTTTGTCTTTCTAAGTGTTCTTAGAAAAAAATTTCTCTGTAGTATAATTTCCTGGTAGGGATTAGTGAAACCGTCTCCTCATTGGCATTTAGTTGCTTTTCCCTCTGTGTTCTTATCTTTGCATTAGATTTAGTTGTTTGCATGCTTGTTTCCCCCCTTAGGAGTGTAGACTTCTTGCAGACAAGGATGAAGGCTTCCTCCTCTTTGCTTTCACTGCATCTAGTACAGAGCACTACTCAGTAAATATCAGAGCACTTAGATAAGTTGATTACTCTATACTAACTTGGTTAAACCTTTTTTGCTGCCACTACCTGACGAATGAAAAGGAGAAGGGAACAGAAATAACTTTACCAATTCCGGTATCTTTGGCAGTCATTGACACAAGCATAGGGTGTGGAAGGGGTGGAAAGGGAGAAAAAAGGGTAAAAGAGCAGAAAAATACAGAAAGAAACTGAAGATTTAAAAAAGGGTGGGCTAGCATAGGGAACATATTTTATATCACCAATTATTTCTGGTACAACCCATCTTGAGCCAGTATGCCCCGCTATTACCCCAGCCACAGGTATCTTCGTTTTTTGTTTGTTTTTTTTTGTTTTTGTTTTTTTTTTTTTTAGCTTAACCAAGATAATGAATTTCAGTGGACTCTCAAATCAGAAAGAAATGGGACTGAAACATTTAGGCAGTGAAAAGTGTCACTATTTTTCCTTCCTGTAACCAGGTCAAGAGTTTGGGTAGGAACATGGAGCCTGAGCTGGTAAATTTGAATATCTGATCTTCCAGGCTGGGAGCAATGAATAGTGGTTACTGGGAAAGGAATTGCAGGAGGTAGGATCAATTATGTAATGAGGGGTAATTATGCAACAGGTCATACATTAGTTTGGGAGAGTTGACACGTTTTATCCAGAGCAAGGCTGGGTAGACATACTACTGTATAGGTAAATGTAAATTACCCAGTTGACTTCAGTGGGTAGAGTTCTTGTCTGAGCACTGCTGTGAAATAAATGATTTTCCATTTTTGGTTCTCATAAACCTTTCTTACTTCTTTCATTCTCCTCTGATGTCTTCCTGGACTAACAGAAAGCAAGAAAGAGAACAGGACAAAGCGAATACTTGGTCTTTAGAAGAATAAGCAATTTTCTATAGGCAGGCAACAAAAGTGTTAACCTTTGTTGTTAAGCATCATCACACTTATAAAACAAATAATCATTCCATAATATCATCTAATACAGAATCCAGATTTGGATTTCTCTTATTGTTTCAAATATATCTTTTATAGTTTTTTTCCCTCCCCAATTTATGATTTGACCAATATTCTTTCATCCTAGAAAGAAAGAAGTCCTCAGACTTTTGCCATTCATGATGCTTTTAGCAATACTTTTATTTAAATTCAGCTCAGTTTCTAAATTATCATGACTTTAATAAAGAGTCTGCATTGGGATGCTTAAGCTTTACCGTAAATGGAGTAACTTTGTATCATAGAGTCTACAGAATTTAAGTGTCAATTGGATGAGTTCCATGTATTTCCATTCTAGAGACATCTCCAAAGAGAAAAGAAGGTACATGAAAGGAAAGAGGAAAACATAATGAGCAATAATGACTCAAGTTAAGGGGAAACATTTTAAAAAAGTGAAACACTAATGGCAATTGATAGATTTTATTTTTATTTTAGTAGAAAGTCCCTGAGCTTCTTCTTAATCTCAAAGAATAGTACAATTCATTTGGATTGTCTTGCATACACAGTGATGGTCCACTCTGGTCTACTGCCAGCATTTTGGTGCCAACTTCATTCCTGGATGGTGGGGATGATGAGCAATGCGGCATTCCACTCCTGTTCCCAGTGTGGTCCATCTGTGGCACTTTCTGTCATTCAATTTCCAATTTGCTTTAAATAGTTTTATTTACTCTAAATGAGGATGGTGCTGTGTTGCCAGTGACAGGCTCTTCACCTCTATCATCACAGAAAATGTTGTCAGTGTAGAATTAGAGAATAAAAAAACTAACAGGTAGAAGTCAGATAAGGCTAGTGGCTTGCACAAATGGCAGTGTGAAAAATTTTAACTTTATTAACTTTGAGTGTGTTTTGTATTTCCAGACTTTTGCTAATGTGGTACAAAGCTACTTATAAGCAAGGCTTATTTTCTCTATACTTAAGGAAGAAGCAGCTCTAGTATTTTATTTTAGTGATTTAGTTTCAACATTTTAAAAATCCTTCCATATTATCTCTTACCCAGTTTGCTAAAGAATAGCACAATAGGTACTAAAGTTCAGTGAACTGGTCCAAAGTTTCAGTTCACCTCATGTTTATTCATTCTTACTGTGTTCTGACACTGGGGTTATAAAGACGACAAAAGTGTAGTTCCTGACCTCCCTCGCCAAGCTCATAGTTTAACCAAGAGAGACAGAAAAAAAAAGAGACAGTCCAAGTTGAGACATTGTTTATACTTCATAATAATTTTGGAAGAAACAAATCAAGTGCTAGATTTCCTGAATAGTACAATACATTTTGGCAAGAAAGAAGGAGATGGAAAGCCACAAGAATAAGTGGAAGAGGGGGAAATTTGGTGGTGGGTGCTGTGTTAGAATTATAGGAGAGTGACGTTTTATAAGTATTTTAACTTTTTTTTTTTTTTTGCCTTCAACTTTGTGTATAGAAAAATTTCAGGTTTACAGAAAAGTTAGAAAAATAGTACAGTGGGTACCCATGTGCACTTTATGTAGCTTCAGCAGTTGTTAACCTTTAGTCACATTCATTTGCACTATCCCTGGGTATACTATTTTGAACCATAAAAATAAGTTGCAGACATCATGACTTTCACCCCTCAGTTGTTTAACAGGCATCATAACACTTATAAAACAAATAATAATTCCATAATATCATCTAATACAGAATCCAGATTTGGATTTCTCTTACTGTTTCAAATATATCTTTCACAGGTTTTTTCCCTCCCCAATTCATGATTTGACCAATATTCTTACATTGTATTTAGTTGTTGTGTCTCTTAGTCTTTTTGGATTTATGTTTTTAGTTTCCTTTGTTTTATGACATGGAATTTTTGGAGTTTAAGCTGTTTATATTGAAGAATGTTTGATTCATCAGATTATATCTTCATGAATAGATTCAGGTTAAACATTTTTGGCAAGAATCCCACAGATAAATGTTGTAGCACAACAGCTGTAAATTTAATGTTTATGGACTTCATGGTTGTATGTGTGTATATCTACATGTCTTCTACTAGGGAAAAGGTCGTAATTCTTACCAAATTTCCAAAGATTCTATAAGACCCACAAAGGTTAAGAATTAGAGATGGAGTAAGTTGTTATTAGTGGAAGGTAAGTAGGTATTTAGTCTACACTTACATCTTAAATCATTAGATTTTATGTATTTTTAAGCATGGCATTTTTACTGGTAAGTTTTTTTTAAAAAAGTAATTCATATACATGATAAAATTCAAATCATACAAAAATATTAGAGTGTAAAATGTCCTCTGACTCCAGTTCTCCAGATTCCTTGTCGTTCTTGGCAAAAATAACCTGTATTTCCAGTTTCTTGAGTGCACCTCTAGAAAAATCTGTGTATAGGTGAGTATATTTGTGGATATGTGTTCTTTTTTTTACACAAATAAGATAATTTTACAGTGGAGATGTTCTATAGGTGAATTGACTTACATTATTGTAATGCATGTATATGACAAAACAAACTTAGTAAAAAACCAAACCAAAGCAGGAAAGAATCAGTGCTGGTGATCCACATGACATTCTACTTGATGACTGAGCAGGAGACTGTCACACCAGCATGTTGCTCCTTTAGCTGGACTCAGTCTTAGCATGCACAGCCCTGAGCCTGGGGTGAGGCTAGCTTTTTAAAAAAAAATTTAATTTAATTTAATTGTGGTAAAAACATTTTTTAAATCTTTCTTTCTTTCTTTCTTTCTTTCTTTCTTTCTTTCTTTCTTTCTTTCTTTCTTTCCTTCCTTCCTTCCTTCCTTCCTTCCTTCCTTCCTTCCTTCCTTCCTTCCTTCCTTCCTTCCTTCCTTCCTTCCTTCCTTCCTTCCTTCCTTCCTTCCTTCCTTTCTTTTCTTTCGAGACAGGGTCTTGCTACATTGCCCACACTGGACTCAAACACCTGGGCTCAAGCTCTCCTTTTGCCTCAACCTCCTGAGTAGCTGGGACTATAGGCATGTGCCATTGTGCCTGTAGATCTCACATTTAATGTGAGATTTACCCTCTTAACAGATTTTTAAGTATACAATACAATATAGGCATAGTGTTGTACAGCAGATTTCTAGAATCATTTATCTTATATAACTGAAGGTTTATACTTATTGAGTAGCAACTCCCAATTTCCCCCTTCCCCCAGCCCCTGGAAACCCTTCTGCTCTCTGTTTCCGTGAGTTTGACTGGATAATTCATATAAGTGGAATTACACAGTATTTGGCCTTCTGTGTCTGGGTTAATTCACTTAGGATAATGTCCTCCTGGTTCATCCATGTTGTTGCAAATGGTTAGATTTCCTTCCTTTTTAAGGCTGGATAGAGGCTAACTTTTAAAGACTGTATGTATCACAAACATGGTCCCTGTGGGAGCCAGCTTCATCTGGTGTGCAACTGAAGAACCAGAAGAGCCTTTTAGTGCCAAAGGAAACACTAGCTCTGTACAACATTTACCGAGGGAGTGTTCATAATGCCTCCAAACTGGCATTATCATGGGGGATCTTTGAGGGACATTAGGACTATATTAAATTTCAGCCTTACACACTGACTCGAGAGCCCCGGATAAGGTGCATTCCATGGCTCCTTATTCAGCTCCATGCTTTTTGAAAATTAACAAGATATCTTGGTTCTTCCACATCAGCACACAGAGATCTGCTTTATTTTTTAAAATAACTACATGGTATTCCATTGCATAAATGTACAAGGATTTGTTCAGAATCTGTCCTCCATTGATGGATATTTAGGTTTTTTTTTTTTTTTTTTTTTTTTTTTTTTTTTTTTTTTTTTTTTTTAAAGAGTTTTGCTACTATAATTATAATGCTGCAATCAATGATGTGACTTTTTATAATACATTTTGGGGATCTTGCATGACCAAGTGACCACAGGAGAGCAATTAGAATACTTTTGCTATATTTACTTAAAAATATAAAATGTATTTCCTTTTTTGGTTACTTTTGAATTGAAACTGTTTTGGTCCTGATTCCTATAATTTCATCTTTTCAAAATTGAGTTTAAAAAATAATACTAATTAATTACTTTTTTAAAAACCCCACATATTAGCATAGTGTCTAAATCCATTCAATGACATTAGGACTCCAAAAGACAATTTACCAAATGTCTCTACTATTTATTATTTATTCAACAAGTATTTCTTGAGTGCATGCCTCTATGTGCCAGGGATTGTATTAAGGATTTTAGTAGATTTTGTATTTTCTAGTTGTATTAAAATTGTACTGAAATTTAAGACTAAAAACTATTTGCTAGTTGCTCATTTATTCCATTTATAATTGCTCATTTATTTCATTAAGTTAACGAGGTATTTGTATATCAGTGAGGTGGAGAGGAGGGGAAAGGTAATATATTTGTATTAACAATTGCACTTAATGTATTTCCTACATAGCAGTTATAAAAGGTAGGGTTTCTTTTTTCTCTTCTCCTTCCTTCCCTCCCTCTCTTGTTCCTTCTCTTTCTGTCCCTCCAATTTTAATAATTGGTATTATCAGTCCTTCTTTATTCCTCTTCTTATTTTTCCCTAGATGCTTTTTCCTGGCTCTTACTGCTTATTTAGTTTTACATAGGAACTTTAAAATCAACTTGTCTAATTTGAAAATCCGACTAATAATTTTGGGGGTGTGATTCGCAATATAGTATTTATAAATTAGCTCTGAAAGCATCAACTTTTTTTTTTTTTTTTTTTTTTTTTTTTGTGGTGGAGTCTTGCTCTGTTACCCAGGCTGGAGTGCAGTGACTCCATCTCGGCTCCTTGCAACCTCTGCTTCCCAGGTTCAAGCAGTTCTCCTGCCTCAGCCTCCCAAGTAGCTGGGACCACCACTCCTGGCTAATTTTTGTGTTTTTAGTAGAAACTGGGTTTCACCATGTTGGCCAGGCTGGTCTTGATCTCCTGACCTTAAGGGATCTGCCCGCCTCGGCCTCCCAAAGTGCTGGGATTACAGGCATTAGCCACCACACCTGGCCTAGAATTGACACTTTAAGATGCCGTGTCTTTAAAATGAAAAACATAATATTGCTTCGATTTGCTTCAGTATTTTAAAAAATTACCATTAAGTTTGTCTCTTGGAATTTTTTATCTTTTTGCCCTCTTTGTGAATAGAATGGGACTTTCTATTTTGTCTTCTGGGTGTGGTTCAAATGTAAGAATATATTGATTTTTCCATATTATATTTCTTTTCCAGGCCCTATACTGGATTATTTCACTATTTGTAATAGCTTTTCAGCTGATTCTCTTGAGTTCTCCAGCTAAGAAATCATTTTATCTGCACATATCTCTAAACAATATTAAATAATGGTGATGCTAAGTTGTATGGCTAGGTTAACTTTTTTTTTCTTAGACAGAGTTTCACTCTTGTTGCCCAGGCTGGAGTGCAATGACGTGATCTCAGCTCACTGCAACCTCCACCTCCTGGGTTCGAGCGATTCTCCTGCCTCAGCCTCCCGAGTGGCTGGAATTATAGGTGCTCACCACCACAGCTGGCTAATTTTTAGTAGACAGGTTTCACCATGTTGGCCAGGCTGGTCCTGACCTCAGGTGATCCACCTGCCTTGGCCTCCCAAAGTGCTGAGATTACAGGTGTAAGCCACCACACCTGGCTGGCTAGGTTAACTTCTTTATGTGCACATTCTCTAACAAAGTCTCCCTGGCTAATTGCTTGACCGAAAACAGGTATAAGCTGTTAAACATGAACACAACCAAACGTGTCACTACAACAAAACAGAACAAAACAAAACATGCAAACAAACAAAAAAAAACTGTTCTCCAAAGGCTTTGAGAAATATGGGATTATGTAAAGCAACCAAATCTGTAACTTATTAGCATTTCTGAGAGAGAAGATGAGGTAAGCAACTTGGAAAACATATTTGAGGATATAATTAAGGAAAATTTCCCCAATCTCGCTAGAGAGATCAACACGCAGATACGAGAAATCCATAGAATCCCTCCAAGATACTATATAAGATGACCATCCCCAGCACATAGTTATGCAACTACACAGTGTCACGGAAAAGAAAAAATCTTAAAGGCAGCTAGACAAAAGGGTCATATTACCTATAAAGAGAAATCCATCAGACTAACAGTGGACCTCTCAGCAGAAACTTTACAAATCAGAAGAGATTGCAGGCCCATTTTTAGCATTCTTAAAGAAAATAAATGCCAGCTAAGAATTTCATATCCCACCAAACTAAGCTTCACAAATGAAGAAGAAATAAAGTCTTTCCCTGACCTTCAATCGCTAAGGGAATTCATCACCACCAGACTGGCCCTACGAGAGATCCTCAAAGGAATTCTAAACAAGGAAACGAAAGAACAATACTTGCTATTACAAAACCAGACGCAAGCACATAACTCATGGATCCTATAAAGCAACTACACAATTGTGATTACAGAGCAACTAGTTAACACCAGTATGACAGGAACAAAACCTCACCTATCAATATTAACCTTGAACATAAATGGCGTAAATGCTCCATTTAAAAGATATAGAGTGGCAAATAGGATAAAAAAAAAAAAAAGACCCATCTTTCTAGTGTTTTTAAGAGATCCATTTGACATATAATGGCACCCATAGGCTCAAAGTAAAGGAATGGAGAAAGATCTGTCACACAAATGGAAAGAAAAGAACAGCTATTCTTGTATCAGATAGAATAGACTTTAAACCAACAACAGTAAAGAAGGACAAAGAAGGACATTACATAACGATAAAGGCTTGAATTCAACAAGAAGGCTTAAGTACTCTAAATGAATAGGCACCCAACATTGGAGCACCCAAATTTATAAAACAGTTACTTCTGGACCTAATAAAAGGCTTTGACAGTCATGTAATAATAGTGGTGGACTTCAACACCCCACTGACAGCATTAGACACATCATTGGGACAGAAAACTAACAAATTCTGGACTTAAATTCAACACTTGACCAATTGGACCTGATACACATCTACAGAACACTCTACCCAACAACCACAGAATGCATTCTTCTAATCTGCACACAGAACGTACTCTAAGATTAACCACATGCTTGGTCATAAAGCAAGTCTCAATAAATTTTTTAAAAAATGTGAAAATCAAGCCAAGTATCTTCTTAGACCAGAGTGGAATACAAATAGAAATCAATACCAAGAGGAACACTCAAAACTACAGAAATACATGGAAATTAAATAACTTACTCCTGAATGACCTCAATGAAGTTAAGGCAGAAATAAAAAAATTCTTTGAGACAATGAAAATAGAGACACAACCTACCAAAACCTCTGGCATATGGGCAAAAGCAGTGGTAAGAGGAAAGTTTATAACACTGACTACATCAAGAAGATAGAAAGATCTCAGTTAATAACCTAAACTTGTACCTAAAGGAACTAGAAAAACAAGAACTAATCTTAAAGCTTAGCAGAAGAAAAGAAATAACTAAAACTAGAACAGAACTAAACAAAATTGAAACCCAAGAAAAAATACAAAGAATCAATGAAATGAAAAATTGGTTTTTTGAAAGGTAAACAAGATTGATAGACTCCTAACTAGTCTCAAAAGAGAGAGAAGATTCAAATAAGCACAATTAGAAATGAGAAAGGTGACATCACCACTGATTCCACAGAAATACAACAGATCCTCGGAGACTACTATGAACATCTCCATGCACATAAACTAGAAAATCTAGAGGAAATGGAGAAATTCCTGGAAACATACAACCTCCCAAGATTGAACCAAGAAGAAATAGAAATCCTAAACAGACCAATAACGAGGAATGAAATTGAATAAATAATAAAAAGCCTACCATGCAGAAAAGCCCTGGACCAGATGGATTCACAGTTGAATTCTACCAGAAGTACAAAGAAGAGCTGGTTCCAATTCTTCTGAAACTATTCCAAAAAAATCAAGGAGTAGAGGCTTCTCCATAACTTATTCTATAAACTCATTATCATCCTGATACCAAAATCTGGCAAAGACATAACAAAAAGGAAAACTACAGGCCAATATCCTTGGTGAACATAGATGCAAAATCCTCAATTAAATGTTAGCAAACCAAATCCAGCAGCATATCAAAAAGTGAATTCCCTGCAATCAGGTGGGCTTTATTCTGGGGATGTATGGATGGTTCAACATATGCAGAATTAAAAACACATAAACAATTAAAAACCAAAACCATATGATCATCTCAATAGATGCAGAAAAAGCATTTGATAAAATACAACATCTCTTTATGATAAAAGCCCTCAACAATCTAGGCATTGAAGGAACATACCTCAAAATAATGAGTCATCTATGACAGACTCACAGCCAACATCATACTCAATGGGAAGATGGAAGCATTCCCCCTTAGGAACTGAAATAAAACAAGGATGTCCACTCTCACCACTCTTACTCAACATAGTATTGGAAGCCCTAGCCAGAGTAATCAGACAAGACAAAGAAATAAAGGTATCCAAATAGGAAAAAAAATAAGTCAAATTATCTTTCTTTGCTGACAATAAGATTCTATACCTAGAAAACCCTGAAGATTCTCCCAAAAGACTCCTAGACCTGATAAACAACCTCAACAAAGTCTCAGGATACAAAATCAATGTACACATATCAGTAGCCTTTCCATACCCAGTTACAGTCAGCTGAGAACCACATTAAAAATGCAATACCATTTACAGTAGCCATACACACACAAAATAAAATATGCAGGAATACATCCAACCAAGGAGGTTAAAGATCTCTACAAGGAGAACTGCAAAACCCTACTGAAAGAAATCGTAGATGACACAAACAAATGGAAAAACATTCTATGCTTATGGATCGGAAGAATCAGTATCTTTGAAATGTTTATACTGCCCAAACAAATCTATAGATTCAGTGGTATTCCTGTCAAATTATGAGTCAATGTTTACAGAATTCGAAATAACTATTCTAAAATTCATATGGAACCAAAAAAGAGCCCAAATAATCAAGACAATTCTAAGCAAAAAGAATAAAGCTGGAGGAATCACATTACCTGACTTCAAACTGTACTACAAGGATGCAGTAACCTAAACAGCATGGTATTGGTACAAAAACAGACACATAGACCAATGAATAGAATAGAGACCCAGAAATAAAGCTGCACACCTACAACTAACTAATATTTGACAAAGTCAGCAAAAACAATGTGGAAAGGACACTCTATTCAATAAATGGCTAGCTATACACAGAAGAATGAAACTGGACACCTACCTCTCACCATATACAAAAATTAACTCGAGTTGAAGTCTTAAATGTAAGACCTCACATTATAAAAATCCTAGAAGAAAAACTAGAAAATCCTTTTCTAGACATTGATCGAGGCAAAGAATTTTTGACTAAGTTCTTGAAAGCTAACGTGACAAAACCAAAAATGGACAATTAGGTCCTAATTAAACTAAAGAGCTTTTGCACAGCAAAAGAAACATCAACAGAATAAACAGACGACATACAAAATGGGAGTAAATGTTTGCAAACTATACATCTGACAAAGGACTAATATCAACAATCTATAAGTAACTTAAACAAATCAACAAGAAAAAACAAATAGCCCCATTCAAAAGTAGGCAAAGGACATGAACTGACGCTTCTCAAAAGACATACAAGTGGCCAACAAATAAAAAAATGTTCAGTACCACTAATCATAAGAGAGACACAGGCCAGGTGCAGTGGCCCACGCCTGTAATCCCAGCACTTTTGGAGGCCGAGGCAGATCACCTGACGTCAGGAGTTTGAGATCATCCTGGCCAACATGGCAAAACCCTGTCTCTACTAAATATATAAAAATTAGCCAAGTGTGGTGTGGTGGTGCACGCCTGTGGTCCAAGCTTCTCGGGAGGCTAAGGCAGGAGAATCACTTGAACCTGGGAGTTGGAGATTGCAGTGAGCTGAGATTGTGCCATTGCACTCCAGCCTGCGTTACAGACAGAGCGAGACTCTGTCTCAAAAAAAAAAAAAAAAAATGTAAACCATAATGAGATACTATCCCACACCAGTCAGAATTGGCTATTATCACAAATTCAGAAAACAACAGATACTGGCAAGACTGAAGAGAAAAGAGAATGCTTATACACTGTTGGTGGGAATGCAAATGAATTCACCCCCTGTGGAAAGCAGTTCGAAGATTTCTTAAAGGACTAATAACAGAACTACCATTCAACCCAGCAATCCCATTACTGGGTATATACCCAAAGGAAAACAAATTGTTCTACCAAAAAGACATCTGCACTCCTATGCTTATCACGGCACTATTCACAATAGCAAAGACATGGAATCAACCTAGGTGCCCATCAGCGGTGGACTGGACTAAAAAAATGTGGTAAATAGCCACCTGGTTTTCAGTGCAGCCACAGAGAAGAATGTATTCATGCCCTTTGCAGTAAGGTGGATGCATCTGGAGGCCATTATCCTAAGTAAATTAATGCAGAAACAGAAAACCAAATACCACATGTTCTTATAAGTGGGAGCTAAACACTGGGCACACACGGACACAAAGATGGGAAAAATAGACTCTGGAGATTCCAAAAGGAGGGAAAGAGGGAGGGGGCAAGGGCTGAAACCTATCAAGTACTATGTTCACTACTTGGTTTATGGGATCATTAGAAGCTCAAACTTTAGCATCAGGTATTATACCCATGTAACAAACCTGCACATATACCTCCTGAATTTAAAAATTAAAAGTAAATAAATAAATAAATAAATAAATAAATGAAAGAATTGGGCATAACCTTCAAAAGAATCCAGAATGTGGGGCACTACTCTGGTCTCTTCAGGTCAGTGGGATGGGAAAAAGAGCAGGTGATGGAGCACAGGGGAAGCCATATTAAGATAAACAAAACTTGAGAGATGTAAACATGAAAACAACGTGTAATTCTGTATTGCATCCTATTGGGAGAACAAGTTTGAGGCGCAATTGGGATTCTGAATAAGGACTGGATATTAGAATTATTATTATATTATAGGATTCCCTAAATTTTTAGGAGTGATAATGGTATTGTGGCTATGTAAGAAAACTCCCTAATTTTTAAAAGATGCATGCCAAGAGGTTTAGGAGGGAGGCATGCTGTTATCTATAATTTACTTTGAAATGGTTCAGTAAACAAATGAAAAATAGAAGGATGAATGGATGCTTTGATGAACAAATGGAGTAAATGTGGCAAAATATTAAAAAACTGTTCTCATATGCAATTGCTTATGAATCAGACTTAGTTTAGTAAAAACTAAACAGCAAGATAAAATAAATTGAATACTGAGGTTATCTTTAGATTTGTTATTACTATCACGAATAATCTTCAATTTCAAATTTATGTTCCTTAAAACATTATTACTATTGGTTAATCTTATAATAAATATGTTACAAAGTTGAACTGATAAAATATTCTAATAAAATATTTATTTTGCTGTCTGTTTTTTGTGTTGTAGATCCACATAAGGTATTCTTTGAAAACCCAGTTTAGTTAACAAGAAAAATGGAAAACAGATTAGGTCTTCTTGCCTCTTACGTTGCAGACGTAGAACTTGTCATTGTAAACCCAGTGTCAGTAGATCAATGACCCAAAAGTCCCTGTTCTTTGTGCTGGAAAATATCTGCAGAGAGGGAATCTTAGATTTCTCTAAGTGAAATTCTGAACAATACTAATTGTTTGCTTACCTGCAATGTATGGGTTGTTAAGATAAAACAGGGTGGGAACCTGATCTCCCCAGGCATATCTTTCATGTGAATGTGAAGGAAATGATTCATTGACAACCCCAAAGACCTTGCTGGGAAAACACAGCTCAGTATTGCATCATCAAGCATTTGAAAACAAAGTGTCAGGAAACAGTTTAGAAATCAGTCTCTATCACTTTCTCTTATTAACTATTTGTTTGTATTAATAAGAGTAACCACCACTTGTGTTTTGTAGTTTATTAAGTGTACTTGTGATAACTTTTGGAAGTGGTAAGGTAGGTCTCATTACTCATTTTTCAGGTGAGGAAAATGAGGCTCACAGATTTTCAGTGACTTGCCCAGGATTACACAGGCTGAAAGTGGAAGAGCCATGTATTACTACATCTGGGTCTACCTAGGAAATGGGAGGGCATCAATTGTGTAATTTAATCTCATAGAAACTTGGTTTTCTGAGTTGTGAGGAGGGCATAATGCTTATTTTACAGTATTGTCATAAAAATAATGGAAAATTATATAAAGAAGACATCTAGGCCAGTATTTTCATATACATAGAGTTTGATATACATATTTAGCCCATTTACTTTTTTTTTTTTTTTTTTTTTTGAGATGGAGCCTCACTCTGTTGCCCAGGCTGGAGTGCAATGGCGAAATCTCAGTGCACTGCAACCTCCACGTCCCAGGTTCAAGCAATTTTCCTGCCTCAGCCTCCTAAGTAGCTGGGATTACAGGTGCCCACCACCACGCCCAACTAATTTTTGTATATTTGGTAGAGATGGGGTTTCACCATATTGGCCAGTCTGGTCTCGAACTCCTGACCTCAGGTGATGCACCTGCTTTGGCCTCCCAAAGTGCTGGGATTACAGGCGTGAGCCACTGCGCCCGGCCTTTTGTTTTTGTTTTGTTTTTTTTTTTTGAGACAGGGTCTTACTCTGTTGCTGAGGCTGGAGTGCAGTGGTGTGATCTCGGCTCACAGCAGCCTTGACCTCCTGAGCATAAGTGATGCTCCCACCTCAGCCTCCCAAGTAAATGGCACTACAGGCACATGCCACCACACCCAGCTAAATGAGGCACCTGGCCTCATTTACTTTTTAGTGCCATGTTTATAGTCCTGTAGCTGTAACCTTAATCTGTACCTTAAATTTTCCACCGTCTAATTCCTTCTATACCATATTAGTAAGTTACAGTATTGCTATATTGAATCTTCAGTGTAGTACTTTTCCAGGATACTAACTGACAGCAAGCTTCTCTTGCTATTTTAGTTACTAATTCCTTCCCACACTTTTGGACACAAGGCCAAGAGTATTTTGAGGAGATTAAGATGAACCTACAATTTATTGAATCATAACATTAAATAGAGTTAGAGTGAAGTTATAATACATTTGCAAGGTGACATATCTAAAGGGGCAGTAAGTAGCGGACGTAAGCAAAGTCATAGAAATCCATTCATCTGCCAACACATTTATGTAAGAAATTACACTACTGGTCAGGAATTTCCTGCTGTATGCCATTTTTTTTTTTTTCCTATGGAACTTTTCAATAGCTTGTAATGGGCTGTTATGCCTCCTCTTCAGGCTTGGCTGTTATCAGTGCCACTCAGATATCCCTTCCTATTCAGTGTGGAGTGCTTTGTGACACTTATGAATGGGTGCACCTATTTTTTAACTATTAGAATGTTGATTTATATCATAGAAGACTCATCATTTCTGCTTCTCTACACATATGCCTGTTTTAAGAATTTACTGGTTTCAAACATGTATTAATTATTTGAACTTGCAGGAAAAGAATTATAAATTTAAATTATTAATAAAATTGAAAGCTACATGTGAGTTTTATAAGAGATAATTTTCTACTAAAATAATATGCAAAGGTAATAATTGGGAAATTTTTCCAGGCAGATGGGGAAAGAGATTCGAGTGTTTCTAATTATGTTGATAATACTGAGTGAAAGGAAGAGCACTGTAGAAGGAATACTTGATGTGTGGCAGAAAACCAGAGTTTGAGTCTAGGCTCCGCCATCTGCTAGGTGAGCATAGGCAAGAAACCTAGGGCTTCAGTGTCATGTTCTTCATATGTAGAAATGGCCACTGAATCATATGTCTTAACCTCTCTTTTATTTTATTAGGAAAAATGTAACACCCCAGGAAATCTTAGTTTGCAGACATGGTGTAAAACTTTACTTATGCAGCCTTATTTCAGTACGCTTGCGTATGCAAGTTAGGTATTTAGCACTTCAATGTTTGCACCGATAATTGGCAAATAGAAAGTAATATAAAATAAATAAGTAGATTTAATGTTTTCTGATTTCCAATGGAGAAATATGGTTATATATATTTTTAAATTAGATTCAGAAGTAGCAGATTCAATGAATTACATAGCCTCCTAAACATAAATAAGCTTCATCCTTCTCTTCCTTTTGGTTTCAATTTTATATCAACAAACTGCCAGGAATGAGAACAAAATTAATATTTCCTGAGAATGACTTTTGATGTAAATTGTATCCTATCAGATATTTTGATTCACCTAAATTAAAACTTCTGATATATTATATGGGCCTAAAGATTTAAAAAAATTTCTGACTTTCTTTCAGACCTTAAAAATGGATTTAGTTTCCAGAAATGCAAGTGTGGGTAAATACAGAGATTATAATGCAATACTTCATTGTGCTAACGGATAAAAGGAGAAAATCAACTAGCGATACGTACCTTTGGAAAGGAAAGGACAAAATTGTCACTCTCAGTAGGTGATACAATTGTCTATTTAGTAAAACTAGAAAATCAATTGTAATACTTTTAGAAACAATAAAAAATTTTGTAAAAAGACAAGTTAAAAGTTAAAATATATGAAACTCAATAGCTTTCTTATATACCAAACATTACCATTAATAAAATGTAAGGGAAAAAGAAATTTATTCTCACTAGAACATACACTGCATGAGGACAGAAACCATTTTTGTTCACAGCTGCATCCCCAGCTCCTAGAACAGGGTCTGACACATGGTACACACCATAAACATTTGTATGTAAATGAATTCATGGTAACAAAATATCACAAAATTATTAAGAATATTCTTAATATGAAATTCATAGGATCTTTAATCCTGTATTTCATGGAAAACTGGTATGTGAATTGAGTTGGTGAATTCTCACAAAGAAGAATAGTGGTTATATGTAGAATGTTTTTCTCCACCAGACATTGATTCATTCAACAAATATATTTGGGGA
This sequence comes from Rhinopithecus roxellana, assembly GCF_007565055.1. Lineage (NCBI taxonomy): Eukaryota > Metazoa > Chordata > Mammalia > Primates > Cercopithecidae > Rhinopithecus > Rhinopithecus roxellana. The sequence goes on along the minus strand of NC_044558.1, from coordinate 67,511,830 downwards.
TCTACTCTGTGCTTGGTGGTGTTCTAGGCACTGTTCTAGGCACCAGATAGACAAAAAGACAAAAATCTCTGTTCTCATGGAACTTATTATCTCATTTGGAGATATACACAATATGCAAATAAATAAGTAAAATAGATAGGATGTCAGATGGTGTAAAATGTTAAGGAGAAGAATAAAGCAAAGAAGGGGCTGTAGAGTTCCAGGGTTCAGACAGGGGATGGAAGTGGACAGAAGTGGCAACTGTGAATAGGATGAATAGGTGAATAGATCAGGCAAGATCTCACAGACAAGGTGGTATTTGAGTAAAGACCTGGAGAAGGTGAGTCATGTGGCTATCAATATTAAAAGCTACAGTAATTAAAACAGTGTGGTCTTAACTTCAAAGACACACAGAAAAATAGAACAAAATATTGAGTTCAGAAATTGGCTCAAATATATGTGAAGATTTAGCATGTGATGAAGTGGCCAAGAAAATGGACTGTTTTTAAAGAGTGCTGGAACAACTTGCTAGTCATTTTGGGGGAAAAAGGTAAGTTGGGATCTCACCATATCCAGACAAAAATTTCAAATGGATAAAAAGTTTTCATGTTAAACCACGCACATTAAACAGCTGAAGAATATTTAAGGATGTATTTTTATACAACCTTTGACTAGAGAAGTCCTCTTAAAGCCTAATAAAGCCAGAAAATGGACAGAATGGTCCACAGATTAGACCAAATAAAAGTTTGAGGTGGCAAAAATAAAACAAAATAAATAAAAAAATAAAATCACCACCCATAAAAGTTAAAAAAAATACATCTTACAGAAATACTGTATTTCCTTATTCTAGTCCCCACTCTCTTTCAGAAAATGAACAGAATGGTCCACAGATTTGACCATATAAAATTTTGAGGTGGCAAAAATAAAACGAATTAAAAAATTAAAATCACCACCCATAAAAGTTAAATTAAAAAAATACATATCACAGAAATACTATATTTCTTTATTCTAGTCCCTGCCCTCCTTCTGACATTAGTGTATACATTTAATGTGGCAATGTCTCTTTCTCCTTGCTCTTAGGAACTATTAAATTGATATGATATATTCTAATAAACTTCCTGTTAGAGAGCAGACTAATGTATATAGAGAGCTTTAAAAAGCAACATTTTTTTTTTGCATACTCAATAGCAAAAGTAAAAAGAGTATGAACACAGTTCACAAGGAAAGAAATGCAAATAACTAACAAAAGGGAAGAGATGTTAAACCTTTTGAGTAAAAAGGAAAGGTCAGCTGAAATTGCATTGAGATGCAACGTTTTACCCATTGGATTGGTAAGCCCTAAGAGGATTGTTATGAGAGGCAACGGGAACATACAGCATTCTCATTTACTGCTAATGGGAGTGTGAATTTGTACAACCTTTCATTAAAACTAAATATGTTTGTGCCTTTTAAATTTCCTTGGATTTTTTCCCCTAAAACAATGTAATTGAACAAGTGTTCAAAGATAAGAATGTATGTACAAAAATGTTTATCTCAGCATTGTTTGCAATAGTAAATAACTGGAAATGATCTTGATGTCCATTAATAGAGAAATGGTTAAATAAGCTACAGTGGAATGCTATGCAATGTGGAATGCTACGGAATGCTATGCAGTTATTATTTATTTATATGAGTTATTTGATGATGAAATCATAGAAAATTAAACCTAGTAGTAAACATTAGATGTGCATATTTGAAGACAGATTTTTTTATAGCTTTACTATGAGTTCTTTTTTTTCTGTCAAATACTATTTATGAGGAATGTTGGGATAACTGGAGAGGAAAAATGTCATAGAAAACAGTTCTCTTTGGATGATCTAAGAGGTTCATGTTGTATATAATGTACCTCTTATCAGAAAGTTATTAGTGATATCATTTCTTTTCTGGTAAAGCAAAGCAAATCTTCACTTTTACATATTTGACATCTCTGAGTTACTTATTGATGTTAGAGAGGGCATCCTTGATGTATGTTTATTCACATATTTTCAAAAAACAGTACACAAAATTTTCCATTACTGAAGAAATAACTCCACAAAAACCAAAGGCTTGAGAATATTCCTTTAAAAAGATATTTTATTGACTTTTGTGCATTGGGGATTAACCAAACCTATAATTAGAGATTAATCTGGAGAAGGGGGAGAGAGGAATAGAACATGAATGGGACAGAGGCATAGGAGGGAATGTGTGGGAATTAGGGCATTAGTGCTGCTGAAAGGGTGTGAATATGACTCCTTCAGGGTTTCTGAGTTTGACAGGCTCTGTGCTACGTACTCTGCATATATATCTTCTTCTTAATCTCTGTAACAGACCTATGAGGTGATAGACATTATTATCCACAGTTTTCAAATGAGGAAATTGGATCAGAGAGGTTTCAGTAAATGACCCGAGATCACACAGCCAGTAAATAGCAGTCAGGATTTGAACTCACAGATGTTTGCACTTCACATCTGTGTGCTTTACTGTATTGCATACGTCTATCTACAGAGCGCTGATTTTACAGACATTTCCCCCAACTTGGCTATTGGTTAACTGTCCAGATTTGTTTCAACATAAGTAACACATGCTCCATTTTATTTTTATTCAAAGATAAGTGTATATAAAGAGGTGTAGATCCTTTTATGGTTTGCCGAAGTTTATTTTGTACTTAGTTCTTGTGCATCAGAAATACTTTATTAGTTGAAAATGGACCCATTAATTACTGTGTGGAATGTGAAAAAATGCATTCTTTGTAAATTTCTAGTTTTTCCTTTGGACTATGGTAATTTGCAATTGTCCCTATAGTCCTAAGCTTTTGGCAGTAGCCACAGATTTCAAGTGTTAAACATAAATGAAATACTGTATGTGATTTTCTGTGTTGTATGGGAGGAAAAAAGTCAATCTGCGGGACAGATCCAAGTGATGTGAGAGTCCAGCTGAAGGCTCAGGTCCCTCTAGGGAAAGTCACAGCAGCCTGACGGTGTAGGAAAATGGCACTCTGCTGCTCTCCGTTTACTTGGCAGTGCCTGGCAAAGAGCACAGGAAAAACACCAGAGCAGCAATGAGCAGTTTTTCAGCTGCCAGAGAAAAAGTTTCACAAACTGGAAATTTGACAAAGGTACACTAACGTCTGATTGTCTGATACTCATGTATTCATCAAATATTTGTTGCATAGTAGATGCTGAAAATACAATGCTGAATTAGTCATTGTTCCTGCTTTCAAGGAACACACAGGCCAGACGGGAAGACAGTATACCAATTTCAGTAAAGGGCGTCAAGGGCCATTGTCACAGGGCCTTATGTGAGCACCTAGGAGAGGTGCCTGGTTTCACCGGAAGTGTTGGGAAATGTTCCAGAAGAGGGAATATCTATTCTAAGCCAGACTGGCTATATAATTTGAGGAGTCCAGTGCAAAATGAAAATGTGGATCATTTGTTCAAAAACTATGAAGAATTTCAAGATGGTGACAGCTGAGCATTAGATAAAGCACAAACACTTCTAATTGAATTTCCTTCTACTTAGACTGTAATACCCACAATGGTAAAATTCTAAACCATTGTTTAACAAAATGAACCCACTCTGGGCATTTATGCCGTTTGTGTCCTTTGAAGTATTATTACTATGTAGCAAAAATCTAAGGGTCTACAATAATGTATTCAAATCAGCCTGGTGTGGCCATGACAATTTTGGAAGAACTATATTAGAATGAGTCATGAATATTTAATATTTAGTAAATGTTTTGCATTTCCTCCAGAAAAGGACAGTTTCTGGGAACTTCAGGGAATATTTAAATACTTTCTCCAGCAGCCTGTTGCCTCTGAAAGAAATAATTTACGGAAACGATAAAAAGCAAGTGTTAGTATGTTTGTTGGAAAAGAAAACAGAAACCCTACCTGTTCATTACAAAAGCAAAGAACATGGTATCCATGAAATATTGAATTACCGTATTTTTCACAACTACTCACTGTACCCTTTAAGAGTTGTATAATGCCTGCTGGTAGCAAGGTAGCCATACAATTTATAGTAATTCCCTGAGGAAGGACTCCATCTGTCCTTCCCACGTGGCCGTGTGACTTGCTTTGGCCAATGGAGTGAAAGGATGTGATGTAAGCCATGTCTGAGTGGAAGTTCCAGGCAAATACTCTAAGGGCCATGGCAGCTGGCACTCTGTTTTCCCCCTGCCACAAGTTCAGCATGTTCCCCAGAGGAGTTACTTCTTCAAGCCTGCATCCTGAATGAAAAAGCCATGTGGAGCACAGTCATGGCCAACACATGAAATGTGAATGCGAAGTAAATCTTGGTTGTTAAAAAGCCACTGAGAATTTTTGGGGTTATTAATGACCAAAACTGGGTGAAAGCTGGCTAACACAGTGCTTTTATTTATAATAGGGCAATGATTCACAAATACAGTATTTGCCTAGAGGACATTCAGTGATCTCTTCTGGGGAATGACACTGCTTTAATAATGATGATTATATAGGTTTTTCCAGAGGCAGATACACTGGGAATTCTGTTAATGGTAATCTGATCTGCTGGGAAGTCAAACTGAGTCCTACAGGCATGAGTTGGGTCTAAATGGCTAAACCCCTGTCCTCACTTCCCCACCTGGTCCAGCTGCTTGCTGCCTACTTGATCTTGGACAAATTGCTAAGCCTCAGTTTCCCATGTAAACTTGGAATAGGACTATTTACTTCATAAATTTGTTAGGACAGGGTCACTTTCTATTTCTTCTATATCAATGCCTGTTTCCCAAACTCAGTTTCTACCCCTCTGATTAAATTAGCTCTTGTTTGACTTTGTCTATCATTTTTAATATAAAAGAAATAAGATATTTGTAGATTAATATTAAGCTTCTCTTTGTTTCTCCCCAAGTATCTATTCTTTCTTCAGTGACAACAACTACCTCATAAAGGGTATATACTTTATTTTGATATCACATATAGATTATTAAATATGTAAGTTACTATATTTACATATACTGTATTGGATATATATGTGTATACATACATCAGTTAAAACATGCATAAAACCATGTTCTGCAAATAGAAAAAATTTAGTGTAAAAGAATTCGTGAAATGTTCTTTTCTTAAAAGGATTATGGTAGGGGGAAGTGGGTTCACTTCTCCCTATGAAGCTGTTAATTCTTTTATGTCACTTGGCAAAACTTGCTTTCTTTCTCTTTCATTTCTTCCCTCCCTTCCTTCCTTCCTTCCTTCCTTCCCTCCCTCCCTCCCTCCCTCCCTCCCTCCCTCCCTCCCTCCCTTCTTTCTTTCTTTCTTTCTTTCTTTCTTTCTTTCTTTCTTTCTTTCTTTCTTTCTTTCTTTCTTTCTTTCTTCTTTCTTTCTTTCTTTCTTTCTTTCTTTCTTTCTTTCTTTCTTTCTTTCTTTCTTTTCTTTCTCTCTTTCTCTCTCTCTCTCTCTCTTTCTTTCTTCTCTTTTCTTTCTCCTTCCTTCCTTCCTTTCTTCTCTCTCTTTCTTTTCTTTCCTTTCTTTCTTTCTTTCTTTTTGTTTTTTTTTGAAGCAGGGTCTAGCTCTGTCATTCAGACTGGAGTACAGTGGTGTGATCTTGGCTCACTGCAAATTCCATCTCCCAGGCTCAAGTGATCCTCCTGCCTCAACCTCCCAAGTAGCTGGGACTACAGGCATGTGCCACCAAGCCCAGCTAATTTTTGTATTTTTTTGTAGAGACAGGGTTTTACCATGTTACCCAGGCTGGTCTTGAACTCCTGAGCTTAAGCAATACGCCAAAGTGTGGAGATTATAGGCATGAGCCACCGTGCCTGGCCTGGCAAATTTTTCTAATTGTCACTATCAGTCAAGTCCTGTCCTATGAACTGAGAATAAAGAGTGGAACTGGATAGAAAAAGGCCTGTTATCTTTTAGCTTACCTTCTAGTAGGAGGAAGCAGACAATAAACAATTAAGCAAATAAGTAGACCCAATAAAAGGCCAAAAATCATGAAGTAAGAGTCCTTGGGAGAGCTCTTTACTGGATGGATAAGAATAATGTGTTAATGTATAGCTGTTTCAAGGAAGGGTAGTAACATTTATTGAGCACCTGCTAAGTTTCAGCTAGTTTATCTGTACTGTTTCATTTAATCATCGTGATAACCCTGTGAGTAGGTCCATTTTGTAGGTCAAAAACTGGACATTCACAACTAGAAAGTCAACTAACTTCCCCACAATTACCCAGCTGGCAAATTCAAGAGTGGACCTCTAATTCTTACCTCCTACTTCTTCCTCAAGCCCAGTAATCTCTTTTAAGTAGGAAAAACATATCTCTTTCTGTTTACCCTCACATTTATCCTCAGTTATGCATTTTTAGATTATAAATGATATTTTCTTAGAATAAAGCTAAATTTCAGCTTTCCCTGCATTTACAGGAAATATTCTTAAAAAACAGAGCACTGGACTTAAATTCTGGAGAACTACCTTCAAACTGCTGTCCTGCTACTCAATACCCATGTGGTTTCTGGCAAGTCATTCAACTTCTATGAGCCTGTTTACTCATCTAACAGGAGAGAGTGCCAGGTATAAGGTTTTATGATCCCTAGTTTTGAACTAGTGGAGTCTGGCTTCACAAATTTTACTAGACTTTGCACACGAATATTGCACACTGACATAGAGTCTCTTTCTGGTGATGTGCAGAAGGGTTTATATAACTCAGGTCACTTCCTCAGCACAGTGACTCAGAGCCCCTGGAGTATGAAAGACTGAATCCCTAAGTCTGACTCATGAGCAGTAAGGTCTCCTTTTCCTCTGCATTTTACCTCAGTGTTTTTTTTTTTTTTTTTTTTTTTTTTCAGGCTGGAAGAGTTTGCCTCTGGCGTGCCTCTGCTCTTGAGGGTAAAATGGGCTCAGAGTGACTTTTAAGGCTGCTCAACAAAGGCAGGAACACCAGAGAATTATCATTTTCTTTTTCTTCAGCTGACTGGATAAGTGTAGCTGTAATAGAGTATGGTTCAGGAGGGTAAAACCACTTTGGAAGAAACCTTGAAAGTGATTCAATTTCAAGTCACAAGATCAATTATGTGACGTTCTAGAACTACTGATACTGAGTTTTACAGCAGATCCATGGCACAGGTTCAGAAGGTGATTCAGGATGTCTCTTTCCTTGGACATTAAAGCTCATTACCTGAAAATTACTCAGCCTTGGCCCTTAGGGAAATTTTAAGTGCCCAGCCCAAACAGCATGATCCTATTTAAAATACCAAGATCGCATAATAATGAACAACATCGAAAGAAAACACTTATCTGGGTCAGACCTCATCAATTAGACAACTTCCAACAGAGAAGACATCTCTAGATGACTACATGTCTGTCATATGAGAGACATACGGACTTACAGCTGTGTGCTTACAGTAAATTACCTCAAGAAAACTAGGCAGCAGGTAGAAAAAGAGCAATGCAATCCCACTTTGTAAATGCTTCTGCCTACGGTCTTTGATGGAATGATCTTCATTTGATGACCATTTCTATTCTTGCCTGCAATTTGGGAATGTTAAATCCTACCTCATAGGAGTGTGTACGAGTAGCATGAACTAAGGTAGATAAAGGCTTCATGTGGTGTTTGGCATGGCGTAGATGTAGATTGGACGTCAGTTTTCTGCTCATGCTTTGCTCATCACATACCTAGCCGGTATCTGTATGTACTAAGCTCTGAGCCTTACAAACCACAGGGAGAGATGTGCAAACTTGCCCTCAATGAGCGTATTGTTTAAACAAGGAAGATGAAATGCATAGATAGACAACTAGAGGTGGAGTCTGAGGGAGCCCAAGAAATAAGCCCGCTTTTCCTGGCCCAGTTGGTGACAAGGAGATTGAGAGAGGGTCCCAGAGGTCAGTGGATTCTGGAGAATGTGGCATGGATGTGTTAGTTCAGGGGACTTACCAGTCCTTCAGTCAGGCAGTAAGAGGACATTCCCACTTACCAGCCTAAAGAACTACAGTCTTCCTGGGGTAGGGGGACAGAATGGGTGCAGCAGGCTGGTATGTAGAGGGCAGGGAGAGGTGCTGAGCAATCGCACTAGGAGAGAGAGGGGAGTATTGCTATTGTGGAAACTTCTCCACATGGACGCATGAGACAGCAGAAAGGGAGAAGGAAAAACCCCTAATAAATTTAGCTTGCAATTTAAATTGAAGGGCTAAGAATAACTGACATTAATACTCATGCCTCATTACTGGTTGATTTATTTGGTTCTCAAACCATGGCTCTATGTCAGAATCACTTGCGGAGATTTAAAAAATTACAAATACCTGGCTCCACCTGTTGGGGATTCTAAATCAGGGGATTTGGGAAGAGGTTTAGATATCTACATTTTAAAATCCCACTACAGGTCATCCTGATGGGCATCCAGGGTTTTGACCCACAACATTAATTAAGCAATTAAGCAACATTAATTAATTAATTAAACTTGGTTAATCTTTAAAAATGCAATAGTCTTTAAAAAGGACCAGTGCTAATTGCATTATGCTTCGTGTAAAAAAACAAAACAAAACAAAACAAAACAAAACCCTCAGATTTACTTGTCCTTTCTGCCAAAACAGAGAGAAGATCAAGGGAGTAGACAGATAAAAAGGTAAGTCCTGTGTCTTCTGTCTTAGGTTTTCATAGAAATAACCAGAAGATATATATTTTTTTGCTTATCTTTTTCTGTAGTTAGTGTGATCAAAGCTAACATTTCAAAAGCCGGTCTTCCCTGGAAACATGAATAGGAACATAATACATTCAGTTGCAGTTTTACCTAACTTTTAGTGAGTGCCTACTGTGTGCTAAAACTATGCTTGGCAATTTCCTGTGTCTTCCCAGGTGAGGAAATCAGGCCATAAGTGTAGTAGGATTAATGACGGCATTCTGAGCTAGTGAGAATGTTTAGGAACCATGACTTAAGAAACGTTTATCTGAGTATGATTCTCACTGCTGATGAAGACACGGTGATGCTGCAGCATGTATGTATTGTGGAGACACTGAAATTTAATACAACTTTTTGAACAAAAATTTGATAATGTATCCGAAGAACCAGATCTATTAAATGTTCTTAACATTGCACCCATTATTTCAATTTTTGAGAATTATCTTAAGGAGATACTTTTTTAAAGTAACATGTTTCAGGTTAGAGGAGCATAATTATAATATATTTTAAATGTAGCTATATCTGGAAATTACATAAATTTTAATCATTAAGGAAATGATAGGTGAATTATTGCATAATGACTTTTAGACACTTAAATCTGGTCATTATAAAGTCTTTGGAGGAACAGGTAAAAGGCTTAAGACAAAAAGCCAAAAGAAAAAATATGTACCAGGATAGTAATTAAAAGGTATTCATTAATGTTGGAAGGAAGTGTGAAGATTGGATGTAGTTTGTGTGTGGTAGTAGAATTCTGAGCATGTTTTCCTTTTTGGGTGTGGTGAATGGACATTGTCCGGTCTCCCCAGCATCCCTTCCCCACCCTATATGCAGCTAAGAGGAAAGGAAACCTTTCACCTCTGGCCAGTGAGCTGGGATGCTGTTTGCCTGCAGTCATTGGCAGCCTTGCCTCCTCGTTTTTTTCCACTGCTGAATGGAGGAAACTCGCCTCCAGTAAGAGATAAAAAACTAAAAATCTAGAGAGAGGCTGGAGTCAGAGGGATGAACAGATGTATGGAGAAAGGGGTACAGAGATGGACGGGCCCACCTGAATTAAGTTGGCCAGACAGTCTTCTAAATTTGGCACTTATGTGACCCCATACAATTTCTTTCTTATACTAGTTAATCTTGTTCTAGTCTGCTGACAATCAAAAGAATTCTGACAATAGAATTGGTTTAATTTTTAAAAGTTTTTATTCTATGTTAGAGTCTGCCAAGGTTGTTGTTTGTTTTTAAATGAACCTTCTTTACTTTCTGAAGTACTAGAACATTTTGTACTTGTGTTTAAATACTGCATTTATGAATCATTTCCCATTATTTTACTGATAGAATGTTGGTTTCCTCTCAGGTCTTCTTCTCAGGTTTTCCTGCAACATAGCCACATTAACTGTTTTTCCACATCCTGATTCTGACAATAGCCATCCTGAGAATGCTTTTGGAAAGGATGGTCTGAAACTACAATGTGGATTCAAATCTGTATAAGGCAGAAATGTATGGGGAATTCTGAAATCAATCAACAAACAGTAATTGTGCACCTACTATGTGCCAGGTACCGGGGCTACAATGAAAATAAAAGTAGGCTGGGCGCGGTGGCTCAAGCCTGTAATCCCAGCACTTTGGGAGGCCGAGACGGGCGGATCACGAGGTCAGGAGATCGAGACCATCCTGGCTAACACGGTGAAACCCCGTCTCTACTAAAAAAAAAAAAATACAAAAACTAGCCGGGCGAGGTGGCAGGCGCCTGTAGTCCCAGCTCCTCGGGAGGCTGAGGCAGAAGAATGGCGTAAACCCGGGAGGCGGAGCTTGCAGTGAGCTGAGATCCGGCCACTGCACTCCAGTCCGGGCGACAGAGCGAGACTCCGCCTCAAAAAAAAAAAAAAAAAAAAAAAAAAGAAAAGAAAATAAAAGTAGACAGAGCTCCTGTCCTTAACATGCTTATCTCTGTGTGTGCTGTGTGCATTCACTGGAGGTCCAGGGAGGCTTAGTCTGGGAGTATATTTAGCACTTAATGTTTATTTAATACCTCTGCAAAAGGTCAACAGGATAACAAGCAACATTTATGAACCTTTAATAAGATAAGGTCTGTGCCGTATCTTATTTTCCCCATTTTACCAGATGAGGAAATGGAGATGCAATGAGGATATTTAATGTGTCCAAGATTACAGAGTTAATAGGTGCCAAAGGTGGATTTAACCTGACACAGTCTGGCTCCTTACCATAGAATAATGCTGCTTACATGGTTGAAAGAAATCTGCTCAGAAATGCTGAAATTAATTTTTAATTTTTTTTGAAAAAATATTTATTAAGTTTAATGTTGGTGGTGAGATATACAGGTATCTGACTGGAATAAGATGATAGGAGATTCCCTTTCCAACTTGCTATACTTTGAACCACAGGAAAAAAGTTCTGAAAAAATTAGTTCATCCATTTATTCATGTATTCAACAGCATTTTCAGCATACTACCTGCTACTAAGCAAATTATGTAGAAAGTCCTCGGTTTGTTAAGAGTAAATGGAACAGAAACAAATCCTTAAAATATAACATAGGATGGTAAGTTCTGTAATAAAAGGGTTAAAAGGGAACTTTGAGAGCATTAAGAGGTGAAAGGAGGGGAAAGAGGGAGGAAATGTCATGAATTGTTTGACAAGTAAGCTAGGCATTGAAATATGAGGCGGAATTCTTCCATGGACTTGGGGGTGGGTATAGGAGTAGTGGTGTAGAAAGGGACTTCTGCGGCGGGATCTACTTCTAAGCTCAGTCAACGGTGTCCTGAGAATTGCAAGTGGCTCTAAGAGCCTGACTAAAAAGATAGGTTGTGCAAACCGAGGGAAAGCATTTGGAATTGTGTTTGAGGTCAGGGCTACATAAACCCTTTTAATTGCGTACACCTACCAGTAAAAATAACTTGAGCATATACTCTTCAAATATGTGTTTATTTGGATATATTTATTTATATATATGGACTATCAGATTAGTTTCTTATAGCCCTTCAGAAATACACACAGATGTGATTAAATAGGAAATATTTAAAGATACATGTTAGTTTTTGCTCCTATAAAATTTTCTTAAACATTAGAATGAATAATGTGTATGAAAATGCAGATACGTTTTTGAAAATTTTGATTTAACACTTTGTGATGGGGTAATTTAAAGGACTGGTTCTAAGTTCAGTTTATTTTGATTTCTAGTTTTAGTTAAATCAAGACACTTCACAAAGAAATACAGTTCTGATTGAAGGAGTGTTTATTGGCGGACTAAATAAGTCATAATGCAGTTTTTGCAGGTTTTTTTCAGTCTTAAACACTGTACTTAGGTTTTTCTTGAAATGTAATCAATAACTTTTTGTTTTTCCTGGTATCATTTAGTCATTCTTGTAAACTCTTTGGAAGGTGTTGCATTTTAGTATTTTTAGTAGTTGGTTGAAATTCATACTCTTCATCTGGATTATTTAGACACAGGCTAGAAAATTCTGTTTCTACAGAGCCCTCAGAAATAATACTACACATTTACAACCATCTGATCTTTGACAAATCTGACAAAAACAAGAAATGGGGAAAGGATTCTCTATTTAATAAATGGTACTGGGAAAACTGGTTAGCCATATGTAGAAGGCTGAAACTGGATCCCTTCCTTACACCTTATACAAAAATTAATTCCAGATAGATTAAAGACTTAAATATTAGACCTAAAACCATAAAAACCCTAGAAGAAAACCTAGGCAATACCATTCAGAACATAGGCGTGGGCAAGGACTTCATGTCCAAAACACCAAAAACAATGCCAACAAAAGCCAAAATAGACAAATGGGATCTAATTAAACTAAAGAGCTTCCGCACAGCAAATGAAACTACCTTCAGAGTGAACAGGCAGCCTACAGAATGGGAGAAAATGTTTGCAATCTACTCATCTGACAAAGCACTAATATCGAGAATCTACATAGAACTTAAACAAATTTACCAAAAAAAATCAAACAGCCCCATCAAAAAGTGGGCAAAGGATATGAACAGACACTTCTCAAAAGAAGACATTTATGCAGCCAACAGACACATGAAAAAATGCTCATCATCACTGGCCATCACGGAAATGCAAATCAAAACCACAGTGAGATACCGTCTCACACCAGTTAGAATGGCAATCATTAAAAAGTCAGGAAACAAAAGGTGCTGGAGAGGATGTGGAGAAATAGGAACACTTTTACACTGTTGGTGGAACTGTAAGCTAGTTTAACCATTGTGGAAGACAGTGTGGCAATTCCTCAAGGATCGAGAACTAGAAATACCATTTGACCCAGCCATCTCATTACTGGGTGCATACCCAAAGGATTATAAATCATGCTGCTATAAAGGTATATGCACACGTATGTTTATCATGGCACTATTCACAATAGCAAAGACTTGGAACCAACCCAAATGTCCATCAATGACAGACTGGATTAAGAAAATGTGGCACATATACACCATGGAATACTATGCAGCCATAAAAAAGGATGAGTTTATGTCCTTTGTAGGGACATGGATGAAGCTGGAAACCATCATTCTCAGCAAACTATCACAAGGACAGAAAACCAAACACTGCCTGTTCTCACTCATAGGTGATTACTGAACAATGAGAACACTTGGACACAGGGTAGGGAACATCACACACTTGGGCCTGTCGTGGGGTGGAGGGAGGGGGGAGGAGGAAGGGATAGCATTAGGAGATATACCTAATGTAAATGACGAGTTAATGGGTGCAGCACACCAACATGGCACATGAATACATATGTAACAAACCTGCACATTGTGCACATGTACCCTAGAACTTAAAGTATAATAATAAAAAATAAAGAAAAAAAAATCTTAAAAGCAGAATTATAGAAGATGCCAGAAAAAGAGTTAGTAAAGAATGCTTGCAAGGGAAAGAATAAACACCAAGAGTTTTTCAATAAAATATTTTAAAATAGCCAGGTGTGGTGGCTCATGCCTATAATCCCAGCATTTTGAGAGGCCAAGGCAGGAGGATCACTTGAGCCCAGGAGTTTGAAACCAGCCTGGGCAACATAGTAGGACCCCATCTCTGAAGGGCAGTCACTCAACAACATGTGTAAGTCAACGGACAATAAGAAACAAGAAGGGACAAAACACCAAAACTTCACTCCTATACTTGTAATCTTCCCTAATGTTGTTACTTGGTGTTAATACTTAGTATCCAGTAAAATTACTGAAAGGAAAATCATAGTATATTTACCAACAGCTTACTTGCATTATTGAAATTATTATAGTACATACCAATTGATATTTTAATTACTGGTTTCTATTCTCTTCATCCTACACATTTCCCAGGCAAACATTTTTCATTCTATATCGAGGTAATTTCTACCTAAGGCCTCCCCTGAGAAAAAAAACCAAGCAATAAATAATACAACTCTTAAAAGTTTGCAAATTAAGAAGTCCACTTTACCTGCTGTGACTCCCACGGTTGCTCTGAGAAGCTGGCTGAACAGGATGGTTTTTGTTGATAGTTTGTGAACAATGAACTAGGAAGGGAGGCAAAAAAAAAAAAAAAAAGAAAGAAAGAAAAAAGAAAAATCTGTTTCTAATCTTTTTTTAATGGTCAGATAGGAAAGGTATTTTTTTGTTTTTTAATGAGACACAGTCACATTACTTTTAGCCATTAAATCAATGATGAGGAAACATTCCCCCAATTGTATGAGTTATCTCTTGCTGCATAACAAATCATCCCCACAATTAGTATTGTAAAACAACAGACATTTCTTGTCTCATAGTTTCTGTGGGTCACAGATCCCAGGAGTGGCTTAGCTGCATTATTTTGGGTCAGAATCTCCCACAAAACTGTGGCTGAGGGGTCGGCCGGGCTTCCAGTCAGCTCAAGGCCAAATTGACTTGAGGCTCTGCTTCCACGTTCCCTCACGTGCCTGTTGGCATGCCTCAGGTCCTTGTCAGCTGTTGGCTAGAGGTGGTAGTTCCTTGTCATGGGCTTCTCCACAGAGAGTGAGAGAGAGTGAATAAGATGTAAGTCTCAGCCTTTCTGTAACATAATCTCTGAAGTAACTTTTTCCATAATCCTATTTATTAGAGTTACTAAGTCCAGTCCATATTCTAGGGGAGGGGTTACACAAGGACATAGATACCAGGAAGAGAAGATCAGCAGGGGCAACCTCAGAAGCTGCTACCACACCCATTTTCAAAGCAACAAATTAATTTAGAAAAACAGTTACTTTCTTATTCACTATTAAAATGTTATCTTTACCTTGAAAAGACATACTAAGCATATCTGTTTTTCTGAAAATATCTGCATAATCCTGGTAGCCACTAGTCATCACAGGAAAGGTTAGACAACTTGGGAGCCTTGTCTTTTGTAAAAGAAAAATGTGCAAGTCCACTTTTAGTTGAATAACTGTTAAGTATTTGGATACAAAATAACCAACCAACTAGGAAGGACAGTTAATTTGATAAAATTAAGCCCTTTATATATAAAGAAGTTTCTTGGCAAATCTTCTAAGTTCGATAAACTTTTTCATCGATAAACTTTTTCATCGAACTTAGAAGATTTGCCAAGAAACTTCTTTATATATAAACGGCTTAATTTTATCAGATTAACTATTGATAACATCCTCTAGCATGTGGGATGCAATCCATTCCAATATTCTGAGAGTGAAGAAATGAATGTGGATTCTTCCCATCACCTCTCACTTGTGGGACCCTGTAAGAGTTCTTCCTTCAGGGAAACTCAGCTGGGTTAGGTGAGGGCATCAGTATCATTCCATACACTCAACATGCATACATTTCAATTACTTTCTAATTACTTTCTTTTTAGTTTTGCTAAAGAGTAGGAATATGGAAAAATCGGAATGCTAATATTGTTTTTCTGTACCATATGTATCATCTGGTGCTTACCCCTTTGGAGACCTCTGCTCTAGGCCAAGGGTTCTTAACTCAGGATTTATTGCTTATGGGTGATTGGTTTTCAAGGGATAGAAAATAGTGACCAAAGCTGTAATCAGATCTCCAAGAAACCATTAAGAACCACTGCTATAGGTAATGAATAGATAATGAAGAATTTTACAAAGGAGAACATGAAGGGATTTAAAGTTTAGGATGCTACTTGGTGGCAGAGTGGAGGGTGGCTTGGAGAGACCGAGCCTAGAGGTAGGACAGTGGAGGGTTCGCTCTCTCAGTGAGGCAAAAGGTGACAAGGGATTGAACCCAGGCATTGTGAGTGGGATGGAAAGGGGAAACTTGGGGCATATGAAAGTCAGCATGTGCCACAGCGAAAGGCTGCAGGATCTGAAACCACTAAGCAGGTGTTCATAAAGGCAGTTTATAAAGAAAACATGCCCGCAAGAGGAAGTCAGATCTCAGATCTAAGACACTTCAGGTCCTCTGTCCCCACTTTTTTTTTTTTTAAACCACGTGTTCTTTCTTTTATTTTTTATTCTTTTGTTATTTTTTTCCCCTGGAGATTCAAGCTGGGAGAGAAAGGAGAGATTCAGTGACAAGTTATCAATATTTTCTAAAAGAAACCTAGCCATTTAGTAATAGAAGAAGGGTGTTGGGAAAAAGAGGCCGTGGAATAATATTGGCGCCCCCAATAAATCCGTGATCTGCTAAACATCTTCTGGGTTAGAAAATAGAATTGATCTGAATTCCACAGCTGTGGCTTCTTCAAGAAGGGTAAGATGTTTTAAAGTCCACCCCCTGCCCTCTCTCCCGACCAGAAGAGCCTACCCGGCTTTCTTCTGGAATTTTGATTTCTTTCCTTCTATTGTGATGAACATTGCTTTGGTTTTGTCTAGGCTGAGCTGTGTCTCCTGATCAGTCTCCTATTTCTGCTTATATCATAAAGGCACATTTCTGTAGTGCTTCATACCTTACCTAGCCTCTTCACATGGGCTTTCTTACTTAACCAGCTCCTTGGGCATTGCTCTGAGTGTCCAATTCAGCTGAAAATATCATCTGCATGGCATTACTGTCACAGTAGATTCTCAAAGTTGTAGTTGTCATCTTTTGGAGGTTCAGATAAGAAGATGAGTGGGGCACAGGAGCAGTGCACTTCCCCCTTGAAGTAATGTGGGGACAGAAAAGAGGCAGCTCTGTTTCAACAAGAGACTCTTTCAGTCCTTGCATGGCCTCATGTTTCTTGACATGCTAACCAGTCCAGAAACAACAGTGTCAGTGCAACTGGCCTTTCCCCACTGCTTCTGTAGAGGCTGATGTTATTCCTGTGGCCCAGCCAGGGCACCATCCTGAAGAACACGGAGCCAGTGTGCTGTGGGAGTTGAGACTGCTCTCAAACTTGGCCAGTTCCTTTCCAGACACAGTCACTTCCCACTGGAAGTGAGCCAAGCTGGAGGATGGGCAGGGAGAGGATGGGATGTTCCGTACAACATCTACCTTTCTAAGTTCAAGAGGCATTGTGGATTGTTCCTATGAGATTTTGTGGACTGTTAAGATTTCTTCTATCAGTGGCAATAAAGTGAGACCTTATGCTGCAATTATTTCAAAACTGGTTGATTTTATCTCTGTAGCAGAACTCCTGGCACATGGCTACAGGTGTGCAGGTAACCTGAAGATATCTGACTCTGTGATCACTGTTTTTTGGTAAATGGAGAAAAAGGGCTCTTAGCTGGCTTCAGAGTCTGGTTTCAATCTTGTGTGGTGACTGTTGGGAATTATTTCCTGGATATTTAATTTTTCATTTGAAAAACTATGGTAGAGGTCTACAAAGATAGTCCCTCCCTCCCTCCCCCCTCACTCCTTCCCTCCCTCCCCCCTCACTCCTTCCCTCCCTCCCTTCCCTCCTTCCCTGCCTCCCTCCCTCCTTCCCTTCCCTCCTTCCCTCCCTCCCTCCCTCCCTTCCTTCCTCTCTCCCTCCCTTCCTTCCTGGGAAAGAAGGGAGAGATTCATTGATGAGTTACCAATATTTTCTAAAAATATCCAGTAATATATAGTAACAGAAGAAAAAGGGTGTTTGGAAAGAGGTGCTGTGGAATAATGTTGGAGCCCTAAAAAATCTGTGGTTTACTAAACATTTTCTGGGTTGGGAAATATAATTGATTTGAATCCTCCAGCTGTGCCTTGTTTAAGAAGGGTGAATTGTTTTTATGATTTTTTTCTCCCTTTTTCTAGATCTATCTATCTTTCTCTCTCTGTCTCTTTTCCCTCCCTCCTTGCCTTTTTCTTTTCTTTTCTCTCTTTCTTTCTTTTTCTTTCTTTCTTTCTTTCTTTCTTTCTTTCTTTCTTTCTTTCTTTCTTTCTTTCTTTCTTTCTTTCTTTCTTTTTTTTTTTCTTCCTCTCTTCTTTTCTTTCTTTCCTTCTTCTCTCTTTCACATTAGGTAGAGCTGGACTGTAGTTTCCTCTCAGTGACATATTAATTGTGTGCCTTGAGGAAGTTGATTCTCTTCTCTAAGCCCTTGTTTTCTCATCTGTAATGACATCTGCTTTATCATAGAGTGATATTCATTAATCATCAAGGATTGGAAATGATAAGTAAAGCACTAGAATAGTTCCTGTCACATCAAACAAGCTTGCTAAATGAGAATTATCGTTTTCCTATATACATTTCACCCATGTGGCCTGCAGTGACTTTGTAGAGGAGCGAATCAAGGTTTCTTGATGTGTGAGTCTCATGACTGTAGTAAGAAGCACAGCCAAGTGAGTCAACAAATGTTTATAAAAGTATCCATTGACAACATGGTGCTGTTGTATTAAACGTTGTACAAAAAGCAAAAATATAAACTTTCTAGTTATTAAAAACTTGCCATCATATGTGGCAAGACATGGTAAAACATTTAGAATTAAAAAAATAAGTATTTCTATAATTTTCTAGATCCTCTTCTTATAATTTTTAATAATTTTAAAAAAGTCCTGTCATTATTCCTAGATGTCTCTAACCTTTCAGAGATCTCTATGAAGCAATGATTCACTTCTGGACCTTTGAAGTTATATGTTGGGGTCTGGCTTTAGGACATTCTCATTCCCATTTGTGATAACCATGAGCAGAAAGCTGACTCATTACCTGATTAATACAGATAAACAAGTAATGGGAGGACAGTGCAATATAATTCACATCTGCCTTAATAAATCAGATTTATTTAACTCTTGTTTAGTTAACTTTAACTGTGTGAGTCCTGCAGTGTTCTGGAGGAATTTGCAAGTCCCCTCACCTTTGCTGTCTGCTCTTAGAGGGTTACTTTTCCTGTTATCTCCTGACATCCCTGCTTTGTTGTTTCTTTTCAGACCTGAAGCCACCTCTCCGTTCATCACCCACTGCCCTTCAGAACTCTTCCCTTGAAGTCTTTCCAAACAGGTGCTGTCTTGCTTCATTTCTGATCGACATTCTGCTAACTCTTGTTTCTTATGGTTGTTCTCCCTCCTGAATACTGACGTGCCTGTCTTTATATAGCCCTAACTGCCTTTGTGTTTCCATGTTCACTACTTGGTGTTTACTAGTATTTATTCTGCCTCCTCCAGGAGAGCTTGTGAGGATAGGGATCCCATGTTGCTTTTTTATGTAACGCCCTACATTGTTGTAAGTTAAATGAATTATAAAGACAATGGATAAAGGGCATATCTGGGAAAGCTCTCAATATAGTTATTTTTGTTTTTTAGTGTAGCAATTTTCATCTTAGTCTGATCATCTTACTATTAATAAAAACTTATTAGGCAAAGGTTCCAAATTATATCTTGCAGGAACATGCACAAGTTTGGACTGGTGGATGACTCATTGCCTCTGAAGAATTAAATAGTGATGGTTTACTGAGAAAGTCAGCCTGAGAAATTGAGAGAGAAAGAGATCGAGAGATACTAAGTCCTGCTGCAGGCAGAACCCATTAAGTGAGGCATTCCTGGGCCCCTTGTAACTTACCAGTAACTCTCCCCATTTGTGTGGTACAGATGACAGGAAGATGAGGACTTTAGGCTATCTGATGGGAGAATGAAGAAAAGGGACCACAAGTACTCCTCCCTCTGTCAGCCTCATGTCAACCAGTAGTAGTGGTAATTACCACCATTGCTGAGCCCCTTACTAGAGTAATAGCAGTATAGTAATAGTATATCCAGATACTATGCTATTTTAAGAAAATAAATGCTATCACATTACTCCTCACAAACCACCTCTGAAAAATTTTCACAATTTTATACAAGAGAACGCAGAAGCTCAAGGTCACACCATTAGTAGAGCAGAGTCAGGCTATGTGTCCAGGTCTGTCCAATCTTAAAACCTGTGCTAAGTCTTGTCCTCACCTATTTACCTGTTTATTTTGAGTATTTTGTTGTTTTTTTTTTTCCTTTGGGAAGGGGGAGGATGGAATCTTACATTTTTTGTCTTATATCCAGGACTTAGCATGTTAGGTGTGTTCTCAGTACATTTTTGCTGAGTGAATGGGCCAGTCCAGTCCAGTTGCTCTATGATGGAATGTGGAACTGAGCAGTGTAGTGTCTGGGAAAGGTCCATGTTGAGGAGGTAGGAAGGAGACCTAGGTCCTAGTTCATTCTCTCTTACTAACACATGATCTTGGGCAAGTCACATACATTCTGTGGGTTTCAGAGTGTTACCTGTGAACCATAAGGGGGTTGAAGAACAACGTAATTTCTCCAGTGCCTGATTCTTGTGAGGCATGGAGAAAAGGCCACTAGACTAGACCGCTTTGAACATGTGCTACAGTAAAAGAGAGCGATTTCATGCTTGGGATCAGGAATTCTGTTCTCTCTTTTTATCTCAGAAACCTATATTTGTGATTTATGATAAACTCTTGCATTTTCCAGTGCCATTCCTCCCATTTGCTGATGAAGATATAGCAATCTCTGCATCCTTCCTGGCTGTTTCATGATCTCAAAGTTTTATAGACGATAAAAATTTGGTAACAATGTAGTAATAATATGATTAAGCACAATGATCATAAAAAAGACCACAAATATCATCTAATGAACACTCAGCCTCCTCTTCCTTCAACTTCCTCTTCCTCAACTAGAGAAATGTTGAATTGGGATGGCATTTAATGTTCTGGTTTAAATACAGGTATTTTAATATCTTGTAAATATCAGTGCTTATTGCAGTTGAAGAAAAGTATCAAGAAAATAACAGATTATTCAGACATAGACTGACATGCTGCACAATTACCCCAAGTCTACCTTTTAACTGATTTTGCTGATGATTCCTACATTGAAATAATTTTCAATCACAAAATTACTCTTGTCCCTTAAAGTGAATTATTTTTCGAGAGGCTAGATTTCAGATATATACATACATACACACACACATGTCTATATATATGCATGTGTGTATATACATATATATACATGTTTATACATATACAGATATACATAGATACATTTGTTTAAAGTCCATCCTTTATAAGTCAGCCAACATAATGTTAATAACATAAACACACACACATATATATGAATATTATTAACATTATGTCAGCTGACTTATAAAGGGTTGACTTTAAGCAAATTGAGTGTTGAACTTGATG
This sequence comes from Rhinopithecus roxellana, assembly GCF_007565055.1. Classification (NCBI taxonomy): domain Eukaryota; kingdom Metazoa; phylum Chordata; class Mammalia; order Primates; family Cercopithecidae; genus Rhinopithecus; species Rhinopithecus roxellana. The sequence goes on along the minus strand of NC_044558.1, from coordinate 67,490,732 downwards.
GCCTTGACCATCTGTTGGATTTTTCCTGGGCTCATAATGATCAGAATATACATATTCTAGAAATAAAAATGTCGTTAGGGAATGACATGAAACCTTTAACTAGAGTGACCCATGGATATGTTGATTATTGATGCCTTCCAGGTGTAGAAGGAAGAAAGACAATCTGCCAAGTGCCACATTCTGACACTATTAGCCGGTTTTGATGAGGGAGAAAGCAGGTAGAGGGCTGTCGAGTTACTAACACAAAGCCACACAAATGGCAAGTGGCAAGGATGAAATGAAAGCCCGGGTCCTTTGAGCTTCTTCTTCTTTTTTTTCTGTTAGAGACAGAGTTTCATTCTGTCACCCAGGCTGGAGTGCAGATGCAGTGGCATGATCATAGTGCACTACAACTTGGAACTCCTGGGCTCAAGCCATTCTCCCTCCACTGCCTCCCAGTAGCTGGGGACTACAGGTGCACACCATCCTGCCTGACTTTGGGCTTCTCTTTAACTACTTGCTCTCTCTACCACACCCTGACATGGTTTCCTGCTTCTATAAGAGCTGACAACCCTTTCTTGGGTTTGCAAGGTCAAGGTAGAGCATAACTGAGAACTTTGCCCACTGCTTAAATCGTTATTAAGTGGGACTATCACTTCATCCACTGATGGGAGATGGTAGGAAAGGGGTGATCCTTTTGAGAAGCTAAGTAGGGTGAAAAGCTGTGCTGGAAGAAATTGGTTTCTGGCATTATATTCAGGAATATAGCAATTTATTTGCAAAACAATTGTTAGCAGGGTGTCGTGGAGGGCAAGGATGAAAGAACTTAAGGGTTGGATTTTCTCTTAAAGGTGCTTCATTTGGCTGAAGCCTGTTTCCTCCCAGAGAATTTTAGTATTGAACAGGCTCATGATGGATATTATTTCCAGGTGTCTACTTTAGAGATCTATGTAGAGATCTACTCTTTTTCCTCCAACATGTTCTGAAGTTCTCCAGTCTATCAGACCAGCATTCTTTCTGCTGCATTTTAAGCTTACTTCCTCTCCTACTTCTGTTTAAACTGATACCTTGCCCAACACTGGTTAATCCCAAGAAAGATCTTGGGACAAATGTATCTATTAGAACACTCTCTTTTTGGCTTAGTTGTCTTCATAATTCCTCTTGTAGGTGACTGGTTATCTTGATCTCTCCCACAATTGGTTTGGAAGCCTGCTCAGCAGCCCCTGTCACTCAACTCTCAAGGATCACTTTTGTTATCAAGCAAATATTAAAACAGGTGGAACCTGCCAACAGTAATATGACCCACTGAGGAGAGAAGGTGACTCAGTCTTGGCAGCTCAAGTCAGGGTTGAGAGAGGTGACTGTGGGAATCCAAATGAACAGCTTATTTCCAAAGAATGTGCAAAATTCCAGTGTCAAAAATGTGAACAATTCAGTGCAACTGGACACACCTGACACACCTCTGCAGTCTCCTCACACAAAGCCACCTGTTCTAAGTCAACTTCAGGAGAACCTTGTTTTCTAGCACCCACAGGAGCAGCTCCTACAACTCAAAGGAGAGGTCAAATGGAAGGAGGGTTTGCTTCAAGGCTCGGATATACAGCTCAGGGTTAACAAGAGTTTCCAGTGAAGCCCATGATGAAAGTTTATTATGAAACACTGACGTTTCTCACCTTTTTTTACACTTTCATTTTGCTGACCTGTTATCAGTAATTTACGTGTTACTCACTGTCAAAAAACATGAATAGTTCTTACAGCCTTCCTTCCCTTTCTTCCAAGTCTCAGAGCTTCTGCTGGGTCAGGTTAGCCCAACCTCAAAAAAACCTTGGAGTTTTTCCAGGTAGTCAGTTCTTTCTGCTCAGCTGCCACCGTGACTTCATACATTTATGTAAAGGAAGAATAATCTAGTGGGGAAAAACTTGGCTGTATTAAGAGAAGATAAGAGTTTGAAGCCAAGTTTTATTAAGTTGATAATTATGTGACTTTATCTTCTTTGAAAAAGCAGCTTTGTCTCCTAGTACATCTGGTTTTAATTTTGTATGATACAGATAAGATACTAGTCACATGGTGATGTACAAGGATGCTCTGAAAATGAACTAAGGCATACTAAGTTCCAAGACTCCTTTAATATAAATCCTACATAAAGTCAGCAAATTGAGGTTATCATTATAATGATGTAAGTGGATGTAAATGCTCACCACGGCTTAACTACATAAACACAAGGAAGAGGAAGAGAGATTTTTTTTTGAGTTAAAAAGAATAAGTGGCCAACATCCCCCCTTTTTTATTTTTACGGTGTGTGTACATTAACATTTCTAAATTACTCAATTCCTTCTTGTGAAGGTTTTGCTAAAACCTGTAAGTTTAGACTATCTGATGAAAAATCATATCCTTTTGTTATTGATGTTTTAAAACATTTAAGTATTTTGACCTAAATGCTGAAGAACAAAGTCAATTGTTCAACTAAAAAGACAGAATGTAAATATTTATTTAGCTTAGGTATTCTCAGAGCATCTATTTTCACAATCAAAATACTTCCTCGCAAATATTTGAGAAAGAGTTATAATATGGCTCTTTGAAAAGCGTGGGAAATTAAGGATGAAATAAAAATGTGACTATAGACTTCCTTCCTCAATTTTGAATAAGATTTCAGTGAGGTTCTCTTATAATTGGATGTTGATTTTATTAGCTTTTTATGTGACTTCATACCGCTTACTTTTGAAAATGTTAATTGCATTTAATAGATACATGGTTTACAGTGAATTAAGTGAAATATTGAAAAACAATTCTTACAAAATAAAAAAGAATGTTGCTTTCCATTTTATTCCTTTTTGATTTATTTATTCCCAGGTTCTGCAGATTAATTTAAGTTTCATAATTTTGTTTGCTACATATTCTTTTTTTTTTTTTTGGAGACGGAGTCTCACTCTGTTGCCCAGGCTAGAGTGCAGTGGTGCTATCTCTGCTCACTGCAACATCTGTCTCCCTGGTTCAAGCAATTCTCCTGCCTCAACCTCCCGAGTAGCTGGGATTACAGGCACATGCCGCCATGCCCAGCTAATTTTTTGTATTTTAGTAGAGATGGGGTTTCACCATGTTGCCCAGGCTGGTCTTGAACTCCTGAGCTTAGGCAGTCCACCTGCCTCGGCCTCCCAAAGTGCTAGGATTACAGTTGTGGGTCACCGCGCCCAGTCACTAGTTATTCACTTTCTTGTTTGAACTTTTGATTATTTATTCCTTTATTTGGCTGCCCATTCATTTGTTAATACACTTATGAAATATTCAACGACCTAATAATTTGTGTCAGTCACCATTCTAGGTACAATTACTTCTCATTAGTATAAAGGCATACATTTTCATTTAGGCATATTTCTTTTATATTTGGCAAACTAATTTGTTTTGAAGCATATTGTAAACACTAGAAAGAAGTTGATATGACTTAGTATGGTAATAAGGGAATATCTGTAATTCAGGTTTTTGACCAGGTCAGCAGTAATGATAACAGCTTACACCAACAGAACCCTGCCATGTACCAGGTGCTATTCCAAGTGCTTTTCATGAATAAATGAGTTGAATCCTTAAAATAACTGAAGATTAAAATAAGAGAGGAGGAAACTGAAGTAGATACCTCACTTTAAGTGATGCTGTTAAAGTTACAAAGCCTAATAAATGCTGGTGCCAAAAGGACAATATTACAAACGTCAAAGTGTTTTTGTGAGGATTAAAATAAAAAAGTCATGCAAAGTGTTTATATCTCAATAATCAGTAGGGAAAAAAACCCAGATCATAGAATAATTGTTTTTGTGATTGCACCAAGTGACTCATTTAAAATGCAGTCTCTAGGGTGGACTTAACTCTGTCACCTGCTAGCTGTGTGACCCTTCAAAAATTGCTTTACTTCTCTGTGCCTCAGTTTCCCATCTGTAAAATGAACATAATTCCTGCACTATCTAAGTAGGTAACTATGAGGCTCTAGTCTAGGAGATAGGGACTTGACAGTGTGTCGCAGGCCATGAAGAACTCTGGGAGTGGAGGAATTTTGCAGCAGTGTCTTTTTTAATGGTCCTCCCTGCTGGTAGGACACCCCCCTTTTAAAAGATGCATAGCCTAAATAGTACACAAATCAACTGTTACCTCATGTAGCATTTTTTTTCCCCACTAAACACTTCTGGGTTCTTGGTGATTCTTTTGTAAACCACTTCCTCTTGTTGAAATCTTGAACTAGTTTTGATATAGAAACTAGCTGTTGGGGTGATAGCACATGAGCCAGTTTATTAAAATCATCACCTGGTCTTTGGAGAATGGTGGTCTCTTCCGATTCTTTGTCCTGGATTACAACTCCATATTGCCACCCACCCCCATCATAGAAACTCATCCTTAAATACTCTTAATTGACCACATCTCTCTGCTCTGTAATTCTAGCTTGCAAAATAAGCTCTCCTAAATATATCATCTGATGACTATTCCAGTTTGCTGTGCTTTCTATTTTTTACATCTTGTGTTATTTGAAGACGTTTATATTTACCTAATTCCCCTAGCAGCCCCAGGGGAAAGCAGGATGCCATGAGGCTCCAAGCACGCTGACTGTCTGCATTCATTGGCCAGAAGGAACAGTATTCACTCCTCTTTGGTTTTCACACAAGTCACTACTTTCTTGACTCAACCACACATCCCTTCCTTTGTTATGCTTGTATTTGAGTCATTGCTGCTGCTGATAACCAAATGCTGTTTTGCCATGTTCTTTTCTTTTTTCTAGTATTTGGAAAATCTAATGACTTGTTCCTTTTCTGTCCCCTACAGAGAGTGCAGTGGCTCATGCCTGTAATCTCAACACGTTGGGAGACTGAGGTGGGCAGATCATATAAGGCCACGAGATTGAGACCAGCCTGGCAAAACTCCATCTCTATTAAAAATACAAAAATTAGCTGGACATGGTGGCGTGCACCTGTGGTTCTGGCTACTTGGGAGGCTGAGGCAGGAGAATTGCTTGAACCCGGCAAGTGGAGGTTACAGTGAGCTGGGATCACACTACAGCACTTCAGCTGGGGTGACAGAACAAGACTGTGTCTTAAAAAAATAAATAAAAACTAATATTAAGTTGACTTTCTATTACTGTGGATTTAATTAGCAGAGTTAGTGTGCTTTCTATGCGGAAGGGGGATGGAGGAGGGAGGAAAGAAGCTGTTATTATAAACTGTAGTATATGTTTAAAAAAGTTACAATTTTTATCTTTTTTTATTCTTAGAAGCAATATATCTCACACTTCAGGGCTAAAATGTACTTCTCTTCCTCTTCTAAAATCCTGGATACAAATACTTGGTTTTAAGTTATCTTTTCCATTCCAGGACACTTTGCAGCCAAAAGTGGAGGTTGAGCTGATCAGGACGGGTTAGGCAACCTTTGTTGTTGAAGGAAGATTTTGGTGGAAGGATCCCGTCCCAGTCCCTCCCCTCCCCTCTTCTTCCTCGTCTTCCCCCTTATGATTTGCTGAGCTCTTCAAACACTTTGTCCCTGGGATCACCCTCGCCTCGGGGATGAAGTGCTCCAACGTGGCACCCTTATACCTTGCAAGTGCCTTCAGCAGTGATTCTGTCAGCCTTGGATGGTGTAATCCAGAGCTGGAAGTCTCTAAGCAGTCAGGCTGCTGCGAGCATGATATTTTGGTGTGTTTGCACCAGCTTCCTGTTGCAGAATTTGGGAAGTGAATCTGGTAACTGCCTGAACAGAAACACTTCCCCTTACTTTCTATATCAAAGAGAAGTTATGAAGTTACCTGACATTGTTGTCTCTTTTTAGGAGTAAGGACAAAGCATTGTGTTTTAAGGAGACTACATAAATAGGGAAAGAACTTCAGCTTCAGCTAAAACAGGTCACACAATTTCTTTTAGCCTCAGTTTCCTCTTACGTAAGATGAAGCAATTCTATGCCCCTTGCATGGTTGCTATGAGAAGGCAATGAGATAACTTAAATGCAGTGCTAGGTACCTTGGCAGGGGGCACTCAATAAGTGGTAGCCATTTCTCTTTTGGAGAATAGGTTCTGTTTTGTATAAATGTTGTGGACTATGTCTTCTGAAGTTTGTTTTGTGAGTTGCAGTCATGTGCTTCATATTTCCAGTATAACCCTTGTACTCTGTGTAGGTGTTTATACCCACTTTTGCCAGTGGAGTGAGAGCTCCTGCAGGAAAGAGAGGCATGGTGTGCTTGCTGATCTGTGTGCTGGGATACAGAGGCATGGAAGGAAAGGCCAAAGACCTGAGGCTGGAGCCAGGCTATCTGAGTTTAAATGCTGCTGCTAAGTTAGTAGCTGTGTAAACTCAGGCAAGTTACTTAGCTTCTCTGTGTTTCAGTTTCATCATCTGCAGAATAGAGACACTACTGTATACTACCTCATAGAGAGATTGTAAGAATTAAATGAAAAAATTCACAGATATATGTAAAATGCTTAAAACAGCATCTGGCTCAGGATATGTATACTGTTACTATTTACAGCATACATCAGACTCACCATATGGTGAGTGCTCCCTAAATGCAAGCTTGCAAATGAGTGGGAAGTAGAGCATCCCTCTTTCTCTGTGTTCTATAGGGATCCCAAATAGAAGTGTGAACTACACGTGCTTATAAGAGATAGAATATCAAGAATATCAAGTAGAATTTAGATTCCTGTATATGGGAGAATATTCCTCTTCTGCTGGACTCTCTTTCAGTTTCTGCTGCACCCTTGATTTCCCTCCCATTTGGTATTCCCAGGGTTCCTGTTCGTATCTCTTTGATCATATCTCCTGGTCATATCTCTGGTGGTCAGTTCTGTGGGGACAGCACTATGTCCAATTTGTTTAATGTTGTATCAGTAGCTCCTAGCCTCTGGCATGATAGCTTCCAAAAGCATGTTTAACAAATGATACGTGGAACACTAGAAAGTGCTATTGAACGTAAGCAGTTTCCAAGAGACACTATTTGTGCACTTAGTAAGGTCAGTACACTGGGCCAGGGCAGGGGCAGGAATACGTGAGAACACAAGTGTAGTGGGAACATATTGTTAATTTACAACCACAGGAAAAAACAAATATGCAGGGTCATAAAGCTTGAGTTAGAAAACAGTCCCATTATTAGTGTTAACCCCAAACCTTGGTATTTAGTTTAGGGTAGAATCTGGGAAGAGAAATCAAATGGGAGATTCAGCCTCGAAGAATCACATGATAAAGACTGACTAAATACTGTAAATTTTTCTCAGAGCAAACTTTATAATACATGTTTCTCAAATATTAATTGATGGTCTAGTGTCTAAAAGAAATAAGCCCAGGAAGGCTATACCATTATATTTTAAGGCTATACCACTCTAACAACTCCTTGAGAGTTATGTCAATGTCCAGGATGTTTTGTGCCTTAGTCAGGCATATGATATATTACTGCTTGCCTGGCCCAGTGTCTTTTAAGGAATTCTGTGGATCAAGTGTCAGGCCATGGCAGGAGACTTGTTCTAAAACAATCGTCAGCCTGGTTGAAACAACATAAAAAATGTTTCTAAGTTTGCTATGAGTGTTGCTCATGGCACCTCACCACAAAGCTATTTTCCTTTGCATCTTGCAGTTGTTTTCATGGTGGCAACTTCTGCAAAGCATATATGACACCTGACAAAGGATGTCATGGCAGGTTGAGTGGTCTATCTGTAAGTCTTTCTAATTTGGCAGTAAAATTTTAAAGCAAATCCCAGAAAATCCTTGTTGATCTTTGACTCTATGCCCATTAAAGTCTTTTATACCCCTAAAGAATTAAGATCTTCAGATAAAATGTGAAGTGCGGCACAAACGAAGACACGTTTGTCAAGTATTAAAACATGCCAGGACTTGGAGGTGTCACAAGACCTTTTACAAACTGTGTATAGTTTTGTAAATTTAACAAATGACATGAAATTTTATCTTTATAAATGAAACTCCCAATTCTTGTTTTTCTTTCTCAACTGGAGGCAACTAGAAAAAGAAAGACTTTTTGCTTTAAGATTGGATTCATTTTAGGCCTATTTGTTGATTTTTGGATGTATTACAAGCCCCGGTAGGAGAGGGAAGTTCTGGAGCCAGAAGGACCTTGATCCTGCCTTTGGCACCAATCAGGCGCATACACTGGGGCAAGTCTCTTAACTTTCTGATGGTCGGTTCCTCATCTGAAAAAGGAATAACATACCTACCTCACATGGTAGTGTCCAGCACATACTGGGCAACATTAATTTTAAAATCTGAATTTAGGTTACTTTTTAAACATACATATGGGTAGAAAGAAAACTGGGCTTAAGCCAGAAAACCAGTCTTAGTCCTGCTACTTCTTAGTTTTCAACAAATTAACTCAGAAACAGAAATTTAGACCTGAAGGGATTTGGAGGGAGCCCAGCCCTCTTGACTTTCAAATAACAAAACTGAGGACCAGAAAAATGATAAGCCTTGCTTAAGGCCAGGCAAGCTAGTGACAGGGCATTGAACATAAACCAGCAGTCAGGGTGCCGGGTCCCAGCCCTTTTCAGTCCTACAGCCCTGCCTTTTGGTAAAAAGCTACACAGATTTGTTATGATTTAATCACGTTTGTTTCAAGTGTCAACCTAATTTGATATTCTTAGTGCCAAAAAGACTTCTTTAGAATAGAACAAAATGACAACCATGACTATTTGACCAGAAGAGAATTACAGAGCAGAGAATCTTAGAGTTCTGACATAACTCAAAAAGTTAAAGATCAGGGCGGTGACCCTCGGCCTGGACTGATGCATGGACATGCAGTGCCAGAACTTCTCAAAGATTCTCAATCTTTCCCCCCACATCACAGCTGCCTTATTCTGATGGGAAAATAGAAAGGTACCTCTTTGAGGGAAGAGCACATGTATTACATATTGTTTGAAACCTCCACGGTGGCTTGTACAGTGCTTAGCACCCCATTGATTTCTTTAAATGCCTTCTAAATAGTATGGACAATGAAAAACTACTACTAGAATTTTCAGTATAGGGTATTGATGGGATTTACAAACTGAATGCACCTGTGCAATCAGCACCCTGATGTATACACACAGAACATTATCAGCATTCCAGAAGCCTCCTCCATGCCTCCAGCGGGGTACCTTAATCCTCGCTTCTAACAGCGTACAGCATAGACGAGCTTTCTCCTGTTTGTCTACATTTTGTACAAATTGACTGACACAATAGGTACTCGTTGTGTTTGGATTCTTATGGGAAATATTCAGATGTTGCTTTGGATCCACAGGAAGTAGGATTCCAAATTGGGGGCCCTCAGTGGAGGACAAAAGGATTTTGTATATTGCAGTTTCATTTTAATGATGGAAAGTGGTATCAATATAGCACTTGATTAGTAAGAGTGTGTATGTGTAATTAGGTTGAAACTTGTTCTTATTGCCAAGATTTTTGTATCTTAAATGATTCACTACATTTTACAGCAAAGTATAATTTTAGTTAGACCAATTGATGTAAATAATACAAAATTGAGGAGAGTGAAAAATAAAACCCTTTCCCTTGTGTGCTTTCCTTTGAAATTGTTTTTAAGCAAATTTTAATTTTTTATGTAATGTTCAGAAAAGAATGATAAATTTTCTAAAGAAATAATCCAAATAAAAAGAAATTCTGAATGATGAACCCAGATCATTCTGTCTTCATTATCTTTATATTCCTATTATACAACTAAATGGCTGACACATAGTATGCATTCAATAAATGGTGATTACTAGAATAAGTGAATAATTAAGTTAAAACACGATGACAAGCCAGGACATCACAACTTATTCTAGAGAATATATACCAGCAGAGTAAACAGCAATACTGGGAGCCTTAACACTCTGTACATAAGCTACAGACCATTTAGAAGCAGTTTTGCTTTTCAGATTTGGAGTCATGCAATTGTAATCCTCCAGTTCTCATGGTGGAAGAGATTGCTAATTATGTCTCGGCATCCCTTTTCTTCTTCTTTTTGTAATAGAGTTCCTGAATATTAGCAAGGCACATGGCTACTTGACTAGATATAATATTTCACAGCATCCTTTGGAGCTACAAGACTAAGTCCATGTCAATGGAAAGTGACCAGAAGTAATGCAGGCATCTTCTGGATTTCACTTTTAAAAAACAATTTCTGCTGACTGGGAAATGATAACAATAGAACAGCTGAAGAGAGTCCATAAATGAGTCCCATATCTGTAGTAGAATCTCTGCTCACCTGTGGATTGTTAAGTAAGAGAGAAACACATTTCTATGTTATGAAGACACTCTACTTGGGGTGGGGGTCTTTTTTTTAAAGAATACCTTAGCATATACCCTAATTAATATAGAAATTTGAACCAGAAGTGGGGTGTTACCATAACAAAAAGCTAAATTTTGTGTCATTGAATAGCAACAGGCAGAGGGTGACATGGGCACGAAATTTGATCTAGAAACATTGGTAACACTTGTTATTCTGTGATATGTAATTTGCTAAAACAGTTACCTATCATAACTTGAAAGACAGGCCATGCACCTACTGACTCAATGGGAAAAACTTTGCATATAGATATATATTGGCTAGTCCTCACTACTTTTAACAATGTATTATAAGAAGAAGTGGAAGTTATGGAATTATTAGCCAGCAAGCAAAGACAGAAGAGAATATAGCTCTGATAAGGAGGTTCTTATTACCTATGGCTTGTAATCTAATGTGCTTGAAAGACTCAGTCATACAGAGTTGGAAAATCTATTTGTATCCCAAACAGCAGTAGACAAGTTTGATGATGGAGGCTTTTTTCACATGCCTTCTGTTAAATATTCAATTGCCAACTGTTAAGTGCCTTCAGTTGGCTGGACAATTGAAGCCAGTCCAGAGCAAAGATTACATTGAAGATGCTGCCTTCCTGTTTCACATGGTTGCCACTAAAGTTAGCCAACATTAAATGAAAGGAAAGAGAGACAAGCTGAGCACAGAGACCAGGAGATAAAAGAGAAGACTTGGCTTAAAAACTGTGACCAGGGACAAACTTTGGCTATTCTGACTTTCACATAGAATCCAATAGATTAGAATCCTACTCAAAAATAGGGGTGACTGTGGTGTCTATTTGCAAAAAGAAGTGTGTGCATAGATATTGGGAGGAGGGGTAGACATGGCAGAAACTGATAATTTACCCTAGTAACTAACCATTCTTCCTTTCTTTAGCAAAATGCACCCCAAACCACCCTAGTTTTAGGGCACATGGTTGCTTACCTAGTGACTATATTCTCTTAGCCTTCTTTGTGACTAGGGATTGCTATGTGACTCAGTTACAGCCAGTAGTACTTGAATGGGAGTTTTTTAAGTGTTTGAACATCATTGAGTATTTATTCCACTTCCCTTTCTGCAACTGGCTGAGAAATAGCAAACAACTGGAGATGCCTTGGGCCAAAGACAGATGTTGCATATTGACAACAATAGAGCCACTCCACTTCTGTGATACCACCCACTTCTGTATTGTTACATAAAGAAGCATAAATTTCTGTCTTATCTAAGCCACTCTATTTTGTGAGTGTCTTTGTTTCAGCAGCTTAACTGTGGTCTAATGAACATATAGGCTTCTGCACACTGTCAGGTTCAATATAAGAAAAGAGAAACAACTTTAAGTATTTGAAATGGAAAGATATTTTACAAAACTGACTGACCAGGGGAGCTACCAACTCTGAGACCAGCAATGGAGCTATGTCAGGGTCAAGAACCTAATGCTGCTACTATCGCTGCCATGGCTTCTGAACACTAGGTCCTGGAATGTGGTGCTAGGAGCCTTACTCTGGTTGTCAGCAGAAATAGCCAAGAAGGGATAGGAAAGTGGTGTCTGCCTTCTATATCTTCATGCCACACTTGTGTGTATCCACCTTTTGGGACCCAATTTCCTTCTAGGACTCTAGCTGCAGGGAGATCTTGAAAATGTTGTTTTTGTCTTTGCAGCCTCTCCAGTGAGAATGAATGGAAATTGAGTGAACAAATCCATAGTTCCAGCCCTCAGTTATCTCATAGTTAAATGGAGATGGTATGTGACCCACCTCAAAGGGCTACTGGGAGAATTAGATGAGATTTAATAAATGGGAAGTACATATGTATGTTTGGTACATATTAAAAATTCAAAAATACAGATACTATATTATAATATCATTTAGTTACTTAAAATATCATGCCTATTTGCCACATGCTTGTCTCTTTCACAAAAATGATTGGCTGGCTAAGCACTGATAAGTTTGATAAGAATCCCTCTTTCTGTATTATAATATAAAAGTAGCAACATCTCTATTATTACAAAAGCTACCACTTGAAGGTAATTTTTTTTTTTTTTTTTGTGAATGCTAAAGGAAGTGAGAACCCTCCCTGCTTTAACAATAGAGGAGTAAGACTAGAGAAAGCAGCAGGGGTGCAATCATTTTTACCGTCTTCAGGAATCAGCATTCTGTTTTGAAACAATAGAAATCTATGGAAGGATATTAAGTTGGGGAGAGGCATTATCAGATTTGCCTTTCAGGAAGCTGTCTCTGGTGAAATGGAGAATACATTAGAGGAGGGGTGGTTAGTGGGCAGTTGCAGTAATTTAGGCAAGCAATGGTAGTAGCTTAGACCACAAGAGCAGTGGCTCTGGGAGGGGAGACAAGCAGTTTGGGAGGTGTTCTCAGCAGAACTTGGTGATTGCTACCTCTGAATCCTGTCAAGGAAACTTTGGAGTAACAGAAAAATTTATGTTTCTCAATTAATATGTGGATACTTATTACCTGGTATGAATTAAAAGCCTGATTCTGATTCATACAATTAAATGAGAGTAAAGGAAGATGATGTCGTCATCTTTTGTTGGTTTACAACTATGAAGGAAGGAAATATTTTATAAAGTTTTTTATGAACTGGGTTCAAAGTTATTTAATGGCTGAGTGTGAAAGGCTTTCAAAGCATAATTATGCTGCACTGTTAAGTATTAGTGACCAAAATGTTGATAAATTGCTTCATGTTAAATGACCAGACCTTTTAATGATTTAGACACTTTATTCAGGCTACCCTCACAAGACACTTTGCACAGGGAGGCCCCATGTTAAAGTATAGAGAACGGTCTGGTTGCATACGCTGCAGATAATCTTGCTAGAGCCTTATTTCACTAATCTGTTTGGATCTTCAGTCAAGGATAACACCATTATGATAGTATTCTTACGGTTCCTTTTTTTTTTTTTTTTTTTGAGGTGGAGTCTTGCTCTGTCACCAGGCTGGAGTGCAGCGGTGTGATCTCGGCTCACTGCAATCTCCACCTCCTGGGTTCAAGCAATTCTCCTGCCTTGGCCTCCTGAGTAGCTGGGACCACAGGCATGTGCCACCATGCTCAGCTAATTTTTGTATTTTTAGTAGAGACAGGGTTTCACCATGTTGGCCAGGATGGTCTTGATCTTTTGACCTTGTGATCAGCCTGCCTTGGCCTCCCAAAGTGCTAGAATTACAGGCATGAACCACTGTGCCCTGCCTCTTATGGTTTCTTTTAAGTGGAGTAGATTATAAAGTGTGGCATACCCTGTTTTAAAATCAGTGATGTCTAAAGTAATTATAGGGCATTGCAAAACTACAGGAATAGATATCAACTCAAGTGAAAAGAAGCCGTTCAGTTCCGTAGCAAAGCGTTCTCGTCAGCTCTGTCCCCACATCACTGGTGGCGAATGTTGGCATTGCTGGTATCATTACAGGTAAAAGGTCAGTCACATTCCAACTTCCTTAGTCTTTAGTATTTCCTGTGCAGTCTAAAAATATACTGGGAGAAAGCTGGCTGAGTTCAAAGGGTAGGAGAAATCTATTTCATCCTGAGGACAGTGGCTGCACTTTGTTCAGTGTTTAATAGTGGAACATTAAGAGAAGTGAAATTATTTGAACAACTCCAAACTGTTTGATTCAATTAAAAAGCATTTACTGGATTTGGTGCTTATGAAGATGTTCCTGATTCTTTTCTGCCTGCTCTGATGGTCTAAGAGTTGATTTCCATCCTCCCAATCCTTCTTCAATCTAGCAAAAAATGTACAATTCAGAATAAACCTGGTTCTTAGAAAGAGTATCTTTCTAGCTGTTGCAATTTTTAGAAGGTCAATTGTTAAATATGTCATTTGTCCGTAAGTGTGGCTAGTAATTTTACCAATTTTATTTCTTTACTATATATTTATTGAATGCCTACTATGTATAGGACTCTCTTGAGCAGTCAAACTTTTTCAAGGACATACTCTACTGAGGACAAATTTTCCTAAATTCTCACAATCCCTATGTTACATATAGGGAAACCAACTACTCTCTAGTCAGGAAAAAATGAGTTACCCTTGGTGACAGAAGGATCACCTGATCAGAGTTCCACAGATGAGCCAGATGAGTTGTTTCCCAACCTACCCCTCTTCATTAGTCATTTTCATGTCATGTGTGATTACATGACTTAGAATAATGTAAAATAGCCACAACACATAAAATATTATTTTAAATAGGTATTCTTAAATAATTTGCCAATAATCTTATGCTTTGCCAAGTCTTTAAAAAAATAGAAGTTTAGATTAGATCTTTAAAATAATACACAAAGAAATGAGAGATGTAACTTAAAAAGGCAACCTTATTTCTAAAGATTTTCAACTTTTTGTTTATTAACAATTAATAATTTATTAAAGTTCTTAAGGAATCTATTTCCAGCTTAAAATCATAGAAAAAACAAGTAGGAGAATTCAGGAGTGTGATTCAGAGTTGCCTAAAGAGTATGCTAAAAGTCAACTTTTTTATTCCCTTAGGCTTGATATTCACAACACATTTCCTTAAATGTCAGCATTTTGGTTCAATTTATTTTTTCCATTTACAGTTTATTTTTCTTTTCAATTGCAAAGTAATACATGTCCATTCTCATGATATAAAAATGGATAATATAAAGTATGTAGAATAGAAGACACCATAGTACCAACCCTCCATCTCCCCTATCTTTCTACCAATTCCACCTGGGAACTCTTCATTGTTTATAGTTTGGGGAGTACATTTCCATTGCTTTTCTCTGAATTTGCAAGAAATTCTATTTCTAAAATGCGACCGCATTTTGCGAAGAGAATACTGCATACCCTCATCCCACTTTCATGAGAAAGACCCTGCAGGTGAAAGAAAGAGTGGAAGGTAAGAGCAAATTAATATTGGATGAAATAAAATCTCCTCAGGTTACTTTTGTTTCTGGGACTAGCTTTAGAGTATTCTCATTGTCTGCATTGTCTGCTATAGACTGAATTGTGTCTCTCCAAAATTCGTATGTTGAACCCCTAACCCACAATGAAACTGAATTTGGAGATAGAGCCTATAAAGTAATGATTAAGGTTAAATGAGGTTGTAAAGGTGGGGCCCAGATATGAGTGCTTGAGCTCTCTCTCGCTTTCTCTTACACAAAGGTCATGTGAGCACACATTATAAAGGCAGCTGCCCCCAAGCCAGGAAGAGAGGCATCATCAGAAACTGACCATACTGGCTTCCTCATCTCAGACTTTCAGCCTCCAGAATGGTGAGAAATAAATTTCTGTTGGTTAAGCCACCCAGTCTATATTTTGTTATGGCAGCCGAAGCTGACAAATATTGTTTCTCCTTGATGGCTGTGCATTTGGAGGGAGCCTCTGTGAACCCTGACTTTCCTCTAGGAGCCAGTTGGGTAGGAAAGTAACACGGATCAGCGGAGTGTAGTTCATACAGATGTGGACCAGACAGGGTGTGAAAAGCGGAAGGAGAGGACTGGGCTCAAAGGACAAACACCAATACTGAAAGGCAAGCTTAGGGATCAGCGGAGTGTAGTTCATACAGATGTGGACCAGACAGGGTGTGAAAAGCGGAAGGAGAGGACTGGGCTCAAAGGACAAACACCAATACTGAAAGGCAAGCTTAGGAGAAATCGACACTGTTAGGAGGAATTGACAAAGTAAATCTTATGACAAATTTCAAAATTAAAAAATTAAAAAATCCTAACAGAAATAAAATGTCTCATTTGGATAATGTTTTAAATCTTCTAAGTGCTTTTCTATCTGTCTTCTCATTCGATCCTCAGATTAATGTTTGAAGTTAGAGTTTATAATTATTATTTATCTCAGCTTGTCAGCTGCAGAAACCAAGAACCTAATAATTTAATTAAATGACTTGTGTAAGTTTTAACAGTTAATTTGCAACAGAGTAAATCTTATGAAAATTTCAAAATTAAAATACTGTAATAATGCAGAAAGTCTATTTTGGGAAGCCTGGCCAAAATTATAGTGGACATATTTTTTGATCTAAAGGGGCCCTTATTAATTTGCAAGGCTTTGCTATGGTTATCCACATGCTAAAAACTCCCACATGTCCATCCCCCTCTGACTTTTGTGAGCGCCAGGCTCATATATCCAGTGCTTATTTGAAGCTCCTCCTGTATTCCTCACAGGCATCATAAATGGAATGCAGAGTTACCAAGGACTGAAGAACCCTCAGAAAAGGCTGTGGAAGAGTCCCCTTGCTGTTGCACTTCCCCTGATGCTTCTGACCCCAACCCTGGACATGGTCACCATGGCTCATAGACATGAGTCACTGAGTGTATAGGTGTGGATCTGAGGGATTTGGGGTTGGGTTCCCAGCTTGTTTATAGATTTGACTTCATAATGGTGATTTGTGTTTATTTCAGTGCTTGAGTCAGGAGGTTTGCCTGACATCCTGAAGACCAAGGTCTTCTCTGTGGAGAACTGTCTAGCACTTGTGACAGCTCTGAGAGTGTTTTTAAGAACAGGTTGATGTGTATGCTCTGTATTAATTTTTTTTATAGATTTGAGGGTGGGTAGTCAGCCATGCTCTGTTCATCTTTGGATCTTTTGCTGAATTCTTAGTTAAGTTTGTAATCTACATTAATAGCAACAGAAGGGTAACCTGACAAGGAGGGTTATTACATACTGGTTTGTGTTGCCAAGGGAGGCAGCACAATCCATTTTCCGGATGGTTTTGGTACGATTCTTCCTGGCACCTCAGAGATGGGCACTGTGATGTTATATACAACTCTTGTGCCTGGTTATTAATCTGGGTGTTTTGGATGAACATAAAGTAAAACATGCAGGGAACCGCTAATGCATTGTAAGGTGGTAAATCATACCTCAGCTTCTCATCCATAGTGATTCATTGGGAACATATTCCCCCAATGTTTTGGTTCCATAAGCAAATGAATCAAATTTCAGTCTCACAAAGACTTCCACCCGTCAGCAAAAACTTACTAATTTTTTGCCTGTTCCAAATTACAAATTAGCTGTATTATTCTTGTTACTATTCAAATAGAACACCATACAATACATTCAGTTTCTCTACTTGATCCAGTTTCTGTGAAAATTTAACAACTATAATCAAATAGACTAAGCATAAGAACTTTTATGAAATTCCACATGGCATTTATTTGGACTGGTGTGTGATCTTTGGTAGGTCTCTATTTACTTATTTTGAAGGAAGCCATTATTTATTCCTTTTATTTTTATATATGCAAGGTACAACTTCAGAGTCTCATTTGCCTGTGAATTGAGAGAGTTCAGTGGACTCATGGGAGACTTGGGTTCTGGCTTTCGACTGCTTTGTTGCTTCCATGAATCTCTGATATTCTTACTCCTAGTAAAGACAACCTCTCACTAAGAGTCACCAAGCAATCAGCAGCAAAGATTGAGTTTCTCCCTTTCCAAAGCCAGTTAGTCAGTCAACAAACAATTCCTAAGTGCCCGCTAAGCATTGAGCTCACCCTGGAGGCATAGAGGCAGACAATCTTGATTGTGCAGAATCAGTTGGAACAAGGTTATCTGGATGGTGGCAAGGGAGACAGAATGAGAGGAAACAGAGGATTTGCACATAACTGATACTTTCAGTTAGATTAAAAAACACATTTGAAGTTTGGGATTCAGCATCCCAAATCTAGAATAAGGGACCAGGAAGGCCCGTGCCTGCTTTATAAAGATCATTGATAGATTGTTACCGTGGGGCCCATGGGAGGATCAGTAGGAGGGCAAGCCACACAAAAATAGAAAAGAGAAAAAATGGCCCCAAAGTATGTATATAATTGGAGTTTTACACTTAAAAATTTTTTCTATATATGCAAAGAAGGTATGTTTTAAAAAAGATTAATGATTGTTAGAGCCAGAAGTGACTTTAGGAATACTTGGATTTAGAAATTTTCTAACTTTGGCGTACATCAGAATCTCTTGGGAGTTTGTTAAAATAAATACCAATGCACAGATCCTAACCTGATGGCCAAGACCTGCTTTCCTAGGTAACCCTAAAATATACTGAGGTTTGAAAACCACTTATGAGTCTAGTTTTTATTTTACAAAGAATAAAACTGGCACCCAGAGGGTTTAATATACTCACCCATGGTCATATCAATTCCCTTCCTAGTTTAATGTCTATTGGCTGTGTGCCCAGACAGGAAAAAAAAATGCATCCACTTTGGGAAGTGTCCAGAGATAATTTTTTTTCTGTCTTTTGATAGAAAAGAAAGGAAATGTACAAGCAAATTGGGAAAAAATTACTACATATGTATTTGTGAGTATAGCTGCTAGACATATAGATAAATATTGCATCAGGGAGCGTAGATTCAAGTTGCCCTGAATATACACTCCCCATAGATGTCTTTTATGGCTATAAAATTTTGTGATAGATGAAACTATTAATAGACATTTTCTACTTTCTCATTTTTGCTTACAATTAAGAAAAAGATATTTATTTTTTGAACTATCCACACCAAGGATTATAGGGTGTTAGGCATAGTTAACTGAATTTCATCATCACCCCTAATATAGTTAAGTAGGCCAGGCTTATTGCTTTAGATGAAGAAGCGAAGAAAAGTGTCATACTTACCACATTAAGATATTAATACATTTATTAGAATTATAATGGAAATGGAAAGTTCCTGACACTCTCGTTAGTGCTGGGCCTACAGCCTCAGTTTTCACAAAAGATCTAGAGTTCAAGGTACCAAATTTTATCAAAATAAGTTTGGGTTTAAGTTCACCAACTTGCCTGTAGCCTACTCGTCCTTTCTGGCAATGATTAACACTAGTGTTTAATGCACGTACAAAAGTGTGTTCTTTAAACTCTCTTACCAAACAGAACTTCCTTTTTATGTAATGAGTAAGCTCTATGGGTATTTGTAGCCAGGGGAATTGCCTCTCCACTGGTGGAGATATGGAGCCCAGCTGCCAGGGTAAACAGCCACTTCCTAATGTAATTGCTCAGAAATGCTGGAGGAGAAAATGTAAGAAAAGAAATTGCTCTGTCTTGTAAACAGTCAACTGTGTTTTACAATAGTGTACCAGCACTCCAAACCATTCATCAACTTGAGTAATGATGGCTGGATTTCACTGTTAGGTTTACTTGGTAGTCACATTAATCCTTCTCTTCTGCATGATGTGCCAGATTTCTTTGATGACAAACAGTCCACCAAGGGCCTAAATATGGTTTTAGGAGCAAGCTTTTAATCAGACTCAAACTTATCTGAGGCCATTTCGGCTTTCTCTCTTCTTGAGTGAGGCCAGAGGAAATAAGTTATCAAGTTTGAGTCAGGACCATTTAGGGACTTTTTTCTTTATTTTAATTTTTCTAATGATATCATTACAAATTATTTTTAAAAATAGCAGTTAATTAAGATGGAAAATAAGCCAGAATCACATAGTCATAGCCTGCAAAGAACCTCCTAGGTTCATACATCAGTGACTTGAATTGTTCCGTTCCTCTCCACGGAAGCAATGGTGCTGTTGCCACTGCATGTGTGCTTTCTGTGCCCACAAGAATGTTAAGCGTTCATCCATAATTCATATTTATTTATTTTTTCTTTTTTGAGACGGAGTCTGGCTCTGTCGCCCAGGCTGGACTGCGATGGCTTGGTGGAGGTTGGCTCACTGCAACCTCCACCTCCTGGGTTCCAGCGATCTTCCTGCCTCAAACTCCTGAGTAGCTGGGACTATAGGCATGAGGCACCATGCCGAGCTAAGTTTTGTGTTTTTAGTAGAGACGGGTCTTCACCATGTTGGCCAGGCTTGTCTTGAACTCCTGACCTCAGGGGACCTGCCTGCCTTGGCCTTTCAAAGTGCTGAGATTACAGACATGAGCCACCTTGCCCAGCCCAGAATTCATATTGAGAGAAAAACTTTCGGAGGTGATTTCACCTGATCATTGATCAGCCTTCCCACAGTTTTATAGTGTTAAGTCAGCTTTATGTGTATGTGAGTTGGTGGTATCTTCATTTAGTTTGCTGGATATTAATATTTTTAACTTGTTAGCATCTGTTGAAAAATTCACAATGTGCACATACAATATGTTGAATACAAATATCCTTCTTTCTTTTATTTTCCAGCCATCTTATTCCTTTCCCAATCACTGTTAATGGTTTCTCATATTTACTTATGGGGGTATGTTGAATATTTACAATCATATGCATATATAAGGATATGTGTATTTTTTTTAGTACAGGTGATTGTATTCTCTATACACTGCTCTGAACCACACTATTTTCCCCTTAACCATATCTTGGAGATCATCCCATCTCAATATTTATTAATATTGTCTTAATCTTCCATCATGGGACATTTAGGTTATTTTCAATCTTTTGCTATTACAAAGATGCATTTTCATCTGTGGGAATATATTTATGTGATAAATACCCGGAAGTCAATTTCTGGTTCTAACAATATGTGTACTTTAAATTTTAGTGATTATTGTCAAATTGCAAAAGGTTATGACAATTCATATTCCCACTAGCAAAGCAAGAATGTGCCTTTTTCTATAAATACTTGCCAACACAATGTGTTAAATATTTTGATCTGCTTAAATTTACATCTTTTTTATTATGAATAGTATAGTACCTATTTATAATCTAAGTCATTTGTTTTTTCCTTTTCTGTGGACTATTCCAATCCTTTGCCTTTAATTTTTTGTTGTTGATTTATAGTAGCTCTTTATTTGGGGAATAAATTAGTCCTTGGTTTGTCATGTAAAGTACAATTTCTTTTGATCTTACCTATGGTGTTTTGAGGTATACAGAAACTTTTATTTTTTATGTAGTCAAATGCATTTAATATTTGATATTATAGCTTCTGAATTTTATGGAAAAATTTAGAAAGGCCTTTTCCACTTTTTTGAGGTTATGAAAAAATTCTTCAATTATTTCTCCTCCTGGTACTCTTATGGCTTTATTTTTCCATTTTAAATCTTGGTGTTACAGGAAAGGGGTCCAGATCCAGACCCCAAGAGAGGGTTCTTGAATCTCACCCAAAAAATAATTCGGGACAAGTCCACAGTGCAAAGCAAAAGCAAGTTTATTAAGAAAGTAAAGGAATAAAAGAATGGCTACTCTATAGACAGAGCAGCCCTGAGGGTGCTGGTTGTCCATTTTTTTGTTATTTCTTGATGATATGCTAAACAAGGGGTGGGTTATTCATGTCTTCCCTTTTTAGACCATATAGGGTAACTTTCTGACATTGGCATGGCATTTGTGAACTGTCAAGGCACTGGTGGGAGTGTAAGCAGTGAAGATGACCAGAGGTCACTCTCATGGCCATCTTGGTTTTGATGAGTTTTGGCCAGCTTCTTTATTGCAACCTGTTTTATCAGCACGATCTTTATGATCTATATCTTGTGCTGACCTCTTAGCTCATCCTATGACTTAGAAAGCCTTAACTTGAATGTAACCCAGTAGGTTTCAGTCTTATTTTACCCAGCTCCTATTCAAGATGGAGTTGCTCTGGCTCACATGTCTCTGACATTGGTGTATCTGGAATGTTGGGGGTATGTGGAGTGAGGTAGGGATCCAACATTTCCCACCAGATGGTTGTGTGAGCCTTCAGCATGTCTACTGAGCTCTATATTTAGGTCAGCCCTGGGTTAGGCAGGGTGTGACTGGAGAGCAGATGTAACCCTGCCTTGTAGAGCTACACTGGATTCTGAAG
Organism: Rhinopithecus roxellana; assembly: GCF_007565055.1. Classification (NCBI taxonomy): domain Eukaryota; kingdom Metazoa; phylum Chordata; class Mammalia; order Primates; family Cercopithecidae; genus Rhinopithecus; species Rhinopithecus roxellana. The sequence continues at coordinate 67,468,829 of NC_044558.1, read as the reverse complement.
GGCACATTCCATTGCCAGTGTGTCTGCAATAAAGGCACTGGGGGGCTCTGCAGAGATGTTAGGAGCCTTATGGGAAGAGGAGAATATTGACTCATTGGAACAGAGTGGGGGTGAGTGGCTATGAGCATGGTGGTATAAATGGAGCAGTCAAGCATTTCAGATAAAGAAAAATAAGAACTTGCTTTTACCATTGGGAATGAAATTAATTTCAATATTTTGTATCCCTGTTATCTCATTACACAGTGATAGAGGGCATTTAAAAATTTGATTTAGGACAACTCCAAACAGGTTTTTGAGGGCTTATGTTTATCTAACTTCAAATAAATCAAGTAATACTAACATCATCTTATGCACTATAAATACAAGATTGGGAACTTCCAACAAATGCATAAGGCTCAAATGAGGGTGGTGCCAAAAGGCTACAACTTTGCTTTAGATTTTATACACTTGAGGGTCCAATAAGTCCCATAAAATGGCTATGTTTTTATATTTTTCTTTTAGTCTGTGCTGGGTGTTTGTTTCTTTCAGCTTTAAGTGTTCACAGGAGGGATGAAGTAAGATTCTTATTACTGAAGTCCTGATGTGTTAAACAGCTCAATTAGAGTAAGAGATTTTCCAGTCATTTCCAGGACATTTGCTGACTGGAGTCACTAAAAGTTCATGGGCTCCACCTTCAACTGGACTCTCTGTGCTGCCTCATAATCCGGCTTTCCTGGTCTGCCCTCTCCTCTGTTCTCAACTGACTGGAGTACACGTCTATTAACATTTTGTATTTCCATTCCTGCAGTGCCCTGTGATGGAGAGAAGTTTTGGCTTTCTGATTTTTGGAAAACTAGGAACAGGCTTCTGACGGTTTATGCTCATTCAAATGTAAATACAACCTTGTTTATTTTTTTTTTAAATGGGGGCAATTCCACACATTCCTTGCCTTCTCTTCATTCACAGCACAAGCTCTCCTTCTGTGGCTTAGAGAAAAAAGAGGCCATCAGAGAGGAGCTCCGGCAACATCTTGCTATAGAGCCTTGCAGTTTGTCTCTGTGCATTTACCTTTTCTCCCTTTCCCTCTCATTAAACAAGAGAGCATTCCTTCCTTTATCCAAGGCCAATCACCCCACCTCTTACCTGGATTTTGTCACCTCTCATCTTCTCAAGAACCCTGCTCCTTTAACTATCCTCTCTCAGGATATCAACATTTACATCAATATATAGTCACCCTCAGAATGTTCTGTCTTACAAGTAAATAAATATGCAGAAACCCTGCCTTGACTGCATCTTCTTCTCTTTGATTCATAGCCAAACTTCCTGAGAGTTGTCCATATTTAATTCTCCTTTACTCTCACTCTTCAGCATTCTATAAGTTCACTGAAATGATTCTTGCCAACATCTTTAACAAATGCTCAGTCTTTATTTTTCTTGAAGTTTGGGCCGTTTCACAACTGGGACCTCTCCCTCCTTCCTGGTGTGCTCTTCTTCCTTCCCAAGACTCCTCTCTGGCTGCTCCTCTGGTGTTTCTGAGACTCTTCCTCCTTTGCCCATCTTCCAACACCGGGCTTCTTTGGAGTTCCCTCCGAGCTTCTCATTTCTCCTGACATTATGTGAGCCAGCCCATGTCCAGTACTTCAAGAACAACCCATCTGTGGTTAAGATCCTTGAATTTAGAGCCAGCCACATTTGAATTTTACTCTCAATTCCTACTCTTACATGTTTGGTTATCTGGACAAGTCAGTTATCCCTTATAGTCTTAGTTTTCTCATCTTTAAAATGGACACAACAATTCCTACCTCACAAGGCTGTAGTTGGGAGTAGATTTTATTAAATCAAATATATTTTATAAAATCACTTCATTTATGCATTCAACAAACACATTGGAGCCTATATTATATTACAGGTACAGGTACTTTTTTTTTTTTTTAACTGTGACATACAATAAATAATACAATTTATAATGCCACTTAGGACACATATACACAAGCAAATTTTCATTAAGAAATTCCTGGCCGGGTGTGGTGGCTCACACCTGTAAACCCAGCACTTGTGGGAGGCTGAGGTGGATGGATCACCTGAGGTCAGGAGTTTGAGACCAGCCTGGCCAACTTGGCAAAACTCTGTCTCTACTAAAAATACAAAAATTAGCCGGGCATGGTGGTGGCTACCTGTAATCCCAGCTACTCAGGTGACTGAGGCAGGAGAATCACTTGAACCTGGAAGCCGGAGGTTGCAGTGAGCATCATGCCACTGCACTCTCCAGCCTGGGTGACAGAGTGAGACTCTGTCTTTAAAAAAAAGTGCTGAGCAAAGAGGGAAAAGCCCCTTATAAAACCATCAGATCTCATGCAACTCACTCACTATCATGAGAACAGCGGCATGGGGGTAACTGCCCCCATGATTCAGTTACCTCCCACTGAGTCCCTCCATGACACGTGGGGACTAGGGGAACTATAATTCAAGATGGAGTTTGGGTGGGGACGCAGTTGAACCATATCACTGGGCCTGATTAATCACCTTATTGCTGAATATTCCACCTGAGAGCTCTGTGGGCATTTCAAACTCAGCTTATCCTATACTGAACATTCAAAGGTTGTTCCTCTTCTGTGCTTCCTATTTCAGTGAGTGGCACTACCATTTAACCTGATGTTCATTTTCCACCCCATTCTCTCCCTCTTTCTACCTTCCTATCAATTGCAAAGTCCTGTAATTGTCATTGTCATTGTTATTGTCACTTCAAGATATCTGTAGAATATGTCCACTGGTCTACATCCTTGTAGGATATCTCTTTAATTCATAGACTCATAGTGGTTTCTTTGCCTAGTCTATTTTTTTACACTGCAGCCAGAGTTATCATTCTAAGACATAAATACAACGAAGTCACTCTTCGGCTTAAATCTAACCATGTTTCAGATGGTTCTCAGATTAAAGTAAAAACTTTTTTAACAAGAATTTACAAAACCCCTTTTTACCATATGCAAACCTATTTTCTGCAACTTGAGAGTGCCTTGCTCTCTATTCTTCAGGCATCTGCAAATAGCATTTCTTCTGCATAGGATTTTCTTTACTCCATCCTCCCCAACCTTTTGAATGACATCCTTGATCCATAGCTTAAGCATCACTTCTTCCAAGAAGCCTTCCTGACTCCCTGCGCCATGTTTGATGTCCCATCTGGATGCTCTCTGTACACTGTGAACTCTTCCCATGGTAACACTTATTATGCCACACCATAATTACCTATTTACAAATATGTTGACTGCACAAAGATAGGGATCAGTTTACCACGTTCATTTTTGCGTCACCAGCTTCTAACACAAATCCTTGCATCAAGCAGATGCCCAATTCATATTTGCTGGATAAATTAAAGAGAAATAATTTGGATTCAGGTATTAATGATAATTGATTATTATTAACTATTGGTTCATATGAATAGTTGGTGTTCATTGATCATGCTTAACATTTTATTCTATCTCTTTCATCCTTAAAACAATCAACTAAAGACAGGCACTATTATCTTCACATTACAAATTAAAATCTGAAGCCCCTGAAAGTTTAGAATAACTTGCCCAAAGTTATGCAACTCCTAAGCAACAAAATTAAAATAACTTGGGGCCACCTAAGTGAAACACTAATTCTTTTAATTTCTATACCAAGTATGATGAGCTTTCTGGATCTCTTTGTTCTCATAGAGCCTTCACAGAAGGTGGGTAACTAGAGAGGGATGTTGCTTAAGTCAGAGTCATCCTGAGCTGAGCCATTATCTGTTCACCTGTAAGGCCAGCTTCCATTTCCTGGGCCTGAAACGGAGCTCAAGACTTTGATATTTTCTTCAGTTTGTTTGATTGTATGTCAAAAAGCTTTTCTGAGAGTAAGCCTCCTAGTAGGTGCTGACCAAATGCTCCAGCAGTGGGCTCCTGTGATTGATGGTGTCCACAGAGAGAGGGAATCCAGGAGTCTGGAAATTGAGGTGTTGATCATGCTCTGTCAGGAGGCATTTTGCATTCTCTTTGTGATTGCTAATACATCTGGGGAGTGGCCTTGTTTCTTATAATGTTTCAGGAACTACCACAGTGAATTGTGATCCTGGGATTTACATTATCATTGTAGCTCAGTGGAAATTCTGATAGACTATTGTTTCAGGACCTTTTGGGGAATCATAGTCTAGTGATTTGATGTGACTTCAGGAATTTTGATTATGCCATTTTGGACTGTGCCAGTCATCTTTATGATGGGTTGAACAGCTAAATAGAATGTCTTCCTCTTGTAAAACTCCAGACATAGGCCAGATTTCATCTCACTTATTCTTCACTGCATCCGTCTTAGGCAAGGGAGTGGCAATTGTTCATTCTTTTACAGTGAGGACAATGGGGGCCAGAGAGGTTAATTGGCTTACCTCATTGGGACATCCAGATTACAGTAGCTCAACATCATGGGCTTATGTTTCTGAGTCAGACTATTTCATCTTACTGGAGGTGGAATGCACACTTTATATTTAAGGGTTCACAATTCTTCCATATATTTTCATTCATTCATTCATTCATTCATTCATTCATGACTATGGAGAGACTACTCTATGCCAGGTACTGGGGATAGAGTGGGAAATAAGACAGATAAGCTGTTAAGGAACTGATATTCTTATTGAACAGAGGGAACAGACAACATCTTGTAAACATGTTTAAATTTTTCATTTCAAATAGTAATGTTCTATAGATAAAATAAAAACAGAGTAACAGGATAGAGGGTACCTGGGATAGATGAAAAAACAATCATCAAAAAGCTTCCATGAGTTGGTGTCATATGATCTAATAGCAAAAGGTCAAAGGCCAAGGAATAGAAATGCCATATCTTATAGACCATGGTTCAGAGGGATACCTTAGAGGATTTTAAGCAAAGAAGTGATAGGGATTTCATCTTTGTTATGACAAGATCTCTTCGATTGCCATGCAGAGGTGGACTGAAGGAGGTAAAGTATGAAACAGTGAGAACAGAAAGAGATTATTGCAGTGGTTCAATGGGAGATATTTTTTTTTGAGTACTTACTATGTGTCAGACATTGTAAGTGCTTTCCACACATGTTTCTTATTTAGTGCTCACAAAATTCTATAACGTAATTATCTTCATTTTTTTAGATAAAGAAATAGAAGGTTCAGAAGTTTAAATATCTCATACAAGGCCACTTAATCTAAGTGGCAGAACCAGAATTTAATTTCAAAGTCTGTACTGTTAAATGTTCTTTTCTAGCCCTGGCATATCTTAATGGTCTGCTGGGCCATTCCCCATGGATGTCCCTTCAGACTCTTTCAACCTATTATATCCAAAATCAAACTCATTGTCTTCTTCCCTAAACCAATTTTTCCCCGTGGTTCCTCAATTATATTAATGGCATCACTCAGACTCAGTAATCCAGGCTAGAAACTCTAATGTCTTCTTAACTGTCTTTATACTGTGCTTTTCTTCATTAATCTGCATCAAATTTGTTGCATCATTTTATCCATTTAAACTCTATTATCTAACCCATTTCTATTCCTACCATCATTGCCTTGGTTTGGGTCAGTTCAACAATTCCAATTCCAACTGACCCAATTGGGGAACTTTATTAGATCAAAGTCATTCCCCATTGGTCCCCATTGCTCTTAGAATGGAGTTCACTCTTTTTAGCATGGCAGTCAATTTACTAATACTGGGTAGTTCATTTGTTGCTCAGAAGATTGCTTATATTGTAGCTTTGACTTATTTGTTTTTGCCACTGATAACTCTCACCACATATAACCAGTCATGCAAAGAGGAAGGTTAGGAACCTGCAGTCCAGTAATTCCTGATTGAACTGTTTAGATGTCCAGCATGAGCTGTGATAACCAATGGATGAGACACAGTGTTCAAGGGCCACTAGGTGTTTCCATTGCCTCCTGGTAGAGCCTGTTGACCTAACAGCTCTGGGAAGCCACTCAACTAGATACATTTTTGTTGGATTGAATTGCATGGAAGGTATACAAAGAAAGACCTGAGTTTTAATGACACACCAGAAGGAAAAGGCACCCAATTCTTATGGATAGGAGTCCTTTGATTTAAAAAATAAATGGAAATTTCTGGACAGCAGGAAATGCCGATTCCGGGTGAGATTTATCCTAATTCTATATTCAGTTTTGTTTATAGGCAACAGGTCCCTGTGGGTTTAAGTACCGAATAGAGGGCTAAGAAACAGGGGAACTATATGGTTATTTTCTGAGTTGAATTTGCAGACCTACAGTTTAGGGATTTAATTCTAGTTGTTAGAAACCAGCCAGCATTCTCTGTTTTTAAGCACTAGTAGTCACCAGGCAAATATAAGGTGAAGTCTTTTCTGGTCTAGCCCCAGTAAAGATTCCTCAAATGTATGGTGGTTTTTTTTCAGAGATGTTCTCTGGCCTACTAGATAATGAGAAAGAAAATTTAATAATAAGTTATTTTGTTCTACCATCTCTTATTAAAGAAAGAAAACTTTTTAGGCTGTTGTCAGTGATGCCGAAGAAGATAAATTGTTTTCTGCTAGTTTCAAGAATTGTGCTAGCAGTTGTTCTCTTTTTAATGTCACAGAATAAATAATAGTTTTTAAAGATAAGGTAGAAAAGTTCCATATTTTCTACATTCAATTTAAGGTGGAGTATAATTTTTTAATGTCTATAGTATAAGTGAATTATAATTTTAAGCATAGTATACATGTTTAGTTGACAATCTTGTATTGTACAAACAATACTGTAACAACAACAGAAATCAAGCAAGAAAAAAAGAGAAGAAAAAGAAGTCTCTTATCTTGCCATTCTAAAATCAGCTGTTTTAATGTTTCCCTCTAGTTACTGTCAATATGTATCTAATTTTCATATAGTTACAATCTTAGCATAGGCATAACTTTATAATCATTTTTTGCGTGATTATGATCACATTTTTAAACCCCAATGTGCTTTTGTAATAAAATTACTAAACAATAATGGATTTCTTCAAAAAGGGTCACTAAGTTCTGGAAACGAAAGGTTTTCCTTGCTGTTCTCAACATTACCATATTGTGGTTAATTGCCATATTGTGTGTTTTAGCTAAAGACAACAGTCTGCCAGGGGTCAAGCAGAGCTCCTAAGATAAATAGTCCTAGGGCCCAAAGGGCCATATCATCATCTGTGAATGCTGAGACCTCAATTCTCCTTACCTGTTCTAAAAAGAGTACAAAGCTCATTAGATTTTACCCTTATGGCATTGAAGCTACTGCCTAATTTAATGGCAAGTAAAGTAAATGCATCTCGGGCCTTTGGTTTTCTACATTTACTAGGTACTCAATAAAAGAAAGACCATTGATGACGTTAGCATAGATTCTAATGACAATGAAGAACCTACTGTGCATTCAGTCTTCCCAAAGCTCCTAAGCTCTTCCACCAAGGGAAAGACTGTTTTGTCATTAGATACAAAGGGAGGGTTTTTCTTTTTTTCTTTTTTAAGAGACAGGGTCATGCTCTGTCACCCAGGGTGGAGTGCAGTGGCATGATCATGGCTCACTGCAGCCTTGAACTCCTGGGCTCCAGGGATCCTCCCACCTCAGCCTCCTGAATAGCGAGGACTACAAGTGCGTGCTAGTAGTCTTAGCTATTAGTACATGCCTGGCTAATTTTTAGTTTTGTTTTGTAGAGATGGGGGTGTGAAAGGAAATTAAATCTTGGGACCCTAAACTCATTAAGCCAAAGAGTACAGCCAAGCTGAGAACTGGATGATGCAAACCTGCTTCTGCCTTTTTGCTTTCTAAATAAGATGGCTACAAGATGAAAGTCTACACACCTCTGCCATATTTTGCCCACAAGGAAATTCCTAGTGAGCTTCAAGATCTTTTAAGGTGTTTCTGTTAAAATGTCACAATTTCGCCATGGCAATGTAAATTTATAGCTTATCCTTACAGGTGCGGTCATCCCCTTGCCCACCACACACAAAGGCATATCTGATTGTTCTCCTGCCCCATTTTGTCTATGTTATCTTACGTAAAATGCAGATTCCCTGCATTTTTCCTCTGCCCCATTTGTCTATATCACCTTACATAAAAAAATACAGATTCACTGAGCTGGAGAAAGGCATGAACGACTATTTTTCCCTACCCGCCCCGCTTACATGAAAATTGTGTACTTCTCAATATCCCACCCTTTCCCCTTTAAATTTGGAGACCTCAAAATCATCTTCAGAGAAAGGCATAAACCTGTTTCCTGGGCACACATACTTAACTGTGGCAAATAAACCTCCTAAAATGATTGAGACTTCTCTCGTCATTTTTCTTGATTGATATTGGTCTCACTATGCTGCTCAAGCTGGTCTCAAACTCCTGGGCTCCTCAGAAATAATACCACACATCTCCAACCATCTGATCTTTGACAAACCTGACAAAAACAAAAAGTGGGGAAAAGATTCCCTATTTAATAAATGGTGCTGGGAAAACTGGCTAGCCATAAGTAGAAAGCTGAAACTGGATACCTTCCTTACACCTTATACAAAAATTAATTCAAGATGGATTAGAGACTTAAATGTTAGACCTAAAACCATAAAAACCATATAAGAAAACCTAGGCAATACCATTCAGGACGTAGGCATGGGCAAGGACTTCATGTCTAAAACACCAAAAGCAATGGCAACAAAAGCCAAAATTGACAAATGGGATTTAATTAAACTAAGGAGCTTCTGCACAGCAAAAGAAACTACCATCAGAGTGAACAGGCAACCTACAGAATGGGAGAAAATTTTTGCAATCTACTCATCTGACAAAGGGCTAATATCCAGAACGTACAAAGAACTCAAACAAATTTATAAGAAAAAAACAAACAACCCCATCAAAAAGTGGGCAAAGGATATGAACAGACACTTCTCAAAAGAAAACATTTATGCAGCCGATAGACACATGAAAAAATGCTCATCATCACTGGCCATCAGAGAAATGCAGATCAAAACCACAATGAGATACCATCCCACACCAGTTAGAATGGCGATCATTAAAAAGTCAGGAAACAACAGGTGCTGGAGAGGATGTGGAGAAATAGGAACACTTTTACACTGTTGGTGGGACTGTAAACTAGTTCAACCATTTTGGAAGACAGTGTGATGATTCCTCGAGGATCTAGAACTAGAAATACCATTTGACCCAGACATCCCATTACTGGTTATATACCCAAAGGATTATAAGTCATGCTGCTATAAAGGCACATGCACATGTATGTTTATTGCAGTACTATTCACAATAGCAAAGACTTGGAACCTACCCAAATGTCCACCAATGACAGACTGGATTAAGAAAATGTGGCACATATACACCATGGAATACTATGCAGCCATAAGAAAGGATGAATTCATGTCCTTTGTAGGGACATGGATGCAGCTGGAAACCATCATTCTCAGCAAACTATCGTAAGAACAGAAAACCAAACACCGCATGTTCTCTCTCATAGGTGGGAATTCAACAATGACAACACTTGGTCACAGGAAGGGGAACATCACACACTGGGGCCTATTGTGTGGTGGGGGTAGGGGGGAGGGAAAGCATCACGAGATATACCTAATGTAAATGACGAGTTAATGGGTGCAGCACACCAACTTGGCACATGTATTCATATGTAACAAACCTGCATGTTGTGCACATGTACCCTAGAACATAAAGTATAATTAAAACAAAACAAAACAAAACAAACAAAACAAAACAATTCCTGGGCTCAAGGGGTCCTCCCACCTCAGCCTTTCAAAGTGCTGTGATTACAGGTGTGAACCACTGCGCACAGCCAGGGTATGTCAATGAAAGGATTTACACGCTGTAAAGGCAACGTATAAAGAGTTATAGAGATCTTTCATTTGCTTTTCCTCGTATTTGTTGAAAACTGTGTAGGAATTTCCCAAAACATTCCCTAAAATAAAGTGTGAGCGGACTCGGTGGTCTTCTTCGGAAAAGACCTGAGGGGAGAGAGGGTCACGTAGTGAGAAGCAGGGATGCAGACTATGGGATCTGACTCATGAATTTCAAATGTCACAGTTAATAGTCAGAAGACCATGGAAGGTCACATCCAGGCACAGGGACCTGGTGAAGCGTGTGTGTATGTATCTACAATACAGAAAATTAAGATGGACCAAAGAGAGCAAGTGACAGGGCTCTCTCACTATTTCTCACTTGGCATGTGAGATGACCTTCAGGAGCTTCTGTTCTAGTATGTTCCATTTACTAGACCAAAGTGTTCTAGGGTTTAATATGCTAATATTCATAAGCCTTGTTAATTACAACATTATCATCCCTGCTGTCATCATCTTCATCAACCTCAACCAGGGAAGATCAAATGTCCTTGGTCAATGAGACCTGCATAAATATGAATTTTACCTCAGGCTCACCTGGTTTTTAAAAGTTTTTTAAAATTTTTATTATACTTTAGGTTCTAGGGTACATGTGCACAATGTGCAGGTTTGTTACATATGTATACATGTGCCATGTTGGTGTGCTGCACCCATTAACTTGTCATTTACATTAGGCATATCTCCTAATGCTTTCCCTCCCCGCTACCCCCACCACACAACAGGCCCTGGTGTGTGATGTTTCTCTTCCTGTGTCCAAGTTTTCTCATTGTTCAACTCCCACCTATGAGTGAGAACATGCGGTGAGGCTCACCTAGTTTTCAAAAAATAAGTATTGCTAATAGTGATTTACTGGCATTCATAGATGAGATGACAAACTGCTAATGCAAGGATGCAATGGCCAAATGACCAAATACTGGGCTGTTGCTTACAGGAGAAGCTGAATATGCTGATTCCCACTCTAACCACAGCTGGGCTACCGTGGTTTGCTCATTCATTCATTCCTTTGTTGAGGAAGTACCGGTAGAGTGTCTACTCTGTGTCAGGTATTGTGTTAGAGGCTGGGCTCTCTGCATGAGCAAAGTAGGCAAATCCTGCTCTCGATGAGCCTTCTGGTGGAGAAGACAGGTATATTCTAAAAATCTTATGCATAAGTGCAGAATTAAATCTGTGTTGGGTACAACAAAGGAGACTATGGGTGCAGATTAGGGGATGGTGACCTTGGCACAGGCTTCTCCAAGAAGTGATGATTGTCCCATGGCTGGAAAAAAGCTTAACAAAAAATTGCAGACATTCACAAAGTGGGCATTATGTGCCAGTCTCAGATTTTAGTGCTTTCTATGAATAATCTCTGTGAAGTACGGACTCATGTTAACATATAGGTGAGAAACTTAGGCTTAGATACAGTATATTACTTGTTTAGGATCAGCCAATGGGTGAGTAGAGGAATGGGTTTTGGAAACCCATTGATTTGGGTTGATTCCAAAGCCTGGAGTCCTAATCACCATGATATACTATTGTTGCCTATTCTCCCTGAAATAGAAGTTAACCAGGTGGAAAGGATGGTAGGAAGGACGTACCAGGCAGGTGAAACAGCATGTGCAGAGCCCAGTGGTGGAAGAGAACTGGAATTATGTGAGGAAGCACAGAGAAGACCGAGTAACCAGGGCATGTGGGTGGGGGAGAATGTGGGGTGAGGCAGGGAGGTGGGCAGAGCCAGGCCACATAGGACCCGAACAGTCACATCAGACTGTGGCCCTGCCCAAGAGGAAGTCACTGCAGGGATCTAAGCAGGAGTGAACATGATCAGAGTTGAATTTTGAAAAGGTCACTTTAGCTGCAGTGCAGAGCTTAAAAGGGGGCAAAAGCAGATTTGAGGAGATAAGTTAAAAGCCTTTTGGTTGGGGGTGGAGTTGAGAACAATAGAGGTGTAGAAGCAAGTCCTAACTTTTGGACTTTGGCAGTTTTGATGGATAACGATATCATTTATCGGGCAGGGAACAGTACAGGATGACACTGTTTGGAAGAAAAGGTCATGAATTTAATTTGGGCAAGTACAAGTTGAGGTGCCTTGAAGATATCCAGGTGTTTTCTAATAGGCAGTTTTATATATAGCTGAGGAGCTCAGGAGGAGGGTTAGGGTTAGCTCAGACATTTGTGAGTCATTCCAGGAGAGGTTGTAATTGTGCCCATAGGCGTGGGCGACAAGGTCTAGGGAGAGAATCTTTGTATTTTCACTGCCCCTTCCTATGCTTTCTTCCTACTAATTTGCTTCTGAGGAGTATGTGTCCTTTTTCTTTGTCAGATTAGCACCTCTGACTGCCAGCCTGATTCCCTTAACCTTTCCCCAACAACCCTTCCCTCATCAGTTCCATCTTCATTCTATAATCCTCTGTCAAACTTCCTGAAGTCCACTTCCTTGCTGTGTACTCACTCATTTTTCACTATCTTGAGTGCTGACTTTTCTATTCTCAGCCCCACTGACGTGTCTTTTTCAGAGGCAACTGTTGACCTATGCACTGGATCCAAGTGCTCATCTCAGGCTATGCTTCTCTGGCTTCTCCTTAGCATTTGATTGCTGCTTCTCTCATTTAAGCATCCCCCTCTCTGCTTCCCTGGCATTCTTTTCTCAGTTCTCCTTTCTCTTTACATGCTTCTCTTTCTACTTCTCTAAACATTCCGCTGGAATGTTTTCTTCTTCCTGCATCTAGACCTACACTTGCTACCTCAGCTATCTTGTTCAATACTGTGGCCTTAACTATCACTCCCATGAGGACAGTGCCCACAGGTATCTTTCTTGCCAGGACTGAGTACCTCAGACCCGAATGTCCAGCTGATGGCTAGACACCAATAGCATCTCAAACTCAGCATGGCCCGTATCAAATGTTTTCTTTTCCTCTGAAACAAGTCAATGTTCTACACTGTTAATTTTAGTTCAGTTCCTCTTTTTTCATTAATTCCCTTGAGTGCTACCATATTTACTCTCACTTCTTACCATATTTCCTCTTACCTCCTGCCTGGGTATTTTGCAGTTGTCTCTAAATCAGTCTTTTTCCTTATTCCATCTTGCTCTGAATGAATTCTCTCTCTCTCTCTCTCTCTCCATATATATGTGTGTATATATATGTATATATATATTTGTGTGTGTGGTGTGTATATATATATATTTTTATTTTATTTTATTTTATTTTATTTTGAGATGGAGTCTTACTCTATCACCCAGGCTGGAGTGCAGTGGCATGATCTCGGCTCACTGCAACCTCTGCCTCCTGGGTTCAAGCAATTCTTCTGCCTCAGCCTCCCGAGTAGCTGGGACTACAGGCATGCACCACTGTACTTGGCTAATTTTTGTATTTTTAGTAGAGACGGGGTTTCACCATATTGGCCAGGCTGGTCTTGAACTCCTGACCTCGTGATCCACCTGCCTCGGCCTCCCAAAGTGCTGGGATTACAGGCGTGAGCCACCACGCCCTTCAAATTCTATATTTTTACTGTAAATGAACTGTATACTCAACCCAGATGATATGGCTCCTTAGCCTAACATCTTTAATGATCCTCTATTGTCACTGAATTAAATACTAACCCTTAGCCTGTTTTTAAGGACCTCTTAGCATGATGCTGGCATAGCCTCCCACCTTTATCTCCTAATACCATCTAACATATATGAGCCACATATGGCAGCCTTTCCTACAGACTGTATTACACTTGAAGGCAGACATCTGTGCCTCAAAATCCTTGTATCACCTATACTTCACACTTAGACCATAGTACTTACTCACTAAAGTTTCGTTGTGTGCATGGAAAATTATGTACTAGTTCCTATGACTGTCTGATAATTCCCAGTCCTTGTGTTTGCCTGTGGGGTGCTTCTGACACTGAGGAACCTCATCTTTTTGTATGCAAAAGTGGATGATGTAGACAAAAGTGCCATTTAAAATTGTGAATTTATATCTGTATCTATAGCTATATTACCAGTTTATTAAACATCTACTCAACCTTCCAAGCTCATATTCAATGCCACTTCCTTCATGAAACCAATTCTTATCTCTTTGACTTAAGAGCCATTCCACTTTTGAAACTTCAAGGTGCCTCTCTTTCTTACCTTAAAAAAATTATTTTAAGCAATATAGAGCAAGAAAATTTTATGTGGTCCCTAACCTTACATCTATGTTGTATTTGATCATGAGGTTTACTACTGTTAGACCTTTGATTCTAAACAGTAATTTGAAGACTTGCCATCCCCTCTGGTTCCCTACAGTTTCCTTCTGATCCCTAGTTCCCCGCAGTATTTCCCAGCAATCGCCCACTTCATTGAGCGTTTTGTGAACTGGGGTTGTGTCTTGCTCAGATTTAGGTCTCTGAAGCACTTAACCTGATGGCTTATCCACAGAAGTTTCTCAATATTTGTGGATCTGAATTAAGTGAAATGATACATTGGCTGCCAATATCTTCCATTCTAAGTGAAAAATTAGTCAAAGATTCAGACCTGCGTTTATTTTGTTTTCAATAGCCAGAGAAAAGTGACAATGATTTTTTCGTGGAATTGGCAAAAGGAGCAATGTAACCATGTGTACCACAATGAGTAGCTGTCTCTGCTATTCAGTTTGGAGAATAAATGAAATGAAGCCATTATGAGGGCGGAAACATAAATATTATGCAAAAAAAGACATGTTTTGGTGTAGCTAATCTCTGTGTAATCCTTTCCTTCCAAGCCCACCAGCTCTGCTGGATTCCAGTTACCAACCAAGCCCTGGGCAGGCCCTTCAAATGCATCATGGTCTTGTTTCTATCCCCAGGCTGGTAAGTCAGTTACATAAAATTACATGTTGTTTTCAGGAACCTGTATTTGTGATTTGAAGTTGGTCACTCCTTAATTGGCTAACAGGTATAATTCTAGAATTTTCCTAATTATTCCCATGAATATAAAATGTTTTGAACCTTGTAGGATTTTTTTTTTTTTTTTTTTTTTTTTTTTTCTCTAGGACGTGATTTACTCCTGGCTGCTCTTTTTAAAAAAATAAACTGGATGATGACCAAAATCGTAGGATGAAAAAATAGCCCTGATGAAAGTGTTCTGGACAACTCTTCCAAAGCAGCCACTGGATTATGGGAAAAGCATTTACAGGGAGAAAGCACAGAGCATGGTAAGCAGGTTCAGATCTGGCCATCAGTAAGTCTATTGTTCTTATCTGGGAACATTTTTGTTCATGGAAGTCCTTCAAAAGGGCTGCACCCCTTCAGTTCTGTAGAGGTTCCCAGACAGTGACTTGGGGTGGAAAGTAGGAGGAGGACTTTTTGTTTCTGATAGGGAGCTGAGCCAGACCTTACTAGGGACTGATCTTGCTCACAGTGATGCGGCAGGCACGTGGTCGACGTGCATATGAGCTGCAGCGCAGAGGTCACTCCTCAGCTGGGTCAGGTGTCATCTGAGTTAGGAGATCCAAGTGTGAGGACCAGCAGCTCCAAGTGGGAAGCAAGTTATTTTATTTCGTCCCCAGGATATTTATTTGTAATATGGGTACAATAGTTCCTGGATCTAGCCTCTTTCACAAAGTTGTTACATTGATCAAATCAGAAGGGAGAGAAATAAAAAAAAGTAACATTGCTATCACAGCATTGTGAGATACTGAGAATGTTATAGAAATATAGCATGTTCTTATACTTTCATTTCATTTTGAAAGAGGCAATACCCTTTTATCTTTATTAAGTGCCCTCAGAGATGAATGAGAGATGTTTAAATGAGTGTGAATATGTGAATTCCCAGCCTTTCTCCACTGCAGAATGATGAAACAATTCCAAGATGTTCTTCTGGGTTTGAAGTCTTTGCCTGAACACAATTATGCAACGTTTTGAAAGTCAGTTCCAAGATCTCTTGAACTGCTTATAAGACATTTTGTTTATTAAATAATTTTCTGAAATTGATTAGGTTTTAGTGACTCATAGATTCATGCAAACATATGCATGACATTTAGAATTGCAGAATTAGAGGGTAAGAGATCAGCTAATGCACCCTGTGTTTTACAGAAAAGGAAATGGTGCCAAGAAGTCTAAATGACTTGGCCAGAGCTATATGAAGGTGTCCATGAGAAAACTGGGGCTAAAACCCAGACCTCCAATTCCCAGCTCAGAGTTCTTTCTTTTAAACAGATTTTCCATGAATATTCTGATTACATATACTAATTCCATCGTCAATGCTAAGTACTTGGAAAAAACCAAAAATGACATTTTGCCCCCCAGTGATCTCAAGGTAAGATAAATATTTTATAATTGTAATGCATGGTGCATTTAAAGAATGTACAATTCTCTGTAAAATTTATAACCCAGAAATGCTTTCAAGTACATTTAATCTTTACAATTCAGGTAAAGATTGTTATTTATTTATTTTATATAATTTAATTTTTTTTTTTTTTGGGGGGGGGACAGGGTCTTACTCCGTCGCCCAGGTTGGAGTGCAGTGGCATGATCACGACTCACTGTAGACTTGACCTCTCGGGCCCAAATGATCCTCCCACCTCAACCTTCCAACTAGCTGGGACTACAGGCATGAGCCACCACACCTGGTTAAGATTGTTATTTACACCATATTTGGAAACTACCAAGTAAGAGAGAATGGCTTGGTCAAGGCTTCTAAAAATTGAAACAGACTTAAAAAAGGTTGGGTTTTCAATTCCATTCTTGGGGCTTTTAAAAATGCAACATAAAAATTGATATTTAAGTATTTTTAAAAATGAGTATTAGTCATGGAGATAAGACTGTCCCTACTTCCCTCGTTTGTTTGGCTTTAAGCTGACGCTGGACTCTGCCCTAGTGTATCCTTAAAAGCTGATGTTCATGTCACGGCAACATTCCAGTCTACAATGGATTGAATTTTCCAGTTCATCAACAAAATCTCACTTACTTGAGAAAGGCTTGTCTGAAATCGGTAGCAGTGGTGGTAATAATAATAATAAACACTTGATGTTTATCAAACACTTATTGTTTCCAGGTTCTGTTCTAGACACTTTACGGGTATTAACTGATTTAATTTTTCCAGCAAGCCTATGAATAGACACCATTATTATCTCAATTTTGCAGATGTTGAGACTGAGGCACAGAAAGCTTAAGTAACTTGCTCCACGTAACACAGTTAGCAAATGACCAATAAGTTACTTACATTTAGATTTTTGTTGTTCTTATTAAAAACGTTTACAATGATCATTTTTATATAATAACTCTAGTTGTTCAGTTATTTGTTTTGGGGCAAAGATCTTCCTTCTTTGAACCTCAGTTTTCAACTCTAAAACAATTCGGTTGAAGTGGTTGACCTTGAGGGTTTGCTCTAGTTCTACATGGTTACCAATTTATCACATCCTCTCACATCCTTCTTATGCTCTGTGGACCTAGGCTGTCCTATCACATTCAATTCCCTTCCTTCCCTGCCTTGCTTGATTTCCAGGGATAAACAAAAGTCACACATTTTTATCAGCTTTATTTGTGTATAAACATAAGATGAGCTAGACTTTCAAGACTTTTTAACTTGGGGAAAAACAAGGAAACTAAATAACTACTCCTGCTCTCCCCCTTTCTCTCTCCCACTTCTTAAAATACTTGTTTTAGCTAACCTGTTTGTCAAAGATAAAACAAAGTCCTCCACTAAGGAATATAAAGTTCAAAAATCCTACAGTTCTTTCCTTTATCCCATTGTGTTTATACAGACAAAATCAGGTTAAAATCAACACAAGGTCAACTTTGAAATGGGGAAAGAGGAAAGTGACGTCACAAAATAAACATCAAGTCTTGTGTACAAGCATCTGCAGAAGAGTTCAGCCTCACCACTTGGGTAATGCTGTTGGAATGTGGTCTGGGTTCACTGTGTTTGAATGTAGGGCCATTTAATATCAGCTAGTTCAGGACCACCCTACTCACCCCCCATAAAGCGTGAGTCCCAGAAATTCTCCCCATTTGTGAGATGGGGAGATGCCCATTTGAGATGCGGGCTGTGAGTTTAATGGTAGGTTTGGGTATGGTTTGAAATGGAATCATCACAAATTGTAACTTCCTTGACTCGGAATCAATGAGCTTTTCAAACAGTTACAGATGTTGGAATTTGTAACTTTTCATATATAAAAGTATCTTATGAGGTACATTTACCAAGCCTTGAAACAAACCCAAGTACTGAGATAAAAGTTCAAACTATATAGAGTGCTTTGATGCTGAAAGGAACAGAAATAATTGTTTATATGTGTATTTGACATTCCACCCAGAAGGGGTTAAATCCCTGCTTTAGTTGATGTATTTTCTTCCTTATGAATTAAACACTAAAGTATGTCCATTTCATCACTTTCTTTACACACCTAACTCTCCCTTTATTGTGCCTTGTCTCTACTTGTCTGCAGAAAGATCTCTCCATATTTTGCTTCTGACGCCAAATAACCGTGATCACTTACGATGAAAGAGTATTGGTTAATGAGATTGTTGAGAAAGTTCTGTTTTGTTTATAAAGTCATTCCTATCTTTTTCATAATGCATCTTTTCTCTTTGGACCAAGAGCATTGATCCCACATCTGTTTTTTTGCTGAATGTTTTCATTTGAGGTTGATGGTAACTATTTAAGGACATATGGTAACTATTTAAGGGCTTAATTATTCAATCATGGGAGAGCTGGGTGGAACATGGGGACACAGAGGTTGGTTGGGAGACAGATAAAGGTTTCGCCTTATTACCTATGTTGTCTCCCACAATCCTTTTACAGAGGGGGTGTGGTGAACTGTCTCCTGTCTCCAAAAAGAGAAAGATTTATCCTTACATAATTTATCTATGTTTGTGCACTGAGCTGACATGTACCCCAGTGTCAATGCTAACATTATTTCTCCCTTCCTTTTAGATAGGACTTTTATGAATCAGAGCTGGATTCTGTCAGTTAGAAAGGTATGTGTGTGTTGAGCTTGGCACACCCTCTTTTCATTAGTGATAGAAGTGCCTGCTAAAGGCCAGGGGTGGGGACGGGAGTGGGGGTCATGATGACCTTCACCTGGGTTCTAGTTCAATCCATAACCCAGAGGCAAAGGTAATGACTTATGTATAATCACCACTTGAATTTTCTGCTCCACTGTATTTACATTAGAGGGAAACAAATCCTGTAATATGTACATGCTTTCTATCAAGAATGCAGCACAAATGTCAACAGTGTCCTTCTAAGTCAATATTTGCTAGGAAAAGCACGGGATGTTCTTGGTATCATCATGGTACCAAGGCTTCACAAACTAATAAAAACATTGAAATTGTTACATATTCATACACAAGTACTATGAAGCATAACAGGAAAAAACAGGTCTACATTTTCATAAAATTAAATTCACACATGCTCTGATAGGCAAAAAGTTTTGTACTTACATAGATCATGGATGGAATTTCTGCTCTGTCTCTTGTGGGGTAAAGCAGCTTTAATATTTTATTGGAAAATAAAATTTCTTCTTT
Source organism: Rhinopithecus roxellana (assembly GCF_007565055.1). NCBI lineage: Eukaryota > Metazoa > Chordata > Mammalia > Primates > Cercopithecidae > Rhinopithecus > Rhinopithecus roxellana. Next base: position 67,449,559 of record NC_044558.1, on the reverse strand, counting down.
GTTGGATTCCCTTCAGATGAAACTGAATAGATGAATAATGTATCTGTTTTATGACAAAAAAAAAAAAAAAGCCCTGTAATTTGTACAACTATGAGTGAGAGGAGTCAATTGACATTTGAAGCAAAAAAGATAGATAATGAAAGGATAAATGGGTGGAAAATTCCACAGCTCAAAATCCCAATGGTTTCTTAAGGACAAGATTGTTACTTGAGAAGGCTCTGCTGAATTTTTGGCATTCCTGAATTATCTCACTTTGAAGATGGAATGTAAACTATGGTTTTCATCCAGTATCACTGTTCTCTGAAGTAGATTCAATTTTATTTGCTGAAAGTTTTTGGTAACTCCGATTTCTCTAAATTTAAGTAAATAGTTAATGTTTGGAAGGCCATTATTAGTCTCTCTTAGTGGAAAAGAGCAGTCTCATTTTCGGGAAGTCCATGGCAAATTTCCTTTCTGGGACTCTTACCATTAACCCAGAAAGAGACTCACTCTTATCTACAAAGGCTTTGTTGAAAATTTTTGCTACTTGTATATTCTATTGCAAATCTTATGGGATATTGTTAAAAATTCATTTGCTGTGGAAATCAGGAAGATTGCCAACAGGTATGCTCAGTGGAGGCTGGGAAGAGTCTAGTGCTGATGGTGAAGATGAGTTCTTTTGTCCATCATCCTGAGCAGAGCAGTTTCGTGGATACATTTGGTGCCACTGATAACACACAAGACTTGTAAGTTTAAGTTACTTTTACTATTTTCTGCTGCAGAGTATGATTCGATAATTTTCTAAGCATCTTAAGCATTTTCAACTCAAAACCAAAATTACCAAAGGAAAAATCTAATAAAACTTTAATATCTTTTTACTTGCATATTTATTAAAAATAAATAGAGGAAAGATTTTCATGGGTTATTATTTATTATTTTACTTTATTTTATTTAATTTTAATTTAATTTAATTTTATTGAGACAGAGTCTCCCTCTGTCGCCCAAGCAGGAATGCAGTGGTGTGATCTTGGCTCCCTGCAGCCTCTGCCTCCTCTGCCTCCCGGGATCAAGTGATTCTCCTGCCTCAGTCTCCCCAGCAGCTGGGATTACAGACACACACCACCAGGACTGGCTAATTTTTGTATTTTTAGTAGAGACGGGGTTTCACCATGTTGACCAGGCTGGTCTCGAATGCCTGACCTCAGGTGATCCACCTGCCTCAGCCTCCCAAAGTGCTGGGATTTACAGGTGTTTAATGGGGCTTTTAAAAAATAAAATATTAACTCATACATGTGGAATTAAAATTTCTCTTCTTGTGTTTGTATCACTAAATACCAGATACTGAAAGTTATCCTTAAACATTGGTTGTTAGTAAGATTATTTCAACTAACTAGGGATTTTGATATATGATGCAAAAAGGTCAGTTTTAAGGACACTTAAAAGATCCTTTAGTGTCAATGACATAAAAGTATATATATATATATGAGAGAGAAAGAGAGAGAGAGTCATGTGCTACACAATAATGTTTCAGTTAAAGACAGTCTGCATATTATATGATGGTGGTCTCCTAAGATTATAATGGGGCTAAAAAATTCCTATGGCCTAGTGGTGGTAACATCATAATGTAATGCATTACTCACGTGTTTGTGGTGATGCTGGTATAAACAAACCTACTGTGCTACAGTTGTATAAAAGTATAGCAATGTGATTACATATAGTACATAATATGTGATAATGATAATCAACTATGTTACTGGATTATATATTTAGTAGACTATACTTTTTATTGTTATTTGAGGGTGTACTCCTGCTTATTTAGAAAAAGTTAGCTGTAAAACAGTCTCAGGCAGGTCATCAGGAGGTACTCCAGAAGAAAGCATTGTTATCGTAGAAGATGACAACTCCATGTGTGTTACTGCCCTAAAGACTCTCCAGGGGGACAAGATGTGGAGGTAGAAGACAGGGATATTGATGATCCTGTCCCTGTGTAGGCCTGGGCTAATGTATGTGTTTGTGGTTAGTTTTTAACAAAAAAGTTAAAAAATTTAAAATAGAAAAAAACTTATAGAATGAGAATGTAAAGAAAAAATATTTTTACGTAGGTATGTAATATGTTTGTGTTTTAAGCTAAGTGTCATTATGAGTCAAAAAGTTAAAACCATTAAAAAGTAAAAATGTTACAGTTAACTAAAGTTAATTTATTATTGAAAAATGAAAACTATTGTTGAATATATTTAGTGTAGCCTAGGTGTACAGTGTTTATGAAGTCTATAGTGGTGTGCAGTAATGTCCTAGGCCTTCATGTTCACTCACTGACTCACCCAGAATAACTTCTAGTCTGTAAGTGCCATTCATGGTAAATGCCCTATACAGGTGTACTATTTTTAATCTTTATTTATTTTATTTATTTATTTATTTATTTATTTATTTATTTATTTATTTATTTATTTTTGAGACGGAGTCTTGCTCTGTCTCCCAGGCTGGAGTGCAGTGGCACTATCTCGGCTCAATTGCAACCTCTGCCTCCCAGGTTCACGCCATTCTCCTGCCTCAGCCTCCCGAATAGCTGGGACTACAGGCACCTGCCAACGTGCCCATCTACTTTTTTTTTTTGTATTTTTAGTAGAGACGGGGTTTTACCATGTTAGCCAGGATAGTCTCGATCTCCTGACCTCGTGATCTGTCCGCCTTGGCCGCCCAAAGTGCTGGGATTACAGGTGTGATCCACTGCCCCCGGCCTCCATTTTTAATCTTTTATATTTCTTATACTGTACTTTTTCTATGTTTATATCTGTTTAGATACACAAATAATTAGCACTGTGTTACAATTGCCTATAGTATTCAATACAGTAACATGCTGTACAGATTTGAAACCTAGAAGCAATAGGCCACACCATATAGCATAGGTGTGTAGTAGGCCATACCATCTGTATTTGTGTAAGTACACTCTATGATGTTCTTACAATGACAAGATTGCCTAACAAAACACTTATTAGAATATATCCCCGTCATTAAGGGACACATGACAGTGTATATCGTTTCTCAATCTAGAAAGGATTCTGAGAAAACGGTTGGTATTCAAAGCACGGCTGGCCACTGCTGGAAGAACCTGATGAACTGCATCACAGGCTTTTCACTTAGGACTAGGTTATATGTTACGGATATATATGTATAGAGAGAGAATTGCTCTATTGGCATGAAAGATCCTGTAGCTCCTTCAGTCCACTTTCTTCTTCTAGAGTTTTGTTAGATCCAACTGTATGGTACCTAAGAAAATCATTAAAGTGGGACCTCCGGGTGTATTGTCTTTTCCTTTACCTTTGAGAAATTTGAACCAATAAGGAAAGTATAATACTGATAGTTTTCTGTAACACCACTGCTGTATTAGTTAAGGAGGTTCTTTTGGTGAGAAATCACAGAGAGTGACTTTAAACATAGGGAATTTGTTAAAATGATCTGGAAGACTCTCACAGGATCTAAGAAAGAGTTGAATAGATAGGTCTTGGGAGCGTGAGATGCCATGGAAATGTACAGACCATGTCAAATGACTCAGCTCTAGGGTTGCTGCATCTTTTGCAGCAGATTCCCAATTCTTCTAGGAGAAAGTCTGATTGAGCCAATGTGGGTCACTTTGGATCAAAGAGTTATGGTGTGAGAGGCACTAAATATCACGTAGCATGTAGCACTTCGGGCTTGGCCCAAAGAAGAAGAAGGCATATAATTTACTATAGCTGGGCAGCCACCATATTAGTGAATTTAGAAATTATAGCTTCCAAGTTCTACATGAAATGTTTATACACATGCACACATACATGATAAAAAACCACATGGTTTCTTATACATTCAGGAGCTATAGTTAGCATGTTTGTAGGGAGAAATTATTGCAATATCAAGTAAGTACTTTCAAGGAATATTATCTTCACTAGCATAGCCGCGCCATTTCATCAGATGCTTACCGTGAAGTCATTGGAATAGAAATGTAGGAAATGGGAAATAACATATGCCGTAACACACATTGAGTAGGTAAACACATATACAAGTCAAAATGCCCTGTGACAACAAAATCCCAATCTATATATGTCCTTGGCTTCACCCATGGGGACTCAAGAGTACTTGTTAATTTATTCACTGAATTGATTTAAATTTCTTTCATTTTCAATTTTATTTTATCGTGGTAAGAACACTTAATATGAGAACTACTCTCTTAAAACATTTTTAAGTGTGTGCAATACATTACTGTTAACTACAAGTAAAATATTGTACAGCAGATTTCTAGAGCTTATTCACCATGCTTGACTGATACTTCATGCCCATTGATTAGTAACTCCCTATTTCCCACAACACCCAGTCCCTGACACCACAATTCTGCTCTCTGATTCTATGAATTTGACTATTTTTAGATACGTCAAAAAATGTTTGTTTTTCTGTGGCTGGCTTATTTCACTAAGTATAATATCTTTAAGGCTTACCCATGTCATTGCACATTGTTGAATTTCCTTTAGTTATAGACAGAATAGTTTTCCATTGTGTATATATACCACATTTTCTTTATCCATTAATCTGTCAATAAACATTTAGGCTGTTTCCACATCATGGGTATTGTGAATAGTGCTGCAGTGAACATAGGCATGCTAATATATCTTTGAGATCCTAATTTCATTTCTTTTGGCAAAAATACTCAACCAAAAGAAGTGAAATTAGGATCTCAAAGGTATATTGCCCAGGCGTGGTTGCTCACACCTGTAATCCCAGCACTTTGGGAGGCTGAGGTGGGTGGATCCCCTGAGGTTGGGAGTTTGAGACCAGTCTGACCAACATGGAGAAACTCCGTCTCTACTAAAAATACAAAATTAGCTGGGCATGGTGGCACGTGCCTATAATCCCAGTTACTCAGGAGGCTGAGGCATGAGAACTGCTTGAACCCAGGAGACAGAGGTTGCAGTGAGCCAAGACTGCACTATTGCACTCCAGCCTGGACAACAAGAGTGAAACTCCATCTCAAAAACAAACAAACAATATATTAGCATTCCTAAACGTTTCAAAGGTAAAATATCCAGAAGTGGGATTTCTGGATCATATGGTAGCTCTATTTTTATTTATTTTTATTTTTTTGAGCAACTTCCATATGGTTTTCTACAGCAGCTGTATCACCTTGCACTCCCACCAGTGGTGTACAAGAGTTTCAGTTTCTCCACAACCTCACCAATACTTGTAGTCTTGTTTCCTCATAATAACCACTCTAACAGGTGTGAGGTGATAGTCATTGTTGTTTTGATTTGTATTTCCCTGATGTTTAGAGACATCGAAAACTTTTTATATACCTAATGGCCATTTTTAAATCTTCTGTGGAGAAATATCTATTCAAGTCCTCAGCCCATTTAAAAAATTGGGTTATTAGTTGGGATTTTTGTTTGTTTGTTTTTGTTTTAATATTGAATTTTGAGTTGTAGGAGTTCCTTACGTATTTTGGATATTAACCACTTATCAGATATATGGTTTGCAAATACCATTCTGTAGGTTGGTTGTTCTGTAGGTTTCCTTTTTTCTCTGTTGATTGTTTCCTCAGATATGCAGAAGCTTATTAGTTTGGTGTACAGTTTATTTTTGTTTTTGTTGCCTGTAGTTTTGGTGTTATATCCATGAAATTATTGCCAAGATTAATGTCTAGGGACTTTTTCTCCTATGTTTTCTTCTGAGAGTTTTACAGTTTGGGGTTTTATCTTTAATGTATTTTGGGTTGATTTTTGTGTATAGTATAAAATAGGGGTCTCATTTTCTTCTTTTGAATGTGGATATCCAGTTTTCCCACAGCATTGAAGAGACTGTCTTTTCCCTGTTGTGAATCTTGGCACTCTTGTTGAAGATCATTTCACTGTATATGCATAGATTTATTTCTGGATTCCCTATTGTGTTCCATTGCTTTATATGTCTTTTTTTTTTAAAATTCCAGTCCCATACTGTTTTGATTACTGTAGCATTGTAACATATTTTGAAGTCAAAAACTATGATGCCTCCAGCTTTGTTTTTCTTTCTCAAGAATGATTTAGCTATTTATGGTCTTTTGTAGTTCCACATGAATTAAAAAAATTTTTTTTCTACTGCTGTAAAAATGCCATTGGGATTTTAATAGGGAGTGCATTGAATCTGTAGTTTGCCTTGGGTAGTATGAATATTTTAACAATATTAACTCTTCTAATCCATAAACATAGAGTGCTTTCCAGTTGTTTGTGTCTTATTTAGTTTTCTTTCATCAATGTTTTGTAGTTTTCAGTATAAGTTTTCCACCTTTGTAGTTAAGTTTATCTTTATGTATTTTATTATTTTTGGCACTATTGTAAGTGAAATTGTTTTCTTAAATTTGTTTTCAGATATTCGTTGTTAGTGTATAGGAATGCTATTAAATTTTGTATGTTGACTACAACTTTACTGAATTTATTACTGTTAACTCTTTATTTGAACAGTGTTTTTTGTTGTTAGAATATAGGAATACTACTAAGTTTTGTATGTTAACTGCAACTTAACTGAATTTGTTTATTATTATTAACTGCTTATTCTAACAGTTTTTTTTTTAAATCGAGTCTTTAAAGTTTTCTCTATATAACATAATGTCATCTGCAAGTAGGAACAATTTTACTTCTTCCTTTCCAGTTTGAATCTTTGTGTTTATTTTTTCTTGTCTAATTTATCTGGCTAGGACTTCTAGTGCTTTGTTGAATAGAAGTGGCAAGAGTGTGCATCCTTGCCATGCTCCTGATCTTACAGGAAAAGCTTTCAGTTTTTCACCATTGAGTATAATGTGAGCTATGGACTTCTTATATATGACCTTTGTAATGATAAAGTAGATTCCTCCTATACCTAGTATGTTGACAGTTTTTATCGTGAAACGATGCCACATTTTGTCAAATGCCTTTTCCTGCATCTATTAAAATGATGATGTGATTTTATTTTTTATTATGTTAATGTAGTATATAAAATTACTTGCTTTTTGTACACTAAGCCATCCTTACATCTCAGGGATAAGTCTCCTATGGTCATGGTGTATAATTCCTTTAATGTGCTGTTGAATTCAGTTTGCTACTATTTTGTTGAGGCTTTTTTGCATCTATATTCATCGAGAATATTGGCCTGTAGGTTTTCTTTCTTGTGTTGTCTTTGTCTGGGTTTGGAATGAAGGTAATGCTAGCCTCATAAAATAATTTGGAAGTGTTCCTTCGTCTTTAATTTTTTGGAAGAGTTTGAGAAGGACTGGCATTAGTTCTTCTTTAGATGTTTGATAGAGTTTACCAGTGACTTTATCAGGTATTGAGCTTTATTTTGGGGGAGGTTTTTGAGTACTGATTCAATCTCCATACTAGTTATGTGTCAGTTCTGACTTTATATTTCCTTATGGTTTAGTATTGGTAGGGTGTATGTTTCTAGGAATTTAACATTTCTTCTAGGTTATCCAGTTTGTTGGATATTGTTCATAGCAGTCTTTTAGGAACCTTTTTATTTCTGTGGCAAGAGTTGTAATGTTTCCTCTTTCCAGTTCCGATTTTATTTATTTGAGTGTTTTTTCTTAGTCTAGCTACAAGTTTGTCACTTTTATTTATCTGTTAAAAACCCAACTCCGAGTGCCATTGATTTTTTTCTATTGTTTTTATGTTTTCTCTCTCATCTATTTCTGTGTAATGATGTTATTTCCTACCTTCTGCTAACTTTGGAACTAATTTATTGTTTTTTCCTAGTTCCTTGAGGTATAAAGTTAGATTGTTTATTTGAGATATTTTGTCTTTTGTAACATAGAAGTTCATCACTATAAACTTCTCTCTTACTACTGCTTTTACTACACCCTATAGGCAGTGGTATGTTGTATTTTCATTTTTATTTGTATTGAGATATTTTCTAACTTCCTTTTGACTTCCTCTTGATTCAATTATTGTTTATGAGTATAAGTATGTTGTTTAGTTTCCATATATGTGTGAATTGTTCAGTTTTCCTTCTGCTACTGATTTCTCGTTTCATTCCATTGTGGTCAGAAAAGGTTGACCATAATGATCAATCCTTGGTAAGATTTCAATCTTTTCAAATTTGTTGACTTATTTTGTGACCTAACACGTGACCTGTTCTGGAGAAAGAATCCTGTGTACTTGAAAATAATGTGTATTATGCTGCTGCTGGATGGAATGTTCTGTACGTGTCTGTTAGGCCCATTTGTTTTATAATGCTATTGAAGCCCTCTGTTTCTTTATTGATCTTCTGTGTGCATATTCCATTCATTATTGAAAGCAGGGTACTGAGTTCTACTATAATTGTATTGCTGTCTATTTTCCCTTTCAGTTTTGTCAATATTTTATATATTTAAGTGCTCTTATATTGGCATTACAGCCTATGGAATGAACTTTTTCATCATATAATGTCCTTCTTTGTCTCTTTTGACAATTTTTGACTCAAAGTCTATTTTTCTGATATAAGTACAGCCACTCTTGCTCTCTTTTGATTATCGTATGCATGGAATACTTTTTTCTTGCTTTCATTTCAAGCTATGTGTGTTTTTATATCTAAAGTGAGTTTCTTGTAGGCAGCACATAGTTGGGTCTTTAAAAAAAGTCCATTAGTTACTCTTTGTCTTTTGACTGGGGGAATTTAATCAATTTACATTTAAAGTAATATTGATGGGAAAGGATTTACTATAGCCATTTTGCTAGTTGTTTTCTCTCAGTCTTGTAGTTCCTTTTTCTTTTTCTCTCTCGCTGTCGTTCTTTGTGTTTTGTAAAGTTTTGTATCAATATGTGCTATGATCTGAATGTCTGTTTCCCTCCAAAATTTATATATTGAAACCTAATACCCAATTCAATAATATTAAAGTATGGAACCTTTGCGGGATGATTGGATAATGAGGGCTCCACCCTAATGAATGGATTAGTGCCTTTATACAAGATGCCTAAAGGAGCTTATTCACCCCTTCTACTATGTGAGGGTGCAGAGAGCAAGCGTCGTCTTTGAAGCAGAGACTGACACATCACCAGACACTGAATCTGCTGATGCCTTGATCTTGGACTTTCTAGTCCCCAGAACTGTGAGCAATAAATTTCTGTTATTTATACATTACCCAGTCTAAGGTATTTTGTTATGGCAGCCCAAATAAACTAAGACAATATGTTTTGATTTTGTTCTCTATTTTCTTTGTGTAATTTATATAGCAAATTTGTTGTGGTTACATAAAAAATTATCTTCTTTGTGGTTACATACATACTTTGGGACTTACATAAAATATGGTTATAACAGTCTATTTTAAGCTGATAGCAACTTAAGTTCAATCACATACTCTACACTTTAACCCCTCATATATTATTCTTGTCACAATTTACATGTATTCTTATTGCATATCTTTTAACATGTTTTTAATTATATTTATTTTTCATACTTTGTCTTTTAGCTCTTATGTTAGAATTAATGGGATGATTTTCCACCCCATTACAGTAATGCAGTATTCTGTATTTGTCTACATATTTACCTTTACCAATTAGTTTTATACTTTTTCTTATGCTATCATGTAACTGTTTAGTGTCCTTTTGTTTCAACTCTAAGGACTCTATCATTTCTTGTAAGGCAGGTTTACTGAAGATGAACTCTCTTAACTTTTGTTTGTCTGGGAAAGTCTTTATCTCTACTTTAAGTTTTTCAATTTTTTATTGTATTAAAATCCATGTAACATAAAATTTACCTTCTTAACCATTTTTAGTATACATTCAGTGGTATTAGGTACACTCATATTGTTGTACATCTATCACCATCCATTCATTTCCAGAACACTTTTAATCTTGCAAAACTGAAACTCTATACCCATTAAACAATAACTCCCCATTCCCTTCACCCCCTAGTCCCTGGCAACCACCATTCTACTTTATGTCTCCATGATTTTGACTACTTTAAATACTCCATTTAAATTGAAACCTACAGTATTTGTCTTTTTGTGACTGGTTTATTTCACTTAGCATAATGTTTTCAGGTTCATTTGTTTTGTAGCACACATCAGAATTTCTTTTCTTTTAAAAAATAATTTAATTAATAAGTAAAAATTGTAAATATTTATGGTGTACAACACTATGTTTTGATATATGTGTTCATTAGGGAATGGCTAAATCAAGCTATTGAACCTATGAATTACCTCACATATTTATATATATTTTTTGTGATGAGAACACTTTAATCTCTTAGCAATTTTCAAGTAAACAATATATTTTTATTAACTGTAGTCTCTGTGATGTATGATAAATATCTTGAACTTATTCCTGCTGTCTCACTGAAATTTTGTGTTTTGTCTACATCTTCCTAATCTTCTCCACTCCCCAGCCTCTGGAAACCACCATTTTACTCTCTGTTTCTATGAGTTTGACTTTCTTACGCTCTAGATATAAGTAATATCATGCAGTGTTTGTCTTTCTGTGACTCCCTCATTTCACTTGATGTAATGTCTTCCAGCTTCCTCCATGTTATTACAAATGACATAATTTTATTCTTTTTAAGGCTGAATAATATTCCACTGTGTATATACATCATATTTTCATTATCCATTCATCTGCTGATGAACACTTAGGTAAATTTTATACTTTGGCTATTGTGAATAGTGCAGCAATGAGCATGGGACTGCAGATACTCCTTTGACTACTGATTTTCTTTCCTTTGGACATGTACTCAGTAGTGGGATTGCTGAAACATATGATCGTTCTGTTTTTAATTTTTTGAGGTCTCCATACTGTTTTCATAATGCCTGTATTAACTTATGTTTCCACCAACCATGTAAACTGTTTCCAATTTTTCCACATCCTCACCAACACACACACACACACACACACACACACACACACACACACACACATATATACACACATACAAAAATTACCCTGGAATAATCTGTCTAATGTAATTATTTTGAAACTCCAAAGTTCATTGAAGGCTTGCAATTTCCAGGGGAAGGTTTGGATGATAAATATGGTTAATGTCCATCAATTTCAGCTCTTAACACAATAACAGCTACCCATCTCCACTCACACTCTCTCACCATGGGAAGTAGCCATGCACATGATCCTGGAATAACTTTCACAAAGCTTTTGAGAGTCATGGTACCAAATATCTGGTATCTGTGCTGTGATTTCTGATTGCTGCTTCTGATCACAGCAGTGTAGACAAGGAGGTAGTGGCCATTGTTGGACCTCCCTCCATTGTTCCAAGCCCCTTCCTTTCTGGATAAAGTGACTTCCAGGGTATGTCACTAATCATCTTGAAAATACATACTAAACCACATTAAGATGTTACCTCACACCTGTTAGAATGACTATTATCCAAAATATATATGTATTATATATTTATATATATATATTTTATATATATATAATTACATTAGACAGATTATTTCAGGGTAATTTTTGTGTAGGTGGGGAGACAGATTCCTATTCCTAGTGCTTCCTACTCTACCACTTTTCCAGAATTCTCCTACTCTCTGTCAATTTTATAGAAGTTGTTTTTGAGTATAGTATTCTTGATTGACAATTTTTTTTTCAGCATGTTGAATATATGATCTCACTTCCTTCTGTCCTGAAAACTTTCTGCTTAAAAACCCACTGGTAGTCTTATAATGTTCCCTTGTATGTGACAAGGCACTTTTCTCTTGCTGTTTTTAAAGTTCTCTTTGACTTTGACTTTTGACAATTTGATTACAAATTTGTGTGTATTTCTTTGAGTTTATCTTATTTGGTGGCTTTTGAGTTTCTTAGATCTGAATGTCCATTTTTTTCCCCCAAGATTTGGTAGGTTTTCAGCCATTATTTCTTTGAACAATCTTTCTGGTCCTTTCTCTCTCCTCCTTCTAAAATATCCCTAATGTGTATGTTGGCCTACTTGATGGTGATCCATAAGTCCCTTAAGTTTCTTCATTTTTTCTTTTAATTCTTATTGCTTCTTTGACTGAATTATTTCTAGTGACCTGTGCTTGGGTTCACTGATCCTTTCTGCTGCATGATCTAGTCTGCTGTTGAAACCCTCCAGTGAATTTTTTTGGCTCATCCCTTTTGCATTTCTATTTCTATTTAGCACTTCAAAATATGCTCTATCTCTTTGTTGAAATCCTCACTTTTTAAATGCACGTTATACTCACTCAGTCACATCTTTATGAAGTTGTAACTCCAGTTCATTAGGGTTAGTCTTTGGAAGTATATCTTATTCCCTTTTTAAAAATATCTTTGCCCAATTCTTTAATTTCCTTGACTCTCTGTATTGATATCAGAGGGTTATTAGACAAAACAGGCAGCTATCATAGTCTTCATGAACTGGCTTCACACAGGAAAAGACACAGCCAACCCCCATCAACCCAGCCAGTGATTCTTGTGGATGTCTACTAACTCTTTACTTCCCCAGGGAAAAGCAGGAACTATGGTTTTGTTCACTCATTCTGTGCTGAGCTGGAGGGTGGGGTAGGGTTATGAAGCTATAGCATCTACCAACCCAAATTGCCATATTTGTTCTCTCCTGTGTAGTTAGACTGTACTGCACACATCAGAGCTTCAAGATTGGTGAAAGAGATGCTAATAGTTTGAGCAGTCCTGGAGAAGTTGGAGCTCTGGTGGCACACATCAACTCTTTTCCTCCCTGGGGGAAGTTGAGGACTGAAAGTTTTCATCTGCTCACTCTGTGCCAACTGGAGTTGGAGGGGAAGGAAATCAATGTTGTCTACCAACCCAAGCCACCACCTCCATTATCCCCTGGCCACCTAGACTATACCAGACCTATTAGAGCTCCAGGTCTAGCAAAAAGAAGGCAAACTTCTGGGGACTCCTTGGAAATGTTGGGGTGCTGAATGTGCAAACCAGCCCCTTACCTCCACTTCACGAAGCTGGAAGCTACAGGGTTTCTTCCTGAATGTATGGCCCTGCACTGCGGGCAAGGGTCTCTGACAAGACAGTATCCTGAATCTGTCCGCAGGCTTTGCTGTGTCTGTTTTTATGCTGTTCCAGTGTGCAGGAGATTTTTAACTAGTTTTTGATTTCTCACAAAGGGAATTTGTCCATAAATTGTTGCTGAATTTGTGTTTGTAGGTAGAAGGAGGGTCCAGGGGTTCCTACTCTGCCATCTTACTGATGTCATTCTCCTTTGATTCATCTTTCTTGATGTCTGATTCTGTGCCATCCTCTATGTTAGTCATCAGGAACTTAACAACAGACATATCATGGTTCTGCCTTCCAAAGCATTTACAGTCAGTTCAATGGGTTTGAGCTACAATATTGGGTAAGTCAAGCACCCCATGGGAGTAAATTTCAGAGACACCAACACAGATGTAGTCCTCTAGGTGTCAGGGAATATTTGTTTTTGGAAGAGTAAGCAGGAAAAAAGGAAAGTGGAACTGGGAGAGAGCACAGACAAAAAAGACAAAGAATAATTATTTTGGCCAGCATGTGAAAAATTCCAGAGACAATAGAATTTTTTTTTTTCAGTGGGAGAACTACAATTGGAACAGTGTGGATTATGGACAATAAGGTGGGGAGTGTCATTATGTGAAGCTGGAGAGATAAACAGGTCATATAATGAAAGCATGGTGATTTATGTGAAGGATTTTATTTGAAGATAAAGGGAGTCTTATTAAAGTGCTTCAAATGATCAGATTTTTAAATGATAAAAATGACTTTGGAGACTGGACTAGAGCAGGTAAGACTAGAGGTGGAGACACTAATTGGGAGAATAACAATAATCCCAAAGAAGGCAGTGGACTGAACCAAAGTAGTGCTAGTGATGATTGAAAGAAGTGGATGAATACAAGAAGTCAGTAGGGCGTTATGGGGTTATTTTATAGGAAATGAAGAGTACTGAGTAAAGAGTGAAGAAGACGGTGGAACCAGTGAACAATGTGGCTAGTCACTGAGAATAGAAAGATCAAGGTGGGGTAGAAACAGTGAGTTCAGTCTATGGCATGGTGAACTTTAAGCAGGCACATGACAGTCAAATAGAGGTGTCCAGCAGTCATTAAATGTCTGGTGATCAGGAGAAGGATCTGGGATGGAGTTGTTTATCTGGGAGTCAATGAGAGTAGAGAAGAGTTCTCTTAGAGAAGTGTTAAAGAAAACTATTATTTCTCTTAGTTCTGTTGGGATGCATAAGTGGTCATGTCATAAAGATACAAGGTTATCATAGTTTCTTTAGGGGAAAGATGTTGAGAGGTTTTGATATCGGGACCTTTGAGAACAATCACTGGTGAAACTGAAGCAAACCTAAACTATGGAGGAAACCCTTCCTCCTGCAAGGCAAATTTCTGGTGATGCAAAGGCAGAGAAGAGATTTCTTTTTTCTTTCCAGGTACTATGTGTGCTCAAATGAGAGACTAAGAGTAAAAAAAATCCCTGGTGGTGCTGTTTCCTTCCACACATGTAAACATTTGATTTATTATCCGGACACTCTCTCATTTAAAGGCTAGAGCAGATATAGCTGGAAGGCAGATAACATGGCAGATATTGGCTTAGTGTCCTGTGCTACCTAATGAAATCACTGTTGTCAGAGATTACATTTTATATTCATCTCTGTACACTCAGTTCCTTGACCAGAGCCTGACAAGAGGCAGGTGCTCAGAAAGTATTCACTGATTATATTGAAGTTTATTGTCAGAAACCCTTCATATTTTAGCAATTCCTTCTTATTTCTTAGAATGGATGGGGATATCCAGTAGGGTAAAGTCCAGATCTTAAAGCTCATACTTTTGTGAATGTGAAGTATTTGGAAGTTTTCTGGCATTTGTGGTCCCAGAATTGCAGAAGAGACCCTAATTTTTTTTTCAAAATATTTGAGGTTTGGAGGTACATATGAAGGTTTGCTATGTGAAAGGAAAATAGATCTTTGGGCCCCCAAATCACTAAGTTAAGGGAAAAGTCAAGCTGGGAACTGCTTAGGGCCAACTTGCCTCCCATTCTATTCAAAGTCACCCCCCTGCTCACTGCGATAAATGCGTGTCTGATTGCCTCCTTTGGAGAGGCTAATCAGAAACTCAAAAGAATGCAACCATTTGTCTCTTAGCTACTTATGACTTGGAAGCCCCCTCCCTGATTTGAGTCTTCCTGACTTTGCATTGTCGCATCTTTCCAGACGGAATCAGTGTCCAGCTTGAATATGTTGATTGTTGTTTCATGTCTCCCTGGAATGTATAAAACCAAACTGTGCTCTGACCACCTTGGGCGCATGGCATCAGGACCTCCTGAGGCTGTGTCACAGGTGTGTGGCCTCAACCTTGGCAAAATAAACTTTTTAAATTAAGTGAGACCTGTCTCAGATTTTTGGGGTTCACAGTTACATAGATAAACACATGTCACAGGGGTTTGTTTGTTGTTGTTACATCACTCAGATATTATATTATGCTCAGCACCCAATAGTTCTCTTTTCTGCTCTTCTCCCTCCTCAAGTAGACCCCAGTGTCTGTTGTTTCCTTCTCTGTGTTCATAGTTCTTATCATTTAGCTCCTACTTATAAGTGAGAACATGCAGTATTTGGTTTTCTTTTGCTGCATTAGTTTGCTAATGATGATAGCTTCCAGCTCCATCCATGTTCCCTCAAAGGACATAATCTCATTCTTTTTATGGTTGCATGATATTCCATGGTGTATATGTACCACATTTTCTTTATCCAATCTGTCATTGATGAGCATTTAAGTTAATTCCACATCTTTGCTCTTGTGAACAGTACAGCAATGAACATTTGCATACATGTGTCTTTATGGTGGAATGCTTTATATTCCTCTGGGTATGTACCCCATAATGGGACTGCTGGGTTAAATGGCAGTTCTGCTTTTAGCTCTTTGAGGAATTGCCATACTTCTTTCCACAATGGTTGAACCAATTTACACTCCCATCAAGAGTGTGTAAACGTTCCGTTTTCTCCACAACCTCACCAGCATCTGTTATGTTTTGACTTTTTAACAATAGCCATTCTGACTGTTGTGAGATGGTAGTTCATTGTGGTTTTTATGTGCATTTCTCTAATGATGAGTGGCACTGAACTTTTTTTCATATGCTTGCTATTTGCATGTATGTCTTATTTTGAGAAGTGTCTGTTCATGTCCTTTACTCACTTTTTAATGGGGTTTTCTCTTTATAAACATCATTAGGTTCTTTAAAGATGCCAGATATTAGACCTTTGTCAGATGTATAGTTTGCAAATATTTTCTCCCATTCTGTAGATTGTCTGTTTACTCTGCTGATAGTTTCTTTCACTATGCAGAAGCTCTTAAGTTTAATTAGATCCCATTTGTCAAGTTTTGCTTTTGTTGTGATTTCTTTTGGTATCTTTGTCATGAAATCTTTGCCTATACCTGGGTCCAGTATGCCATTGCCTAGGTTGTCTTTCAGGGTTTTTATAGTTTTGGGTTTTACATTTAAGTCTTTAATCCATCTTGAGGTGATTTTTGTATATGGCATAAGGAATGCGTCCATCTTCAATCTTCTGCATATGGCTAGGTAGTTATCCCAGCACCATCTATTGAATAGGGTCTTTTCTCCATTGCTTGTTTTTGTCATCTTTGTTAAAGATCAGATGGTTGTAGATGTTCAGCCTTATTTCTGGGCTCTCTATTCTGTTCCATTGGTCCATGTGTCTGTTTTTGTACCAGTAACATGCTGTTTTGGTCACTGTAGCTTTGTGGTATAGCTTGAAGTTGGGTGATGTGATTCCTCCTCTGCTTAGGATTGCCTTGGCTATTCAGGCTCATTTTGGTTCCATATAAATTTTAAAGTATTTTTACTAGTTCTATGAAGAATGTCATTGGCATTTTTATAGGAATAGCATTGAATCTGTAAATTGCTTTGGGCAGTATAGCCATTTTAATACTATTGATTCTTTCTATCCATGAGCAGGGGATGTTTTTACATTTGTTTGTGTCTTCTCTGATTTATTTGAGGAATGTTTTGTAATTTTCATTGTACAGATCTTTCATTTCCCTGGTTAGCTGTATTCCTAGTTATTTTATTTTGTGTGTGTGTGTGGCAATTGTGAATGGGATTGCCATTCTGATTTGGTTCCGTTTGGTTGTTGTAGTTGTATAGGAATAATAGTAATTTTTGTACATTGATTTTGTATCCTGCAAGTTTGCTGAAGTTGTTTATCAGTTGAAGGAGCTTTTTGGGCTGAGACTATGGGGCTTTTTAGATATAGAATAATGTCATCTGCAAACAGACATAGTTTCACTTCCTCTCTTCTCTATTTGGATGTCCTTTATTTCTTTCTCTGGCCTGATTGCTCTGACTAGGACTTCCAATACTACGTTGAATAGAAGTGGTGAGAGAGGGTATCCTTGTCTTGTGCCAGTTTTCAAGGGGAATCCTTCCAACTTGCATTTATTCTGTATGATGTTGGCTGTGGGTTTGTCATAGATGGCTTTTATTATTTTGAGGTATAGTCCTTCAATACCTAGTTTGTTGAGAGTTTTTTAACATGAAGCAATGTTAAATTTTATCAGAAGCCTTTTCTGCATATATTGAGATAATCACATGGTTTTTGTCTTTAGTTCTGTTTATGTGATGAATCATATTTATTGATTTGTGTATGTCAAACCCACCTTCCACCCTGGGTATTAAGCCTATTTGATTGTGGTGAATTAGCTTTTTGATGTGCTGCTGGATTTGGTTTGCAAGTGTTTTGTTGAGAATTTTTGCATTGGTGTTCATCAAGGGTACTGACCTGAAGTTTTCTTTATTTGTTGTGTTCTGCTGGGTTTTGGTATCAAGATGATGCTGGTCTCATAGAAATAGTTGCAGAGAAGTTCCTCTTCCTCAATTTTTTGGAATGATTTCTGTAGGAGTAGTACCAGCTCTTCCTTGTACACCTGGTAGAAATCGACTGTGAATTTATCAGGTCCTGGGCTTTTTTCGGTTGGTAGGCTATTTATTACTGATTCAATTTCAGAGCTCATTATTGGTTCAGGGAATCAATTGCTTCCTGACTCAGTCTTGGGAGGATTTATGTGTCCAGGTATTTATCCATCTCTTCTAGGTTTTCTAGTTTGTGTGTTCAGAAATGTTCATAGTAGTTTCTGATGATTGTATTTCTGTGGGGTCAGTTGTAACATTTGCTTCATTATTTCTAATTGTGTTTATTTGAATCTTCTCTCTTTTCTTCTTAATTAGTCCAGCTAGTGGCCTACTTTATTGTTTTTTTTTTCAAAAAAACAACTCCTGGATTTGTTGATCTTTTGAATGTTTTTCTGTGTCTTGATTTCCTCCAGTTCAACTCTGATTTTTGTTACTTCTCATCTTCTGCTAGCTTTGGGATTAATTTTTTCTTGTTTCTCTAATTCTTTCAGTTGTTAAATTAGGTTGTTAATTTGAGATTTTTCTTTTTTTTTTTTACCTTTTTGATGTGGACATTTAGTGCTGTAAATTTCCCTCTTAACACTGCCTTAGCTGTGTCCCAGAGATTCTGATATGTTGTATCTTTGTTCTCATTATTTTAAAAGAACTTATTGATTTCTGCCTTAACTTCATTATTTACCCAAAAGTTATTCAGTAGCACGTTGTTTAATTTCCATGTAATTTTATGATTTTGAGCAATTTTCAGTGTGTTGACTTGTATTTTTATTGCACTGTGGTCTGGGAATGTGTTTGGTATGATTTTGGTTCTTTTACATTTGTTGAGGATTGTTTTATGTACAATTATGTGGTTGATTTTAAAGTATGTGTCATGTGGTGATGAGATAAATGCATATTCCATTGTTTTGGGTAGAACCTTCTATAAAGGTCTGTTGGATCCATTTGGTCCAATGCTGAGTTACCATCCTGAATATCTTTGTTAATTTTCTGCCTGGATGTTCCATCTAACACTGTCAGTGGACTGTTGTAGTCTCCCACTGTTATTGTGTGGGAGTCTATGCCTCTTTGTAGGTCTCTAAGAGCTTGCTTTATAAAACTGGGTGTTCCTCTGTTGGATGCATATATATTTAGGATGGTTAGGCCTTCTCGTCGAATTGAAACCTTTATCATTATGTAATGCCCTTCCTTGTCTTTTTTATCTTTGTGATTTGAAATGAGTTTTGTCTGAAAATAAGATTGCAACCCCTGCTTTTTTCTGTTTTTCATTTGCTTGGTAGATTTTTCTCCATCCATTTATTTTGAGCCTATGATTGTCATTACGTGTGAGGTGGGTCTCGTGAAGACAGCATACACACCATAGAGTCTTTCTTTTTTATCCGGTTTCTCACTCTGTGCCTGTTATGTGGGTCATTTAGCTTGTTTACATTCCAGGTTAGTATTAATATGTGTGGATTTGATCCTGTCATTGTGCTGTTAACTGGTTATTATGTTGGCTTGATTGTGTGGCTGCTTTACAGTGACACTGGTCTGTGTGTTTACATGTGTTTTTGGATTAGCTGGTAGTGGTCTTTCCTTTCTATATTTAGTGCTTCTTTCAAGATATCTTGTAAGACACATCTGGTGGTAATGAAGTCCTTCAACATTTGCTTATCTGAAAAGGATTTTTATTTCTCCATCACTTAGGGAGCTTAGTTTGGCTGGATATGAAGTTGTTGGTTGAAGCTTTTTTTCTTTAAGAATGTTGAATATAGGCCCTCTATCTCTTCTGGCTTGTAGGATTTCAGCTGAGAGGTCCACTGTTAGCCTGATGGGGATCCCTTTGTAGATAACTTGCCTTTTCTGTCTAACTGCCTTTAACAATCTTTCATTTTGACCTTTGAAAATCTAACAATTATGTGTCTTGGGAATGATCTTCTTGGGTAGAATCTTGCAGGAGTTCTCTGTATTTCCTGAGTTTGCTGTTGGCCTCTCTAGCAAGGTTGGGGAAATTTTCATGGATGATATCCTGAAATACGTTTTCCAAGTTGTTTGCTTTCTCCTCCTCCCTTTCAGGGATGCCATTGATTTGTAGATTTTGCCTCTTTACATAATCTCATACTTTTTTGGAGGTTTTGTTCACTCCTTTTTAGTTTTTTTTTTCCCCCTTAATTTTGACTGTCTTGTTTCAGAGAACCTGTCTTCAAGTTCTGAGATTCTTTCCTCAGCTTGGTTTATTCTGCTGTTAATACTTATGATTGAATTGAGAATTTCTTGTATTGTGTTATTTAGCCCTTTCAGCTCATTAGGTTTTTTTTTTTTATATACTGGCTGTTTTATCCTTCAGATTCTGTATCACTGTATTGTGATCTTATTTTCCTTGGATTGGGTTTTGCCATCCTCCTGAATCTTGCTGATCTTTATTCCTATTCATATTCTGAATTCTACTGCTGTCATTCCATCAAGTTCGAGCTTGCTTGGTTAAGAGCTCTTGTTGGACAACTGGTGCTGTTATTTGGAGGATGTAGGACGCTCTGGTCATTTGATTTACTAGAGTTCTTGCATTGATTCTTTCTCATCTCTGCATGTGGGTGTTCCTTTAACTGCAGTGTACACTGAGTACAGTCAAATAGACTTCTTTTCTGGATGTTTGCATTAGGCCAAGGCTTTGTGAGTGTCTATTTGAAGCTGACTTCTTGTCTCTGGTTTCAGAGGGGGTTATGTTAGTGAGATATTTTTGTTGCTGAAGCTTTGGAGTGTAATCCAGAAGGTGCCACTTAGGCCTATTGGTCAGTTGGTAGACTCTTGCTTGGTTGTGTGGTTCCCCTATGTTTCCTCACAGTTGGAGCTGTGTTTCCTCTTAGTGATCTGAAAGTGTGGATATCTCTCCACCCTTTAGTTCTGGCTGTAGTTTGTGACTTGGCACTTCTGGGCCAAGTTCTGGGGTAATCTCAGTGTTTATATTCCTTCCTCAGCTTAGAGGCCATAGAGGAAGAGATCTTAGTGGTGGTGTGCCCAAGGGTCATTTGCTTGACTCCTGGGAGCTTCACACCAGAGAGATGCAGGTTAGCAATCACTCACTACAGTCAGTCCAAGATGGAGGTTCTGTGCTGTGAGCCTAAGCCAGAGATTCCTTGTCTGGTGACTAGCCATGGAAGGAGGGTGGTGTAGGACCCATGGGAGACAGCCTGGCCTCCTCTCCTTGGATTAACTGCAGCTTGTTGGAGGTGTGGATAAGGCACTTAGGGTCTTTCCTCCTTTATTAGTCTAAGGGTAGCAAGGGCAGTTCTCTGCTGAGGGGTTTTCAGTTGCTCCTGGAGGCTCTGTCCAGGGAGTTGCTGAGTTGGTGCTGGCTTGATTAGCTCTGACAGGAGGTGGCTGGAGGCCCAGGCCTGGAAGACCTGCCTGGTGAAGAGATACGGGAACAGGCACCCAAGTAACAGTCTGGCCACTTTTCTATAGGGCTGCTATGGTATGCTTAAGGCCCGCTCCAGTTTCCAGTCACCTTGGATTTCCCAGAACCTAGAGATGTCACCAATGAAGGCTGTGAAACAACAAATATAGTAGCCTGTCCCTTCCCCTGGGAGTTTTATCTCAGGGAGGTATGAACCTGTTGTCAGCCCAGACACTTGTAGGAAGTGGCTGGAGACCCTGGTTGAGAGGTCTCACCTTGTGAAGAGGAACAGGATTGGGACCCACTTAAAAAAGCAGTCTGGCCACATTTTGATAGAATAGCTATTTTGTGCTGGGAGTTCACTTCATCCCCCAGTCACCTCAGGTACTCTGAAGCCCAAAGGCTGGAACAGTTAAGTTGCCCAAACAGCAAAGATAGCAGCCTGCCCCTCCCTCTGGGAGCACTGTCCTAGGGGGAATTCAAAGTTTTGTTGGCTGGAGATCTCAGGTGGGAGTGGTTGGAGGCCCTGGTTGGGAGGCCCCACTCAGTAAGGCCCCTCTCAGGTGGGAGTGGTTGGGAGGAACAGGATCGGGCACCTGCTTAAAGCAGCAGACTGGCCATGTTTTGTTCTGTGTTAGGGGATCTCTTCTGCCCTGGATTGGCTCAGACTTTCCAAAACCTGAAGGCTGGAACGACTGAGGCACTCAAACAGCAAAGATGGCCACCCACTCCTCCCCAAGAAGCTCCTTCTTAGGGAGGGGCAATGCTGCTACTGGTAGCTGGCCGGAATTTCAAGCCAGTGGGTCTTAGCTTGTGAGGTAGTGAGGATGTGGGGCCTGTGGACTGTTCCCGCTCAGCCCCCTGGATTCAGCCTCTTTCCTAGGGGTAGGTACTGGATTCTAACCTCCGATTTTGCCAGAGCTGCAGCTACTTTTGCCAGAAAGCCCAAGTACCTAAACCTCCACGTTCTCCACACATGCCTGAGTGGCCGTTCTGGTGAGACTCCAGATGGCTCTATCTATCAGACTGAAGACTGAAGGCCCTGGTGGAGTGGGTTCACAAGGAGATCTCCTGACCCAAGAGTTGCAAAGATCTGTTGGAGAAGCGATCCCAGGGTTCCTCATTCACTCACTGCTTTCTAGGACTGGGGAGGATCCCCTGGCTCTGTGCTGTTACCCAGTGGGCTGTTGTTCAGTGTCCTGCTTTTCTTTGTTTTCTGTGTGTCAGAGAAAACAAAGTACTCACATTGATTAATCCCAATGTAAGTACTTGCATGTTTCAGTTGAAGGCATTGTTTTAACTCGCCCCTCTATTCCTATCCTGAGAGCCACACATGCTGGCTGCTTCTAGTCGGCCATCTTGGCCACTCCACCCCCACTACATTTCTATGTAGCTTAAGCCTAGTTTTCAATAGGGATTAATGATGTGCCTTGGAGAGTTCCTCTCATCAATTTTGTTTCCACTACCTCTGGGTTGCTTTCATTTTCAGATGATCTTTCTCTCATGGTTGCAATATAGTTACTAGAAACCACAAAAGCCTCCCAAGCTGAAATGCTGCAGAAAAAAATTGAGAGTCTTTGGTATGGCATCCCCCACTAAAGTCTTACTGCCTCTAACTGGATTATTTGAGTATCCATAAAACTATCGTTATGATCAAGAAAATGTGGCCGGGCGCGGTGGCTCAAGCCTGTAATCCCAGCACTTTGGGAGGCCGAGACGGGCGGATCACGAGGTCAGGAGATCGAGACCATCCTGGCTAACACGGTGAAACCCCGTCTCTACTAAAAAATACAAAAAAACGAGCCGGGCGAGGTGGCGGGCGCCTGTAGTCCTAGCTACTCCGGAGGCTGAGGCCGGAGAATGGCGTAAACCCGGGGGGCGGAGCTTGCAGTGAGCTGAGATCCGGCCACTGCACTCCAGCCTGGGTGACAGAGCGAGACTCCGTCTCAAAAAAAAAAAAAAAAAAGAAAATATGAAATATTAATTAGATTAGACCTGGTTTTATTCTCTAAGGTTAAAGTATGAACTAGTTTGGAGGAGGGATTGCTTCAAGGGGGAACAGGAGAGGGGGCAATGTATATCAAGTGATAAAAACAGTTGATGGCATGTGATTATATTTTTCCCTCTGCATGCATGGCAAACATTGAGAATCAATTATAGTACTTTTTTTCTCATTGTACCTGGACATGGCTTCAGCAACTTTGTCAACATGGGCTTTAGTCAGCCGCTAATGATCCATAGGAGTTGGCAACCAAGATAAACATTTTATACCATCACAAGCCTAAAAGCAGAAAATACATGGAAATCCTTAAGGGAAGGCATGCTTTTACTCACCAGTAAATCAAGGAAAATGCAGACTAAAAGGATTGTGTAGTAAGACCAAAATTGATCATTGATGAATGGAACATTCTTAGTTACTCCTTCCTTTGTGGGGGGTGTGTGTGTGTGTGTGAGAGAGAGAGTTTATTATGAAATATTTTGTTTATATGTTCTGAAAAACTCTCCGAAGTTGTGAGAGAGTGATACATTTGTTCTTTTCAGGGTGGCCATTAAAAGCATTGGAAAATGTTCTGTGATTTCAGTGGCATAATGTGACCAAAATAACTCCTTATTTTTCTACAAGAAAAATGCAAAACATAAGCAAATGAAATCAGATGTAAGCAGACTGGCTTCCTTTGAGGGCCTAGCGGTCAGAATTTCAGAAATTCTTAGCCTGAACCCTGACTTTGTGTTACTGGCACCCAGGACTAGCATGTAAATAGCCACCCGTGTGACCAGGGGAGTCCCAGGAGACCCATTCCTTCCTGTGCCATTCTCCCAAATGCTCCCAGCATTTGCTCACTTAGGCTAGAAATTCCAGAATTAAATATTTATTTTTGTGACTTGAAAACTTTGCTTCTTTGTTCTCCTTTTAAAATGACCCTTAGAAGGACCCTGTGAAGAACGGACCATTAAGTTCTACTGGTCGTTTACAACACTATCAGGAGTGTCCAATTGTCTTTTGAAAGCAGATTTTATTATATGAGAGGTGGGAAAAATGTTGGGGTGTGGGGTACCAAAAAGGGACAAAAGTGTCCAGAAAGAGGAGGCGGAGAAAGCCAAAGACAGATGTGTTTTCTCACTTTGTTGTAATGCCTTAGCTGAAGCCTTGGGGATGTGATTCGAGAACCCCCAAATTTCACTGTGTTTATTCTGTCCATCTATTGCATGTTAATTTCACAATATTGTTTACTTGCTATGCTGAAGGCACTTACAGCAGTACAAGGACATAGTTTCTGACTGAAGAATCCTAATTAATCACCTATGTGGAAAAAGAGTAATGTCGCTGATTTTGTGTAGTGTTTCAAAAGTTTTCAAGTTAATGATCCTAAAATTACTATATGATTATTTGTACCCTCCAGTCTAGAAAAGCATGTTATTTTCTCAATCACAAATGTACTTTCTCAGTATTCTTTTGGGGTTTAGCAAGTAAGTCAGCATGATAATACTGAAACATTTCACTTTGTTGATTCTATAGTATATTTATACACTGTTCTCAGTCATCTTTACTTTTCTTTCTCTTCTTTCCTCTTTTCTTCTTTTCTTTCCGCTCCTCTTCTCTCTCTCTTTTGAACTCCCTTTGTCCTCTTTCCTCTTCTGCCTCACTCCTCTTCTGTATTACACCTTTTCTCTTCTTTCTTCTCTATAACCGTCTCTCTGCATCTCTTTCTATAACCCCTGTCTCTTTCCTACTCCTTCTTTCCCTCTCTCTAAATCTGCCTCTTTTTCTGTCTTCTCCTCCCCGACTACCCTGTCTTTCTCCTTTGTTGCCTCTTTTCTCCTTTTGGAATTTGACCTCATTTCTCCCACAGCACACAGACTTTTGTGTGGTGAGGAAAAGGAGGAGTTTGAGCCCAGATAGCTGTAAGTTTACACCAGCCCACCCTTCATCCTACAGAGGATGAAAAGAACACCACTTTTTGAATATCCGTCTATAAGTTAATTCAATTAGCTGGCTTGAGTTATGTCTACTTTGCTGGGTCAGTCATGTAGGTCGGGAGTATGAGTACCGTGATGGAGCCCATCCTGGTTGTGGGCCCATCCTGGCCAACCATAGTTACTGAGATTGGCAGTTCCACTAGAACTAACTGGGGATAGGGAGTGTAGTCTCTGCCCAAAGTGGGAGTGTTATTATCAGAAGAAATTGAAAAAGAGACACTGAACACAAAAAAGAAAAACAAAAACAAAATAAAGGGCATTATCTCTCTCCCCACCCCCATGCCCAGAATGCAATTTATACATCATAGGAACTAACAGCGTCACAGGTAATTTTGTCTTTAAAAAATTAATGAAATACAAGCTAAAAGCTATGAATATTTATTTTTCTGCTGTTTATTTTCCTAAGCCATTCTCTCCTATTGAATGTGGTAGCTAACATGTTCTTTAACACCTAGTGACATTCACTCTGATATAGAGAATAGGCTGTTACCATATTAAAAAGCAGCTTGTGAAAGCTATCACAAAGCATTTAAAGACCTCTAGAATAAATAATTAAGGGATCAATTCAGTTCAGACCAAATATTTGTTGAGTGTATATTTTGTCCTAGCATCACCAGATTAAATTATAAATATATCAGGAAGAAAATAATAAAATGAATAAATGATACACATTTGAAAAGGAATAGATTTGCTAAATGTAGCTACAGCATAAGTCTGTAGACTTTGGGTCCAGTGCTGAGGAGTGGGGGAGTGGACATCCTCAGAAGGGATGAGCTCTGCACACCCTCACTTGGTGTCTGAAGGAGGTGGTGGTGGTACCGCTTGGCCACCATCATATATTCTTCCTCCCAGCCCTTCGTATGTGGCATGGTAACAAGACCTTACCCTGTCGTAGTTATCACAGGGCTGTTCAGCCAATAAAATGCTTTTCTGTGCACTGTCTCACTTGGTTCCACATCACTGCCCTCTGAGGGGGGCAGGAGAGTCAGCATCAGACCTAGTGAAAGAAGGACATCCAGGGAAGTAAAGTGGGCTGTCTAATGTCACACAGATTATCAGTGAAAGAGCTAGGACTCCAATTGAAGTTTTCTCAGTGCAAGGTATGAATTTCCCCCATAATATCACTATAAAGCTCTCTTTCTCAGGAGAGGAATGGAGGAGAGCCACGTCCTCCTTCCTCGAGTGCCCTTCCTCCCTAACCTACACCAGAGTGGTCTTATTGGAACTCTCTTTCACTGGTTCCTGATTTTCCCTGGCCTTCCACGTGCAGGTATCATTTAAGGCAGTGGGGCTCAAAGCTCATTAATTGTCACAATTCCCCTGGTGAACTTTAATACCTCTCCCGACCCCTCTTCATCTCTGATAATGGCAGAGTCCTGGTCCCAACCCCTTCTTGACTTTGGCTATATTTTGACCCTGTTGCAGGTTAGGATCTCCAGAAAGCGGACTCTGAGACATAGTTAGGACTGCCAAAGGTTTATTGAGAAATGATTTTGTGGTGAAAGAAAAAGAGCAGGATTGGGCACAGGAGCCATCAAATGGCATGCAGACCTGATAAAGTTCCTGCCAGTCCAATGGAGAGTCCTGTAGCAGAGAACTTGTTAGAGGAGCACTCACTGGGTGTAAATGGCCAGGTCCTGTAGTACTGCCTTGCTCAGTTACTGTCTGGGTGCCTCCTGAGAAGAGCGTGACCTTGGCTTGCAAGCTGAAGAGGCTAACAGCTGGAAGTTGTCTGTTCCCCACAGTCCTGACAGATGAGCAGTGACTCTTAAGAGCAGGTCTGAGCTGTACCTCTCCATCCATGCCACAGACATCTTTTTTTTTTTTTTTTTTTTTTTTATTATACTTTAAGTTCTAGGGTACATGTGCATAACGTGCAGGTTTGTTACATATGTATACTTGTGCCATGTTGGTGTGCTGCACCCATCAACTCGTCAGCACCCATCAACTCATCATTTACATCAGGTATAACTCCCAATGCAATCCCTCCCCCCTCCCCCCTCCCCATGATAGGCCCCGGTGTGTGATGTTCCCTTTCCTGAGTCCAAGTGATCTCATTGTTCAGTTCCCACCTATGGGTGAGAACATACGGTGTTTGGTTTTCTGTTCTTGCGATAGTTTGCTGAGAATGATGGTTTCCAGCTGCATCTATGTCCCTACAAAGGACACAAACTCATCCTTTTTTATGGCTGCATAGTATTCCATGGTGTATATGTGCCACATTTTCTTAATCCAGTCTGTCACTGATGGACATTTGGGTTGATTCCAAGTCTTTGCTATTGTGAATAGTGCTGCAATAAACATAAGTGTGCATGTGTCCTTATAGCAGCATGATTTATAATCCTTTGGGTGTATACCCACTAATGAGATGGCTGGGTCATATGGTACTTCTAGTTCTACATCCTTGAGGAATCGCCACACTGTTTTCCATAGTGGTTGAACTAGTTTACAATCCCACCAACAGTGTAAAAGTGTTCTTATTTTCCACATCCTCTCCAGCACCTATTTTTTCCTGACTTTTTAATGATTGCCATTCTAACTGGTGTGAGATGGTATCTCATTGTAGTTTTGATTTGCATTTCTCTGATGGCCAGTGATGATGAGCATTTTTTCATGCACAGACATCTTTTAGTACGTCGTTTATTGCTAGTTAATTGTTTTATGTTTTTAGGTCTTATTCAATAACTACAGTAAAACCTTAAGAGTCAGGACCATTAAAAAAAAAATCATTCTGCAAAGCAGCCCAGTAGATTTCCTATTAGGTTATTGGTTGAATGGGGGAAGAAAATAATTGAGTGCCTCTGGAGTAAAAAGGATGTTGATCTTCAAAACATCCACAGAAGAGAGATAAATATTACCTTTCTTGGTAACTTGACATGTTGCAACTAAGAACAAATGATACACACGAGCTTTATTTAAAATTTAGTTAAGCTTCACGTTTTTTGGTCTGTTAGATGGCAAATATTTAATGTACTAGTGGAAACAAGTTCTTGAGGTTTATGCTTTGGAAGATGAATAGGTCTAAGTCAGTCACAACTCTCAGATTTAGGTTTGATTGACTAACAGGTACAACCTTGCAAAAGAAGCTGGTTGTGTTCTTGGGTGATGGGCTGGTCGTGATGTAGGTTACCAGCCCTTAGACTTCTCTTTGTTTCCATGAGGGCTGCCACAGAACTGGCCCTAAACACTTCTGCAGAACTTTCAAGCTCAGGAAATGAATTCAGGGTCTGATGAGTACCATCAGAAATACATCTTGCAGGAACAGATAGGAATTGGAATAGTTGTGAATCTAGCCAGATATTTTGTATCATCCTTGTGCAGTATTACCACATGTTAAATCTTCCTGTCATTATTTAGAAGTAACAGCTAAAGCAATCATTCCTACACACTTCATTTTGACAGTGCAAAAGCTTTAAAATATGTTTCCCTGATGGCAAAATATGCTTGATAACCAGAGAGAACTATCCTTTAAAAAGCAGTTTTTAGTGCACAAAGAGCTGTCTTCCATTTTTGGCATACAAGGAGAACAACTAAAATGACTAATCTCACTAAGTATTACAATAAAAGTGCTGACGAAACCTTAACTATGTACTTCACATCTTTAGTAGCCCCGTAATTGAAGCTCTAGTTAAACACACACACACACACACATGCACACACACACATACACACACGCACAGAACCACGACAACTTCTAGAGCACATTTAATTGCTGTTTGCACTTATCATTGTCATTCTTGCCACAGGAGTGCTATACACTGACCCCAATGTCAGTCATTCATCTGTCCTGGAAAGGTAAATGTGTTATTGAATAAAACATCTTTATTTAATGTCATTCCTATTATCCTAGCAGATACTCTGGAGGATAAATAATAGTGCTTGATCAGAATTGGGGCTTGGACAACTTAGTAAATATCATGCTGCCATCTATACTTCATTAACTGTCAACATGCATTGATTTTTGTCTTTTCCTGTACAAATAAATCTGTTTTGTGAATTGTGTATCAGTGAGGCAGAAGCCTAACAATAATCTCCAGGACATTATATTTAGAAAATGTTCATTTAGAAATATGTTTAGTGTTACCAAGGGATAAATAAAGGATTTTTTAAAAATCAAGTTTACCTCTGTATTACTTAATATATTTAGGAATTATTCCTCAAAAAATCATCAGGGTTGTAGGTAAGTTTGCAGTCACATCTGCCTTTCCTAACATGTTTTCTTTCTTTCTTTTTTTTTTTTTTTTGAGATGGAGTCTGTTGCCCAGGCTGGAGTGCAGTGGCGCAATCTCTGCTCAATGCAACCTCTGCCTCCCAGGTTCAAGCAGTTATCGTGTCTCAGCCTCCTGAGTAGTTGAGATTACAGGAGCACGCCACAGCATGCGGCTAATTTTTGTATTTTTAGTAGAGATGGGGTTTCACCATGTCGGCCAGGCTGGTCTTGAACTCCTGACCTCAGGTGATCCGCATGCCTCCGCCTCCCAAAGTGTTGGGATTACAGGCTTGAGCCACCGCGCCTGGGTTCCTGTTTTCATTTTTGCGTTTCCTCTTAGAATCCTGTAATGAGCTGGAGATGGGAAAAGGGATTTATGCTTCTGATCTTTTTTGAGACCCACTGGTGGGACAGTAGGTGTTGTGACCAGTGTCTGTGGTGGCCTCTATAATTCTTAGTCCCACCTCGGACACCCTTGTTGGTTTGCAGCATTAGGATGTTGGCCCTTCCCAGGAGAGCCTGTGGAGCCTACAGCCACATTCCTGCAGGTTGCAGCTGCGGTGCTTAATCCTGTCAGTCTGACTGTATTGAAGACAACATCCTAGGGATAGTTAGGAGCATAGAGTCAGATGCTGGGTCTCTTAGAAAGTGCATGACCTTGGGCAATTTTGCTTAGCTTTTCTAATTCTTAGTTATAACAGGGATACTACTACTACATCGCTATGAGAAAAAATGAGATAATGTACATGAAGCTCTTGGCACACTGCCTGGCACAAAGAAAGCATTCAGAAAGGGATGGCTATGTTTATTATTTAGACAAACTAACAGGAGACTCAGACTACAATGCAGCACGTCCGGAAGAATGTTTAGACACAGGAATCTATTCTGGAGAAACTGCTTACATCAAGATTCTTTTAGCTGTAAAGAAACGAAACCTTGTTTGAACTAGCTTCCGCCAGAAGGGGACTGAATGAAAGTCATAGGACAAAGATGAAAGGTAGAGTCAGCCTCACAGGGTGGGGCTGGGAGCTAGAAGACACAGCTGGGGCTCTTCTGTCTCTTCATATCATCATGGCCTTCCCATCTCTGCCTCTGTCTATGCTTCTGCTCCCTCCTGCCCCATCTTGACCAAATTCCTCTGCTTATTCATCTTGCGTATGACTCCAGTGGCCTTCCCGACAGCACTGATAGCAACTGGCTTGTGTGTGACTTGATACACAATTTGTGAGGGTCTGATTGGCCCAGCTCATCTGTTTGAGCTGGACCATATGAGTCATAAGCCACTGTCTGGCTAAAGGATTGAGTTCTCTTTGGTCAGTTGTTCATCATGATTCAGTCATGGCCCATGCAGTTAGAGTTATATGGGAGGACAGAACTGTTTCTTTCAGACCAGTGGACAGAGCAAGTTTTCTTGAAAAGATTAGGAATATCTAGTACAGTTTTCCTGAGAGACTTGACAATTCTGCTGCTGGCAGTTTCAGTAATTTAGTCCTAATGACAAGGACCCAATTATAGAGAAGTCCTAAAAACTGGTAGTGTCTCCACTTCTCTCCCCAGATGTGACTGGTGTCAAGGTAATTGCTCAGCAAAGAAGTATTTCTCCTTCTGTGCCTTTCAGGGCAGAAGGTCAGAATGGGAAGAACTATGCCAGATTTTTCCATTCATAGGAAAGAGCAAGTAAAGAGACTGGGGATGGAAATGGGAGGAGGCTGGGGGTAGGAGATAGTTCAGGTGGGGAAGGATGCTAAATCAGTGTGGTTAGCTTGTTGAGGAACTGTGACTCCTCAGAGAGGTCAGAGAAAAGCAGGCGTGGGAAGTCCTTTAGGCTCAGGGAAGCAGCTGACCCAAGAGGGGGAATACATTCTAAATTCCTCTGGCTCAGAGCCCCATGGGCCTGGTTTTCCTCTCTGTTCTGACAAGGGAGGTGGCTGTTTGCCTGGCGGAGCTGCTCACTGCAAGCTGCAGCTGTGCCTCATTCTCCCATGGGACATTGAGTTCTCTAGAGAGCTGAACCAAGGCAACATGTTAGTAAAGACGAGGATTCCTCAGGTTTGCAAATCCTGAACCAAACAAGGAGTTCTTCACGTTCTCCCCAAGGAGGAATGGTTTGGAGCCACTGACTACAGTTAAACTGCAAAAGAAAGTCTGTTGCTGTGGAGATATCTGGAATAGGGCCTAGCCCTTGAAGTAATTGATAAACACCTGAAGTCCTCACTCCTGATCTTGCCCAAAAGTCTTCACATTTTCACTTTGGTTTGGGGAGGTGGTAGCTTGATTATGACAAGGTCTCCTGGTCTCATTTAGTTGCCTTTTAGCAAATAATGTGACCCGTTGTGCCAAGTGGATGGGAAGGGAGCTTTTCTTCTTCCCTGGGCAGTAACCAAATGGTCTTGAACAAGAGAACTAGCAATTCCGGTTTTGGATCAGTGCTTTTGTACCCATGACAGCGAAGGGAGAGGGTGATGGACAGCAACATGGTGAGGAGGGGAAGTCCATAGAAAGCGGTCGCCAGCAGATTGAAGAATGGTAATTAAAGTAACAACAATAATAGGCACCATTTATTTAGCACCTACCATTAGGCCTCTGCAAACATTTATTTCTCCACAAGCCCTGCAAATTAGCTATTAAAATATCTGTTGTACAGATGAAGGAACTTAAGCTCAGAGTGATTAAATAACTTGCCCAAATCGAGACAGTGGCTAAATTGGAGTCTGAGCCCCAGTCTATCTGATACCAATGTTCATGGAAGTTCTGCTACCATTCGCTGATTCTCCAGATTGAGATGCTAAAAATAATAAAGAGGATACAAACAATTAAAAAAAGAAAGAAGTTTCACTTAGAGGTCTGGAAGAGAGAAAGAAAGAAGATGAGACACTAAGTCAGACAGAATGGGAAGAGAGAGGCATAGGAAGGCAGCCATGGTCCGGGATTTGAGTGTAGCATAGATTCACTGAAAAGTTCAGGTCATCTGGGTTGTCTGGGCTTGTGGGTTTAGGACCCCTTTGCTAGAGAAAAAAACAAAGCTCTCTTGGAGGGTGCCAAGAAAAGGTGGAAAATACATCCATATATTTTTCCCAAGATTGCCTGGATTCCAGAAGAGTTGAAAAGGAGTGTTTTTTTACAGTCCAAGAAGAAAAATGAGCAAGAAGAAAAATGTCTTTGGGCATTTTTTTTCAAAACTAAAAAGCGATGTATTTGTCTTTGCCAGCATTCAAGTAACTAGCAGTATTCTGGATGGGGCTACATTTCAAAAAGCTCTGAGTAGGCACACAGGTGCAATGCCAAATGCAACAGCTGAGAGGCCACCTCCCCACCCCCCTGGCCCTGCCCCCTGCTCTATCTGCCCCTAGAGCAGCAATGCTAACAGCTGACCTACTGAAACACGCAAATCTAATGTTACATGACAGGGACTAATCCATGTGTGAACTTCTGAAAAGTGAGCTCTTCTCTTTTGGGCACTTCAGATTTTCATTGGAAAAATCATATTGTATTGAGAAAAATGTCTAGAGACATCTTTGTGTTCTGCTAATTAAGTAGGAAAAGTCCCAAATTTCTCTATTTCTCAATCTTTATGAAGGGTTCCCCAGAATATAGGTCTCTCCATTAGGAATACAATAAGTGAGGAGAGCTCAGGGACTGAAGTTTTCATCATAAAGAGTAATATCTTACTACAAAGAGTGTCAGCAAAATCTTAAAATACTTTGGTTTATTTTTAATGGCAAGACAGTCTCTATATATGATCATGACCCCTCCAACATATGAATTGCTACACAATGTGCCATGTTCCTTTGTGACTCCAGGGATGAGCTTATTGAGACATGGAGCAGTGTACAATGTGAGGCACATCATTATCCAGACGATATTCTGTAAAAACTCCTCCCAAGATAAGTTCTTTGAAAAGAAGGTATCATAGTTAAATCAAATTGAGAACTGTTCCACATAAAAAAGATAATCTCTTGCAGGTTCACGGTGTGCCCTCTTTCCCACAGGGCCTAGACCAGATCTCAGAATTCTTTTAACATAGTGCTCTAGTAAGCTCTACTAATTGACTGGTTTTGGTAGAGGAATGAAAACTATTTACCTTCCTTTTTCTACTCTGGTCTAGTAGTTTAGAAGCACTTAAAAATTGAATGAGGACAAAATCAGGGGCTGCTCTGTGGCTTAGGACACCAAGGAAGCTATGAAGGAGAGTGCTAGCCCTTTTGTCTAAAGTCTTGTGTGGGAGAGTGTTATTTACCAACTGAATCTATAATAGTAGAAGTTTTGTTTTGATAATGGGTTAGATAACAAAATACCTTTGGGTGTTCCTGGGCACAGAGAGAGCTGGGCTTCCTAGCAAAAGCAGTTGGCCAGGAGACAGGTAGACAACCCAGCAGGTAGTACTGCTACAGAACGCAATGTATGAATACAACTTTTCTCCAGGAATTGTATGGAACACTGCCACATCAACACACTAAGGAAGAAAAATTACATAATTATGTCAAAAGATTTGTAAAAAGCATTTGACAAAATCCAACACCCACTCATGATAAAAACTCTCATAAAACTAGGAATAGAGGGAGAACTTCCTCAACTTGATAAAAAATATCTACAAAAACCCTACAGCTAATACCATACTTCATGCTGAGAAACTGGAAGCTTTCCCACTGAGATCAAGAACAAGGCAAGGATATTCCTTCTCACCACTGCTTTTCTTAATATCACATTGGAAGTCCTAGCTAATGCAATAAAAGAAGAAAATGGAATAAAAGATATATGGATTGATCAAGAAGAAATAAAAGATTGCTCACAGATGATATGATTGTCTACAAAGGAAATCTGAAAGAACCAGCAAAAAATAAAAATAAATAAAGATAAATAAAAATCCTGGAACTGAGTGATCATAGTAAGTTTGCATGGTACAAGATTAATATTCAAAAGTCAGTTGCTTTCATATACACTAGCAATAAACAGATGGAATTTAAAATGAAAACACAATACCATTTACATTCACATGCAAGGAAATGAAATACTTAGGTATAAATCTAACAAAATATGAACAAAAGCTCTATGAAGAAAACTAAAACTCTGGTGAAAGAAATCACAGAAGAACTAAATAAGTGGGGAGATATTCCATGTTCATATAGAGAGCCCAGAAATAGACCCACATAATGCAGTCAACCAGTCTTTGACAAAAGCAAAAGCAATACAGTAGAGCAAAGACAGTCTTTTCAATAAATGATGCTGGAACAATGGATATCAATATGCAAAAAAAAAAACAAACAAAAAAGAATCTAGACACAGTTCTTATACCCTTCACAAAACAAACTCAAAAGAGATCACAGACTTAAAAGTAAAATGCAAAACTCTAAAACTCCTAGAAGATTAACATAGGAGGCAATCTACGTGACCTTGGGTTTGGCAATAATTTGTTTTTTTTATATACATCACCAATGGCATGATCCATAAATGAAGGAATTGGTAAGCTGGATTTTAGTAAAATTAAAAACTCTGCACTGCTAAGAAAATGAGAAGACAAGTCACAGGCTGGGAAAAAATATTTGCAAAATACATCTTTGATAAAGGACTGTTATTCAAAATATACAGATACGTTTTAAATTCAGCAATAAAAAACAAACACCTCAGCTAAAAAATGGGCCAAAGAACTTAACAGAGACCTCATCAAAGAAGATATACAGATGGAAAATATGCATGTGAAGTGATACAGCACATCATATGTCGTCAGAGAAATGCAAGTTAAAACAATAACAGATACCGCTGCACACTTATTTAAATGTCTGAAATCCAGAACACTGACAACACCAAATGCTGGTAAGGATGTGGAGCAACAGGAACTCTCATTCATTGCTGGTAGGAACACAAAATGGTAAAGCCACTTTGGAGGGCAGTTTGGCAGTTTCTTAGTAAACAAAACATACTTCTACTGTACAATCTAGCAATCACTGTCCTTGGTATTTGCCCAAAGTAGCTGAAAATTTATGTTCACACAAAACTCTGCATAGAGATGTTTATAGAAGGTTCATTCATGATTGCCAACAGTTGGAAGCAACCAAGATATCTTTCAGTCGGTGAACAGGTAAATAAAATCTGGTACATCTAGACAATGCAATATTGTTGAGTGCTAAGATGAAATGAGCTATCAAACCATGAAAAGACATGGAGGAATCTTAGATGCATATTGCCAAGTGAAAGAAGCCAATCTGAAAAGGCTACATGCTGTATGATTCTAACTATATGGCATTCTGTAAAAGGCAAAACTATGGAGACAGTAATAGGATCAGTGGTTTTGAGGGATTAGTGGGGAGCATGGGGTTAATAGACAGAGAAGAGAGGATTTTAGGGCAGTGAAACTACTCTGTAAGTTGCTATCATAATTCATTCATATCATACATTTTTCAAAACCCACAGAATGTGTAGGACCAAGGATAAACCCTAATATGAACTATGGACCTTGAGTGACAACGTAGGTTCATCGATTGTAACAAATGTACCACTCTGGTGGGGGAAGGTTGATAGTAAGGGAGTGTGTATGTGTGTGTATAGGGGAGGAGGGAATATACAGGAAATCTCTGTATTTTCTGCTCAATTTTACTGTGAACCTAAAGCTATTCTGGAAAATAGTCTATTTAATAAAAAATCCTATCTATTTAAAAATATAATTATTATTCTCTCCTACGCATTCTTTGTCCTGTTTTCTCATTTCTTTTTCTAGCAATCCTACTAGTCAGGTATTGAACTTCTTAGCTTAACCTTCTAATTTTATTTCCTTTTCTTTCCATTTCCCATATTTTTTGTCTTTTTGTTTTACTTTCTGGGAAGTAGCTCATTACATTCCAAAGTTCTATTGATTTGTTTGCTGTAGTATTTTTTTTTTTTAATATTTCTAAAGGATAGTTTTATTAAGTCTTATAGGATTATAATATATGTTACAATATCTTTCTGTTTTTTTTTTAATTTTTATTTTATTTTATTTTATTTTTTATCAATTCATCATTTATATCATGTATAACTCCCCAATGCAATCCCTCCCTCCTCCCCCCTCCCCCCTCCCCATGATAGGCCCCAGTGCGTGACGTTCCCCTTCCCGAGTCCAAGTGATCTCATTGTTCAGTTCCCACCTATGAGTGAGAACATGCGGTGTTTGGTTTTCTCTTCTTGTGATAGTTTGCTAAGAATGATGGTTTCCAGCTGCATCCATGTCCCTACAAAGGACGCAAACTCATCCTTTTTTATGGCTGCATAGTATTCCATGGTGTATATGTGCCACATTTTCTTAATCCAGTCTGTCACAGATGGACATTTGGGTTGATTCCAAGTCTTTGCTATTGTGAATAGTGCCGCAATAAACATACGTGTGCATGTGTCTTTGTAGTAGAATAATTTATAATCCTTTGGGTATATACCCAGTAGTGGGATGGCTGGGTCATATGGTACATCTAGTTCTAGATCCTTGAGGAATTGCCATACTGTTTTCCATAATGGTTGAACTAGTTTACAATCCCACCAACAGTGTAAAAGTGTTCCTATTTCTCCACATCCTCTCCAACACCTGTTGTTTCCTGACTTCTTAATGATTGCCATTCTAACTGGTGTGAGATGGTATCTCATTGTGGTTTTGATTTGCATTTCTCTGATGGCGAGTGACGATGAGCATTTTTTCATGTGTCTGTTGGCTGTATGAATATCTTCTTTTGAGAAATGTCTGTTCATATCCTTTCCCCACTTTTTGATGGGGTTGTTTGTTTTTTTCTCATATATTTGTTTGAGTTCTTTGTAGATTCTGGATATTAGCCCTTTGTCAGATGAGTAGGTTGCAAAAATTTTCTCCCATTCTGTAGGTTGCCTGTTCACTCTGATGGTAGTTTCTTTTGCTGTGCAAAAGCTCTTTAGTTTAATTAGATCCCATTTGTCAATTTTTGCTTTTGCTGCCGTTGCTTTTGGCGTTATAGACATGAAGTCCTTGCCCATGCCTATGTCCTGAATGGTACTACCTAGATTTTCTTCTAGGGTTTTTATGGTATTAGGTCTAACATTTAAGTCTCTAATCCATCTTGAATTAATCTTCGTATAAGGGGTAAGGAAAGGATCCAGTTTCAGCTTTCTACTTATGGCTAGCCAATTTTCCCAGCACCATTTATTAAATAGGGAATCCTTTCCCCATTTCTTGTTTCTCTCAGGTTTGTCAAAGATCAGATGGCTGTAGATGTGCGGTATTATTTCTGAGGACTCTGTTCTGTGCCATTGGTCTATAGCTCTGTTTTGGTACCAGTACCATGCTGTTTTGGTTACTGTAGCCTTGTAGTATAGTTTGAAGTCAGGTAGCGTGACGCCTCCAGCTTTGTCCTTTTGACTTAGGATTGTCTTGGCAATGCGGGCTCTTTTTTGGTTCCATATGAACTTTAAAGCAGTTTTTTCCAATTCTGTGAAGAAACTCATTGGTAGCTTGATGGGGATGGCATTGAATCTATAAATAACCTTGGGCAGTATGGCCATTTTCACGATATTGATTCTTCCTATCCATGAGCATGGTATGTTCTTCCATTTGTTTGTGTCCTCTTTGATTTCACTGAGCAGTGGTTTGTAGTTCTCCTTGAAGAGGTCCTTTACATCCCTTGTAAGCTGGATTCCTAGGTATTTGATTCTCTTTGAAGCAATTGTGAATGGAAGTTCATTCCTGATTTGGCTCTCTGCTTGTCTGTTACTGGTGTATAAGAATGCTTGTGATTTTTGCACATTAATTTTGTATCCTGAGACTTTGCTGAAGTTGCTTATCAGCTTAAGGAGATTTTGGGCTGAGACGATGGGGTTTTCTAAATATACAATCATGTCATCTGCAAACAGGGACAATTTGACTTCTTCTTTTCCTAACTGGATACCCTTGATTTCTTTCTCTTGCCTGATTGCCCTAGCCAGAACTTCCAACACTATGTTGAATAGGAGTGGTGAGAGAGGGCATCCCTGTCTTGTGCCAGTTTTCAAAGGGAATTTTTCCAGTTTTTGCCCATTCAGTATGATATTAGCTGTGGGTTTGTCATAAATGGCTCTTATTATTTTGAGATACGTTCCATCGATACCGAATTTATTGAGCATTTTTAGCATGAAGGGCTGTTGAATTTTGTCAAAAGCCTTTTCTGCATCTATTGAGACAATCATGTGGTTCTTGTCTTTGGTTCTGTTTATATGCTGGATTACGTTTATTGATTTGCGAATGTTGAACCAGCCTTGCATCCCAGGGATGAAGCCCACTTGATCATGGTGGATAAGCTTTTTGATGTGCTGCTGAATCCGGTTTGCCAGTATTTTATTGAGAATTTTTGCATCAATGTTCATCAGGGATATTGGTCTAAAATTCTCTTTTTTTGTTGTGTCTCTGCCAGGCTTTGGTATCAGGATGATGTTGGCCTCATAAAATGAGTTAGGGAGGATTCCCTCTTTTTCTATTGATTGGAATAGTTTCAGAAGGAATGGTACCAGCTCCTCCTTGTACCTCTGGTAGAATTCAGCTGTGAATCCATCTGGTCCTGGACTTTTTTTGGTGGGTAGGCTATTAATTGTTGCCTCAATTTCAGAGCCTGCTATTGGTCTATTCAGGGATTCAACTTCTTCCTGGTTTAGCCTTGGGAGAGTGTAAGTGTCCAGGAAATTATCCATTTCTTCTAGATTTTCTAGTTGATTTGCGTAGAGGCGTTTATAGTATTCTCTGACGGTAGTTTGTATTTCTGTGGGGTCAGTGGTGATATCCCCTTTATCATTTTTTATTGCATCTATTTGATTCCTCTCTCTTTTCTTCTTAATTAGCCTTGCTAGCGGTCTGTCAATTTTGTTGATCTTTTCAAAAAACCAACTCCTGGATTCATTGATTTTTTGGAGGGTTTTTTGTGTCTCTATCTCCTTCAGTTCTGCTCTGATCTTAGTTATTTCTTGCCTCCTGCTAGCTTTTGAATGTGTTTGCTCTTGCCTCTCTAGTTCTTTTAATTGTGATGTTAGAGTGTCAATTTTAGATCTTTCCTGCTTTCTCTTGTGGGCATTTAGTGCTATAAATTTCCCTCTACACACTGCTTTAAATGTGTCCCAGAGATTCTGGTATGTTGTATCTTTGTTCTCATTGGTTTCAAAGAACATCTTTATTTCCGCTTTCATTTCGTTATGTACCCAGTAGTCATTCAGGAGCAGGTTGCTCAGTTTCCATGTAGTTGAGCGGTTTTGATTGAGTTTCTTAGTCCTGAGTTCTAGTTTGATTGCACTGTGGTCTGAGAGACAGTTTGTTATAATTTCTGTTCTTTTACATTTGCTGAGGAGTGCTTTACTTCCAATTATGTGGTCAATTTTGGAATAAGTGCGATGTGGTGCTGAGAAGAATGTATATTCTGTTGATTTGGGGTGGAGAGTTCTATAGATGTGTATTAGGTCCGCTTGGTGCAGGGATGAGTTCAATTCCTGGATATCCTTGTTAACTTTCTGTCTCGTTGATCTGTCTAATGTTGACAGCGGCGTGTTGAAGTCTCCCATTATTATTGTATGGGAGTCTAAGTCTCTTTGTAAGTCCCTAAGGACTTGCTTTATGAATCTGGGTGCTCCTGTATTGGGTGCATATATATTTAGCATAGTTAGCTCTTCCTGTTGAATTGATCCCTTTACCATTATGTAATGGCCTTCTTTGTCTCTTTTGATCTTTGATGGTTTAAAGTCTGTTTTATCAGAGACTAGAATTGCAACCCCTGCTTTTTTTTTTTTCTCCATTTGCTTGGTAGATCTTCCTCCATCCCTTTATTTTGAGCCTATGTATGTCTCTGCATGTGAGATGGGTCTCCTGAATACAGCAGACTGATGGGTCTTGACTCTTTATCCAGTTTGCCAGTCTGTGTCTTTTAATTGGAGCATTTAGTCCATTAACATTTAAGGTTAATATTGTTATGTGTGAACTTGATCCTGCCATTAGATATTAACTGGTTATTTTGCTCGTTAGTTGATGCAGTTTCTTCCTAGCCTCGATGGTCTTTACATTTTGGCATGTTTTTGCGATGGCTGGTACCGGTTGTTCCTTTCCATGTTTAGGGCTTCCTTCAGGGTCTCTTGTAAGGCAGGCCTGGTGGTGACAAAATCTCTAAGCATTTGCTTATCTGTAAAGGATTTTATTTCTCCTTCACTTATGAAACTTAGTTTGGCTGGATATGAAATTCTGGGTTTAAAATTCTTTTCTTTAAGAATGTTGAATATTGGCCCCCACTCTCTTCTGGCTTGTAGAGTTTCTGCCGAGAGATCTGCTGTTAGTCTGATGGGCTTCCCTTTGTGGGTAACCCGACCTTTCTCTCTGGCTGCCCTTAAGATTTTTTCCTTCATTTCAACTTTGGTGAATCTGGCAATTATGTGTCTTGGAGTTGCTCTTCTGGAGGAGTATCTTTGTGGCGTTCTCTGTATTTCCTGAATTTGAATGTTGGCCTGCCCTACTAGGTTGGGGAAGTTCTCCTGGATGATTTCCTGAAGAGTGTTTTCCAACTTGGTTCCATTTTCCCCCTCACTTTCAGGCACCCCAATCAGGCGTAGATTTGGTCTTTTTACGTAATCCCATACTTCTTGCAGGCTTTGCTCATTTCTTTTTCTTCTTTTTTCTTTTGGTTTCTCTTCTCGCTTCATTTCATTAATTTGATCTTCAATCGCTGATACTCTTTCTTCCAGTTGATCGAGTCGGTTACTGAAGCTTGTGCATTTGTCACGTATTTCTCGTGTCATGGTTTTCATCTCTGTCATTTCGTTTATGATCTTCTCTGCATTAATTAGTCTAGCTGTCAATTCTTCCACTCTTTTTTCAAGATTTTTAGTTTCTTTGCGCTGGGTACGTAATTCCTCCTTTAGCTCTGATAAGTTTGATAGACTGAAGCCTTCTTCTCTCCTCTCGTCCAAGTCATTCTCTGACCAGCTTTGATCCGTTGCTGGCGATGGGCTGCGCTCCTTTGCAGGGGGAGATGCGCTCTTATTTTTTGAATTTCCAGCTTTTCTGCCCTGCTTCTTCCCCATCTTTGTGGTTTTATCTGTCTCTGGTCTTTGATGGTGGTGACGTACTGATGCGGTTTTGGTATAGGTGTCCTTCCTGTTTGATAGTTTTCCTTCTGACAGTCAAAAGGACTGTCTGTTGGTCTGTTGGAGATTGCTTGAGGTCCACTCCAGACCCTGTTTGCCTGGGTATCAGCAGCAGAGGTTGCCGAAGATAGAATATTGCTGAACAGCGAGTGTACCTGTCTGATTCTTCCTTTGGAAGTTTCCTCTCAGGGGTGTACTCCACCCTGTGAGGTGTGGGGTGTCAGACTGCCCCTAGTGGGGGATTTCTCCCAGCTAGGCTACTCAGGGGTCAGGGACACACCTGAGCAGGCAGTCTGTCCGTTCTCAGATCTCAACCTCCGCGTTGGGAGATCCGCGGCTCTCCCCAAAGCTGTCAGACAGAGTCGTTCGCGTCTGCACCGGCTCCTGCTACTTCCCCTGTTGGTCTTCAGCTGTGCGCTGTCCCCAGAGGTGGAGACTACAGAGACAGGCAGGCTTCCTTGAGCTGCTGTGAGCTCCACCCAGTTCGAGCTTCCCAGCGGCTTTGTTTACCTACTTAAGCCTCAGCAATGGCGGGCGCCCCTCCCCCAGCCTCGCTGCTGCCTTGCGGATAGATCGCGGCAGACTGCTGTGTTAGCAGTGAGGGAGGCTTTGTGGGCGTGGGACCCTCCCGGCCAGGTGTGGGATATATTCTGGTGTGCCTGTATGCTTACAGCGCAGTATTGGGGTGGGAGTTACCCGATTTTCCAGGTGTTGTGTGTCTCAGTTCCCCTGGCTAGGAAAATGGATCCCCTTCCCCCTTGCGCTTCCAGGGGAGGCGATGCCTCGCCCTGCTTCAGCTCTCGCTGGTCAGGCTGCAGCAGCTGACCAGCACCGACTGTCCGGCACTCCCTAGTGAGATGTCCCCAGTACCTCAGTTGAAAATGCAGAAATCACCGGTCTTCTGTGTTGCTTGCACTGGGAGTTGGAGACTGGAGCTGTTCCTATTCGGCCATCTTGCTCCGCCCCCCTGCTGTAGTATTTTAAAATTTCCAAAATAAATAAAAAACATCTCTGAGGTTTTTTTCCCCTCACTCCCTGTGTCCCCTGACACAGATTCTGTTTTTTATTTCATGGCTGCAGTATCGTTTCTTATGTATATATGTTGATGTTTATCATGGTTTTATTTTTATGTTTCATCCTTTTTCCTGAAATATCTGGGGTTCTGTTAAGTTCTAGTTTTTAATGTCTATTTATTTTTTACATTTCAAGCTTTCCTCGTATGTCTGGAGTTTTGTCTCTCCATGTATAGTTAAGAGTGAGGCACCATAAAGCTGGCTGGGAACTAAGTTCAGAGTATTATTGTACATGATAGTGATGGCAGCTGCAGGCGGCCTGGAGAGGCCACTGCTATCACACCGGTGGCTGCAGGGAGGGTGCAGGGGGGAGGTGGACAGCCCTCCTGCAGCCCATGGCACTGGGGGCTACTGCTGTGGGGCTTGGCTGGGTTGCCTGCTGGTGGGGCAGCAGTGTGGCAGGGGAGCAGTGCAGTTGGGCAGATGGGGGCCCTGAGGTGGAGTTGGGCTTGGGGTGGTGCCACATTTGTGCATGGAGTGTGAGAGCTGACCCTAGGGCGTGGAACTGGGCTCATGCTTTGGAGGCCCAGGGTGGGAAGTGGGAGTGGTGTCTGCTTTGGGGACCTGGCCAATGGTGCAGCCACTGTGCCCACCCTATGGAGGGCACCGGGTTCCTGTACCTCAGGAGGAGGCTCTGTTCAAGGCCACCCAGCTCTGTGTCCCCAGGGTCCGTCCCATTTTGGGGTGACTGCCGAGCCTGACACTCCCAATGGCTGGGCCAGGGCCTCAATCTGCTAAGCCCTGGGCCACCCCTAAGTGCTGGGGGAATCAGGGAGCTCGTGGCAATATGGCCCCTGCTCCTGATGCTGGCCAGGGCATAGCAAGCACTTGGAGTGCCCACCCAAGGCTGTTAGGGGGTGTGGCTGTGGCTGCATGCCCACTGAGCTGGAGGGGGCTGGGATCAGGCAGGAGCCTTCCCCCCATTCCCTGCAACTCCCGACCTCTGGGTAGCTGCAGCCTCCCAAGTCCTGGTTGTGGACTAGGCCTCTTGGCACTGTTGGGGGCCCAGGAAGGCCACAACCTTGCCCTTGCAACCCTGAAGTGCCTGCTCCCACTGCCTGGCCTCTCACCACTCCCAGTACCCTCTCAGGTCTTGGAGAGGGATTGGGGCTGAGCCTGGGCACTGTCACAGTCTAGCTGGGTGTGTGTGTGTTCAGGGAAGTGCTGACGCAACAGCCCCCTGCTGTCTTGGCTCCCTCCGGACTTTGAGAACTGACGAGGTTGAGGGCAGGGAAACTGAGGGGGTTACTGCAGGCGGCCGGGAGCTGGCTTGCAGGTGCCCATTGGTGTGAGCAGCCTGGGTGCCATGGACAGTGGCAGGAAGCAGACAGGCTCCTGGGTAGAAGGGTGTGGGTCCCCAGTGAGGCCCCACCTTCAGGCCAGGGAAGGCCTGAAGGCTGGGGACTGGGCTGCCTGTCCCACAGACTGGAGTGTGACTTGTGGTGCCTTTTCCAGGACCTCCCATGGCCACCCATGGACTAATTGGCAGGCACTCCTCTGAGGCCCATAAAAGCCCTGGGCTCAGCCAGAGCAGAGCAGATGACAGAGAGACAACAGGATGACCAGCTGCGGA
The DNA here is from genome assembly GCF_007565055.1 of Rhinopithecus roxellana. Lineage (NCBI taxonomy): Eukaryota > Metazoa > Chordata > Mammalia > Primates > Cercopithecidae > Rhinopithecus > Rhinopithecus roxellana. The sequence goes on along the minus strand of NC_044558.1, from coordinate 67,405,482 downwards.
GAGGAGCTACCCTCTCTTCTAGGAGCTGAATACTTGTTGGGAGACCCTGGCTGTGGAAAGGAGCTACCCACTGTGGTTCCCCTCTGAGCTGTTCTGTTGCTCAATAAAACTCCTCTTCCTCTTGCTCACCTTCTGCTTCTTTTGTAACTCATTCTTCCTGGTTGCAGGACAAGAACTCATGAGTGGTGAGGTTAAAAGAGCTATAACACAAACAGGGCTGAGACATGCCCCTTGCTTGGCATGTTGCAGGTGTAGAGAAGGAGAGAAGAGCTGTGGCCCTTTGGTGTGCCCAGTCCTGGGAGCTCCCTGAGCCAGGGCTGTGACTCCTTCCTTGGGGCCCTGGTGTCTCCAAGCTTCCACGTGCCGCCATGTTCCCTGGTGCCAGCCGTGGAAGCTGCTGGTGGTTTGTCTGGTCCAGCTGTAGCCTGACAGAGAGCCGGTGCCCATGCTGGCACCTGGAGCTGCCCGTTCTGCTGTAGCAGCTGCACAGAGGTTTCCAGCCAGAAAAGTTATGACCCAAAGATCCCGTAACAGTAGGACAGAGAGTTAGCTTTTCTCTTAGTTAGGCCACAAATATTAGTAAAAATGGCTTTGTAAGTATGTGGGTTTATTTAGTTTTGTTTATTCATGGAAGGGTTCTCCAATTTGTTACCTTGCAGGTATCAGCTTAGTTGCCAGTGTTCTGATGGGGGGGTGATGGTGGTGGGGTCTCATCTTTTTATTTACAGACTTTCAGTCAACCTCCCAGTTTTAGTCTCTTGGATCATCTTTAGTCTCTGTCTTGACCTTTGCTGGGCTGGGCAATTCCATGTCTAGGAGGTTCTCTGGTTTATTTTCTCCAAAGAATGAACCATCTATGTTTTGGTGGGTGAGAAGGAATAGTCAGTGGGGCTTGGGCATCTGATCCCATGCAGATTTGAAGCTAGTCCTTTTCTGCTCCATATCTCATCTCCACTTTCTGTGGAACTCTTTTTCTGGAGTGAATTTTTTTCTATCTAGATAAAATCCCCAGCCGTAGAGACTGAGTTTCAGTTTTTTCTGTTCTACTAAGGCAATCACCATGCTTTCATCTACTTTTCATCTTGAAAAGAAAATGGCATTGCCTACTCTAAAATTCTCTTTGTAACTTTTCAATTTTAATAGGAGACAAAGAAGATGAATGCATGATTTCAGTCCACCATGTTTAGCCATGGATGACATACTTTCAAATCTATATAGTTTTTAATGTCAAGGGAAAATGCTCAGTATGTGAAAAAATTAAAAGACAAAACTGTGAAAGAAAACATACCAAGGTTTATTTCTAGGCTGTGAAATTATTAGTGATCAACTATTTTGTTTAAAAAATCTTTTCTGCATTTGCTAAATTTTCTATAATAAGTAGATAGGTACTTTCATAAGGAAATTAACTTAAAAATACATTTTAAAATCTATACTGATGCTTACATTAGCTCAACAAGGTCAACTTTAATTGCAGTGACCTGAAGAAGGAAAAAGTGTTTATTTTCTTCATGCCAAATATTGAAAACGTTTTAAAATAATTAAATGTATGTGGTAAACAAGCTATAATCTTTCTGGTGGTGAATTTTCTTTTCACTTTTAATGTGAATTCAATTTCTATAGACAATGGTTAGCAATATGTATTTTAACATTATATAACTGGTAGGTATTAAAGATCTAATGTGAGAATGTACTCCATACAGTATGGTTACTTTGATATTAGAAGGTGCTTTTCAATACCTGCCTGTAATCTAAGAGTATTCCACAATGGGCTGTAGGAAATACCAACTCCATCTGATTCTCTGCAAAGAAATGTTTGCAAATTGCTGCATAATATTTACTTTCCTGGAGAAATAATTCACATTAGGGAACTGAAGCCTTGGTGTATACTGTGGTAAAGAAACGTGGCCAATTTTATTGGTTTAACTACATTTGAATAAGAGTTTTTGAAACTTATTTTGACCGTGGAACCCTTTTCCCCCCAACAATATCCCTCTCTGTAATCCTGGCCATTATCATTATTATTGTTATTATTATTGCCACTTAAATTTAAATGTCAATGTTTGATTTATTTCAGGCAATAATGATGCTCTTTAAGCAGAGAGATTATGAAACCACACTTAATTTTTCTGGTTTGGTAGACTCAAACCATTCAATTTATTTAATGACTGAGTAAAGTAAAATTAACTATGTTGGATAGGTCCCCCATTGCTTTAGGCAGGAAACAGGAAAATATTTTACTGTTCTTGTGTTGGGGGATGGAGTAATTTCCTCATTTTGTTTTCCTTTGTTTTTGGATAAGGCTTAGAAGATCATTGGTTCCAAGTTGTTTCCCAGCAGCCATGGCATTTTGTAAAGCCTGAAGCATCTTGTGGGAGTGTATTTGCTGAAATATATCTGTAGGTGCCGTTTATTGTCAAATTGTATGGCTGGAGCCCTGAGATATGAAGGTTTATTGTCTAATTTTCAAGTAAACACAATTTTAATGAAAGCAATCATTTAGGGATTTTCTTTAGCACATTTGCTTTGTATGTCTGGACTCCTTTTATTAAAGGAAATGGGAAAATAATTTGGGAATCTAAAATAAATCAGACTTTATCTGTTGATACTATTAGACTGGACTATCTGAACATAAAAATGGTGGGATTTACAATAAAATAAATTGCTTGGAAATAATTGGCTCTTCTAAAGCAGGTTTTCAAAGCCTCACCCTCTAGGTAGTCCCTTCACAGTGGGAGGCCACTGGGTTTATTGCAAAGGTTGAGCATCTAGACAGACAGGTTCCAGTTCCACTAAACAGCTCTGAGATATTACTATTGGGACTATTAATAGCAACTTTTACTGAGGGCTTAGTGTATGCTAGTTATTGTGCTACAGGCTCTACATGTATGAGCTCTCTTAATTTTTACTACATTGCATCAGAGAATTGGACTAGGAGACTCCTCATCTTTCTTCCAACATTAAATATCTCAGGAAATATGTCTCAGCTTCCAGACCTTTGTTTCACTCTGGGGAGATGGGGAAGTCAGGAAGCAAAGGAATCTTATCTTCACTAAAAGGGATGTGTAGACAAACTCAAGATCCTGAGTTGGAACTCAGAACCATTTTCCATTCCAAACCAATACATAATCTAGTATAACATATATTATAATCAGATGGCTTAAGTGGCCTTTTCTGGTGGCCCAAATGTCTGCTAGCTATTAAAATATATAGCCTTGTTTTCTTGAATCATAGTCTGTTTGAGTTGGGTAGGGGAAGAGGTGGCTTGTATTGGTTTGTCCTGGGTTTGACGATGTAGCTGATCAACTTTATCAGTCAAGGGCATTGTGTATCCCCACATAGTAATGCCACCATCTGATATAAAGTGTTGGGGTTTTAAAGGTATCCCCTCCCCCACCATATCATTTGATGTCTAGTCTTCAATATGGTATCATATTGTTATGGTCTGGAAGATAAGAACTTCCAGAGCATGATTTTGTACCATCTAAGTGCACAGCTGTACCACCACGAAGCTGACTCAGCCAGAAAAGGTAAAATCTATTGGCTTATGGTCAGTTCTGACTTAGCAGACTGAAAACTTTCATAGCCTAATAGCTAGATGATTCTTTCTCTGTCTCTGCTTGGTGGTAGGGATTCACGGGGCCATTCTGTCATGAGGGTAGCTGGGCGGGCAGAATCCTGTTTATGTATTTTAAACACGAGTTATTTCATCCTCTGTGTAAGAAAATTGGGCAGTGTGTGTCACTCCCAAGTGGGTCACTCCCTCTTCTGATGTGCAGGCACCATAGAACTCACCATCTATCCTTTATCTTCCTAAAACGGTCTCTTACAAAACACTCAGAGGTAGCTTGCAGAATTCCTAGGAAACTGAGCTGGATGTTTATTGAACTCTGTTACTTTTCTGAGATCATCTTTTTTCACTGTCAGCATTTGACTGGTTATCTCCCGAAAGACTACTGGAAAGAATTCTTTGCTCAGTTCCTATTCGGGTTTTAATGATGTCTTTCTTACTTACCCCGTTAGGAAATGTTAATAACTGCATGTTAAATAGTTAACCAAATAAGAAAGATAAAATCAATCAGTGTTTAAATTACATCTGCTGAGTTTAAATGGTTTAGTAGGTAAAGGCTTCCTTATATGTCAGATGTGAAACCTTATCAGAAAGATGTGTTTTTTTCAAGCAGCTTCAATACTTTGGCAGTTCCTGGAGATTGGCTAGACCGTTCAATTTGAAGCAGACGGATTTGCTAGGACCCCAGATCATACAGCCAAGGGTTTATAGAGATTCTGGCACCTCTAACAATCAGGAAAAGGCAGCCCTACACAAAATGCCAAAGTGTAAGCAGAGGGACTGTGACAGGGCCTCTTACAAGGCTAAAGAAATCCCACAATCAGAGATCTATTATTTTGGCTTATGATTTTGTCACCTAGTAAATTGTAAAAACCCTGTGTGAGAGTCAGCCTTGTGAGTTTATCAAAACCTTTCCTGGGAGCAGCATTTCATGTTGATGATTAGGACAAAACTGGACAGCTGGGCTGGAGACAGGGAATTAACAGTGGTGGGGACGTTGGCGGGAAGAGGGAGGGAAGGCTGAGAAAAGGCAGCTGATGATGAGCGGAAGCCTACAGATAAATTTTACCTATTTCATTCATATCTTTATTAGGCAAATATTTATTGAGAATCTACTGTGTGTGAACCACTTTATTAAGGGCTGGGGAAGAAATAATTGGGCTTCTGGAAGTTCTGACTGTGGGGGAGACTACCCTGTCAACAGGTAGTAACAGCACTATGTAAGAAGTATCACAGATGGAGCAGGCAGCGAGAAGGGGAGGATCCCAGAGGAGGTTGTGTGTGTGGCAGGGTCACAGGGAGCCATCCCGAGGTGGTGATGTCCGAATTTGTTCTTAAAACGTAAATAGGAATGTTTACCCAGATGAGAAGCCACTGTAGGCTGAGAGACAGCCTGGGCAAAGGGCATTGACTGAGAGGTAGCCCAGTTGTATTAGTCTGTTCTCACAATGCTATAAAGAAATACCTGAGCCTGGGTAATTTATAAAGAGAAGAGATTTAATTGGCTCATGATTCTGCAGGCTGTATAGGAAGCAAGGTAGCATCTGCTCGGCTTCTGAGGAGGTGTTGAGAAACTTACAATCATGGCGGAAGGCAAAGGGGAAGCGAGGCGTCTTACACGGCAGGAGCAGGACCATGCTCATGGA